>NC_142763.1:30485005-30792088 GCF_054948205.1 Urtica dioica subsp. dioica | reverse complement strand
AAGGAAGATGATAGCATCTCAATAAGAGACAAGGTTGTGATAGGGTGCGTTTTGCACTCTCATTATCGAAACCAAGCACATGAAGTGCATAAGGTTTGAGGATGGCTTTGAGGCTTTTGTTTAAAGATAGCCAAGCGTATGAACAAGGATGAGCTGGACATGGAAAATCTTCTAAGATATGGCCTAGTGATGATGGTTGAATAGGGAGAATACATGGACAACCTATGTATGTGAAAGGTAATGTTCTGACATAGATTGGTTGTCAATGTATAGAGTTCAGCTAGATCTCCATTGGTAAAGAGTTAAGCTACGTATGGAATCTAGGGAGATAGTTCCTTATCAGGAAGGCTAAGGGGGATGCAGAATTGTATCATGAAGTCCTACGTTGGAGGACGAAGAAACTTTACATGTTATGCACTTCTTTCAGCATCAAAAATCGACGTAAAAGACGCTGATACATGATTAGTTATTTCTATTGTGGACGATTTTTCCAACGTTTTTTGGAAGAGTTAACTAGTCTGCCGCCGGATCGGGAGATATCGTTATGTATTGATCTTATCCCTGGTACCTTGCCAATCTCTATTCCGCTGTATAGGATGGTTCCTGCGGAATTTCAAGAGTTACGCAAATAGCTTGACGAGTTGATAAGCAAGGGATACATTCCATATAGCACGTCCCCATGGGAAGCATCTGTGTTGTTGCGAAGAAGCATGATGAGAGTTTAAGGTCATGTATCGACTACAAGAAGCTGAATGCAGTGACGATCAAGAATAAGTACCCATTGCCCAGGATTGACGAGTTGTTTGATCAACTGGGAGGATCTCGATTCTTTTCTAAGATAGATCTGAGATCTGGGTATCACCAGCTGAAAGTTCGTGAAGATGATATTCCCAAGACGGTTTTCAGAACTCGTTATGGTCATTTTGAGTTTCTGGTAATGCATTTTGGATTAACGAACGCTCCTGCAGCTTTTATGGACATGATGAATCAAGTTTTTCGACCATTCTTGGATCAGTTCGTCATTGTTTTCATTGATGACATTTTGATTTACTCAAAGGACGCACAAGAACTTGAGCATCTTAGAATCGTTTTACAGACTCTTCGGGAGCATCAGTTATATGCTAAGAAGGAATGTGATTTTTGGTTTACATAAGGTTTGGGATGCGTTTTGATGCAAAATAGACGCGTAGTTGCTTATGGTTCTCGTCAATTGAAGCCTCACGAGAAGAACTACCCAACTAATGATCTGGAATTAGCAGTCATCATCTTTGCGTTGAAGATATGGAGATGCTATCTTTACGGGATAATATTTCAAATCTTTTCTGATCATAAAAATTTGAAATATCTTTTCACTCAGCGAGATCTGAACTTGAGGCAGTGGCGATGGATTGAGTACATGGAGGATTATGATTTTACTCTCGAGTATCATCCTGGTAAGGCTAACGTTGTAGCTGATGTATTGAGTAGGAAAGGTGCGGGTGTTCTAGCAGCACTAGCATTGCTGGATTGGAAAAGAGAAATGGTAATTGGGGATTACGATCTCAAACTCTTCGAGAGCCGTGATTCAGCGGTGATTTATAATCTGGTAGATCCACCGTACTTGATCCAACAAGTTAAAGAGAATCAGCAGCAAGATAAACATCTTCTGGGCGTTCTGACAAGATTACAATCTGAATGGTGAGACGCTAGAGCATTGGAATGCTCGAGGGGATGGAAGTTGTATTTCAAGAATCGCTTAGTTGTTCCATGAGTAAACGAGATTAAGAAAGCGATTATGGAAGAAACTCATAAGTCTCGTTACGCCATTCACCCTGGAGCTAATAAGATGTACCAGAATCTGAAGAAACAGTTCTGGTGGCGCAACATGAAGAGAGACGTTCTCGACTATGTCAGGAGTTGTCAGAATTGTCTCAAAGTAAAAGCTGAGCGATAGAAGCCAGGCGGAATGTTGCAACCGTTGCCCATACCAGAATGGAAATGGGAAGAGATAACCATGGATTTTCTCACAAACCTACCGAAGTCACAAGAAGGTTTTGATACGATTTGGGTAATCGTGGATCGACTCACAAAGTCTGCACATTTCATTCCCATCAAGGTAACGTACTCCAAGAGGAAACTAGCTGAAGTGTATCTAGAAAACGTGGTGAAATATCACGGTGTTCCTCTGAGCATTACTTCATATCGTGATACACGATTCACTGTTCATTACTGGAGAAGTTTCCAGGAAGCCATGGGAACGATACTGAACTTCAATACTGCTTTTCACCCTCAGACAGATGGGCAATCTGATAGAGTTATTCAAATCCTGGAAGACATGTTGAGAGCGTGTGCTTTGGATTTTGGTAACAAATGGAGAGAGAATCTCTCGTTTGCTGAGTTTGCATACAACAACAGTTTTCAGTCCAGCATAGGCATGGCCCCATTTGAAGCTCTGTATGGAAGACCGTGTAGATCTCCTGTGTGCTGGATTGAACCAGAAGATCGTGTTCAGACAGGAGCTACGATTATTGAAGAAACTAATGAGAAGATCGCGATCATCCAGCAGCGACTGAAGACAGCTCAAAGTCGACAAAAGAGCTATGCTGATAAAAGACGAAGACCACTCGAATTTGAAGTAGGAGACTACGTGCTCTTAAAGGTATCTCCACGTAAAGGTATTTCCCGTTTTGGAAAGAAAGGGAAATTATCTCCTCGATATGTAGGACCTTTTCAGATTACTGCACGAGTAGGTCTTATAGCTTATCGACTTGCTCTACCGTCAGAGTTATCGTTTGTGCACGATGTTTTTCACGTGTCAATGCTTCGGAAGAGCGAACCCGATCCTACAGCTGTTATGCAACTTGAAGACGTACCAATCCTAGAGGATGTCACTTATGATGAAGTTCCAACCCAGGTTGTCGATAGAAAGATGAAGAGTCTTCGTAATCGTGAGATTCTGTTGGTGAAGGTCTTGTGGACTCATCATGGAAGCGAAGAAGCGACTTGGGAACTAGAAAGCGATATGATGGAAAAGTATCCGTACTTATTCCATATGCCCAGTTAGATCTTAAATTTCGGGACGAAATTTCTCTAAGGAGGGAAGAACTGTAGCGACTCGAAGTTTTAAGATTAATCTTGTAAATTAAGTTGATCAAAGGACGAGAAAATTATGTAAATTAATTTTCTAAGAATTATTTCCAGTAATTTTGGATTTGAAATATATTAAGGTAATGAGAAATCTCGGAATAAAATAAAGGATTTATCGAGTTCGTCGCGAATAATAAATTATTTTCCGATGAGATATTCCGGAATTTGATTTAAGAAAATAAATTCTCAAGGACGAGAATTATTTCCGAGAAACCTTGAATATATTTGAGTTAATCGAGAATGAACGAGAAAATTCTCGGTTTGAATCATTTAATTAAAAGTTCGATCGGTTATGGTTGAAGTCACAAAATTTTGTGACAAGGATGTGATTGTAAGGTTTTCTGGACTCAATTAAAATAAAAAGCTTGAGTTGGGGTTGGTTTACAAGCGGTGGAGTTACGAGGGTATTATTTGCAAAAATTTAAAGAATTCTTCTACACTCTTCTTCTCCTTTCCTTTTTCTTCTTCTTCGATTCACTTCTTCTTCTTCTTCTCCTCGTTGTCGCTCGATCTGCAAAGGAAAGCAGAGAAAGAGAAAAAAAAAAAACAAAACCACGCAACCACAACGAAGAACTCCGGCCGATCCTCACCACTCCAACCTCTTCCTCATCTTCTTCTTCTTTCTTCTTCTTCAGCACCTCGCGCTCGGCCACCAGTTCCAGCCGAGACAGCGCTCGCCCGCTGAGGCCGAGAGAAGAACGCCGCGAGCTCGCCGTGGCCGCCGCCCGAGAAAGAACCACCGGGAGAGAGAGAACACACCCCGGAGAGTCCAAATCCACGAAAGAATTGGGTAAGAAATCAAAACCCAAAATGGATTTCGTGATGTTAGGGTTTGTAGTTCAAAATTGGGGCTTTTCTTCATGAGCGTTAATTGAGGAGATTGAAATGTTTTCAGAGCAATTTTGAGCTTCATTTAGATTGGGTTGTGATAGAGTTCGAATTGATGATGATTTTGGTTTGAAATTCCTTTTGGCCGTGTGGTTTGATTTTGAAAATTTGATTATGGATAAGTGATGATTTGAGAGTGATTATTGTGGATTTCGGGGTTGGAAAATTTTGGAGTTCATGAGGTTTCGGGATTTTTATGATATGTTAACGTGTTTTGTCTTCGTTACGAGTTTTATTATCGAGGGTCTAGGGTCGTCTTAGGCGGGCTACGCAGAGCCCAAAACAGCTGGTTCGGGACAACGAGGACGCGGCCCGAGACATGACGGAGCTACAACGCGAGTGTCGACGAGACGAGACCGAGACAGGGTGAATGACGGCGTTTCGGTTTTGACTCGGAGGCTCGCGAAGCATCCGTTTAGGATTAGCGAGTTATATATTTATTATGTTGTAATTTACAGAGTTAAAGTTATTTTGTACGAATCGGTTCGAGTTAGTACGTTAGTACGTTTTATTTGTTTGAAAGTCGGTTTCGATGCAAGTTGGAAAGAGAAAAAAATAGTAGATTATTCGTTATTATTATTAAGCTCGTTTAAGGATTTTAAGAGTTAAGACTCGATTGTGATTTAACGTTTGATTTCTCGGTTACTCGAGCTTAGTAATAATAAGATTTGATATTTCCTTTGGAATTCGGAAAAGAGAAGAACGAGGCTTGCTTATTGGGATTATTTCTCGGTTTTGAGATTGATCGTAATTTTTTTGTTCGAGTTTACACTTTCTCGTATCGTTTGAAGTTTTGTTCTGAGAACTTGGATTCCTTATAGTGGATATGTCTTTGGGTTCTACGATTTGTAAATCGTACGTTAGAGTTTGAGTATTATGGATTACTCATAGAATTCTGATTCAGGATCGGTTTGATTTATCG
The DNA here is from genome assembly GCF_054948205.1 of Urtica dioica subsp. dioica. Classification (NCBI taxonomy): domain Eukaryota; kingdom Viridiplantae; phylum Streptophyta; class Magnoliopsida; order Rosales; family Urticaceae; genus Urtica; species Urtica dioica. The sequence goes on along the minus strand of NC_142763.1, from coordinate 30,787,152 downwards.
TGATAGGACTCGAGACTGAAAGTCGTTTAGAGGGTTCACGGAGTAAGTGAACGTCTGGATTCTCGGTATTAGTGAACGTTCAGGTTCACAGGACGAGCGAACGTCTCGTGGAAGAGCGACATAGACGCTTACTCTCGAGGTAGGTTATTATAACCCTTCTCTCCTGATTTTATGGTTTGGCCTCAAGTATATATTATTTTCGAAATGAAAATGATTGTGAACGTGCCACGAAACCTAAACCGTTCTTAGAAAATGTGGCGGAACTTCATCTCAGGATATCTGATCATGAAGTTGAGAATATTTCGATATTATACATATATCCCGTATTTGCGAAATAAAATTTTTTGTATATCCTGATAGAGCCGGAAACGTATATATATGAAGCGGAGAGTGCAATCGTATATATATAAGGGTGTGGAGAGTGCACCATTCTGATCAGAGGACTGTCACGGGTTATGTTGACAGGGGCTCAGGAAATAGTATACGTTTAAATGGGCGTAGATGCACATTTAAATTCAATTGCATTTCTTGCATTTACATTTCTAGCATCAGCATTCCGTCATTTACATTTCTGTCATTTACATTCATGCAATTTACATTCCTGCAAGTTATACTTGTGCGCGTATGGTGATTTACACGTATAAGACTATTATTATACTTGTACGTGTATGGTGATTTACGCGGGACAAGAATATTATTATTATAAAGTAAGTATTATTTTCGAAAATCTTTTTTTAAAAATCAAACCATTACTATAGTACCTACTGAGCCTCAGGCTCACCCCTATTTCCCTCAAATTTTTCTTATAATCAGGATGTGAGAAGGAGAAGGGTTAGGAAGACCTCGGAGTTAAGTGTGGTCGAGAGTTGGAAGGTTTTCGCTGGATAGTCTATCAAGTGTCGAAGGTTGGTTTTATTTTTCGTTTTCTTTCTTTTATCTTTGGACTTGTAACGTAATCAACTGAGTATGCACCGTGGGTTAGTTTTGTAAAGTTTATCAGTTTATTTTATATTCAATAATCACGCCTCATCTTTTCCCGGGGCGTGACACACATATTCTGCTTCCATTGTGGAGTCAGCAATGCAAGATTGCTTAATACTTCTCCACACAACAGCTCCACCATTAAGGATGAACACAGATCCCGAAGTGGATTTCCTGGAATCCTTATCCGCTTGAAAATCGGAGTCGGTATATCCCGTCATAGTCAGGTCAGTACCTGAGTATGTAAGCATCAAGTTCCTAGTTCTTCGAAGATACTTAAGAACATGCTTAACAGCAATCCAGTGCTCGGGTCCAGGGTTGGATTGGAAACGGCTAACTACGCCAACGGCGAAACATATATCAGGTCTAGTGCAAAGCATAGCATACATGAGGCTTCCTACGGCAGAGGCGTAAGGAATCTTCCTCATGTCTTCAATCTCTTGTGCAGTCTTGGGAGACTGGTCTTTAGAGAGTGAAACTCCATGCCTAAAGGGTGTTTGACCCCTCTTGCAGTCTTGCATCGAGAAGCGATCCATCACCTTATCAATATAAGATGCTTGAGAGAGCGACAGGGTCCGGTTTTTCCTATCTCGAAAGATTTGGATTCCCAGAATGTACGCGGCTTCTCCTAGATCCTTCATATCGAATTGCTTTACTAGCCAGACCTTAACCTCAGATAACTTACCCACGTCATTACCAATGAGTAGTATATCATCGACATATAGTACCAGAAACACAACTTTGCCTTCGTGTATTAACTTGTAAACACAAGGCTCATCTATTGACTGTTCAAAGCCGAAGCTCTTTACAGTTTCATCGAATCTAATATTCCATGACCTAGATGCTTGCTTTAGTCCATAAATGGATTTAAGCAACTCACAAACCTTGGTCTCTTGACCTTTATCCACGAAACCGTCTGGTTGAGCCATGTAAATGCGCTCGTCAAGATTGCCATTCAGAAAGGCTGTCTTGACATCCATTTGCCAGATCTCATAGTCGAGAGCTGCAGCTATGGATAGGAGTATGCGGATGGATTTAAGCATTGCGACTGGCGAAAAGGTTTCTTCATAGTCAATCCCTTCTTGTTGGGTATAACCCTTTGCCACAAGTCGTGCTTTGAACGTCTCGACGTTCCCACCAGGACCCCTTTTCTTCTTGTATATCCACTTACACCCTACGGGTTTAATCCCTTCAGGAAGGTCTACAAGTTTCCAGACATTGTTGACATACATCGAGTGCATTTCAACTTTCATGGCGTCAAGCCAAATGTTTGATTCAGAACAAGCCATCGCTTGGCTATAGGAAACAGGGTCATCCATGTCGGAGACGGCTACAAGAGAGTCTCCTTAAGACATGTACCTGTCAGGCTTTTGAGTAGCCCTCCCACTACGTCTAAGTACTACTTGACGAGATTCTGATGAGTTAGGTTGTGTTTCAGTTGGGGTAAGAACAGTTCTTACAGATGAGGTAGAAGCTTCCTCACCCAACTTTTCTTCAAGCACAATTTTGCTTCTAGGTTTTGCATCTTTCATGAAGTCCTCCTCGAGGAAACGAGCATTCGTGCTAACGAAAGTCTTATCGTCCTCGGGACTATAGAAAGTAAAACCTTTGGTTTCCTTCGGATATCCTACAAACAGGCACAATTCTGACCTACTAGCCAACTTGCTAGTCTTTTGCCTCAGCACGTGTGTAGGGCAACCCCAAATTCGGATGCGGCCAAGATTCACTTTACGGCCAGTCCATCGTTCACAAGGAGTACTAGGAACCGTTTTAGACGGAACTTGGTTCAGAATGTAAGCGGCTGTTTCGAGGGCATATCCCCAAAAGGAAGGAGGGAGTGATGAGTAACTCATCATTGATCTAACCATCTCCATTAGAGTTCGGTTCCTTCTCTCTGACACTCCGTTTTGTTGAGGTGTGCCAGGTGCGGTAAGCTGAGAAGCGATACCTTCTTCTTTAAGAAAGTCATCGAACTCTCCAGACATATACTCACCACCTCGATCGGATCGAAGGGTTTTGATCACTTTGCCAGTTTGCTTTTCCACTAAAGCCCTAAAGACCTTAAATACGTTAAAGGTCTCGGATTTGTGTTTGAGCAAATAGACAAACCCATATCGTGAGTAATCATCAGTGAAGGTAACGAAGTATTCGTATCCTCCACGTGCCTGTTGGCTGAGCGGACCACATACATCAGAATGTATTAGTTCCAGCAACTCAGTAGCTCTTCGACCTTTATCAGAGAAAGGTCGCTTAGTCATTTTTCCTTCTATGCAGGATTCACAAGTAGGTAGTGAACCTATTGCAGAGGCTTGGAGTGGACCATCCCTCACAAGTCTCTTAATCCTTTCTAGACTGATATGACCAAGTCTTAAGTGCCAGAGGTATGTTGATTTTTGTTAGATCGGAGGATTCAGAAAGTTTGATCCTCTTTGGCTCCCTAATTAGATCGTTATCTATTTCGGTGTCTAAAAGAGAAGGTTGAGTGGGATAGATGTAGAAAAGAGCATTCTTCATACATGCATCAGTGACAAAAGAATTATCAGGAAACGAAATACGAATTCCATTCTTAATGAACTTTAAACAATAATCTTGCTCACGAAGACGAGCAACGGATATAAAGTTCTTCCCAAAGGTAGGAACAAAATAAACATTATTCAAGTTTAAAGTGCGGTCTTCAAAAGACAGCGTCACAGATCTCACAGCCTTCGCGGACACCAGGCTCCCATCACCCCATTTGAAACAGAACTCGCCTTCCTCTAAGCTTTTGGTTTTCTTGAAACCATTCAAGGAACAATAAATATGGTTAGTAGCAGCGGAGTCAATAATCCACGTTGATACATTATCAGCTACTAAGCATGCTTCAGTAACTAGTACAATATTATGTTCCTTTGCTTTGAGATAGGCATGACAGTTCTTTTTATCGGCCTTGTGAGGACTCTTCTTAGTTCCAGAGGCGGAGGCTTTTTGCTCAGTAGCATGTGCCTCTCCTTGATTCCTCTTTCTCTTAGTGAGACCTACAGCAGTGTGAAGTTCCTTCATAAGCTTGGTAACAGTGTACTCTAGCTTGTTTATGGAGTAGTTCATCTTGGAGGTATCAAGAGATGCGGGGAGAGTTTCTAAGATCATATCTATGATATTCTTCCCATCAATCTCAGATCCTAGGATTTCCATTTTATTCAGAAAACTAATGATCAGTATCATGAAGTCTCCAACAGGAGTCCTAGCCTGCATATGACAGTTCATAAACTGTCGGACTGCTTGTAGCCTTGTTTGATGCCTTTGCCCTCCAAACATCTCAAGGAGATTGTAGAGCATGTCAGCGGCAGTCTCGAAGTCACGATGTTGCTCTTTCAGCATATTGTTCATAGATGCCAAGATATAGCACCTCACAATCTCATCGGATCGAAGCCAGGCCGCTAAGGCGTCATTGTCCTCTTGAGTTGAATCATCATTCGTCAGAGGAGGACACGGGGTGGTGAGTACCCATTTGTGCTTGTTAACGGTAGGTATTATGTCGAGGTTACGTTTCGAATCTACGTAGTTTTTGTTTTTGAGTTTGATCGAGGAAAGAAAGATTGAGAGATGGTTGAGAGACATATTGCCTATATAAGTTGAATCAAGTTTATGATTAGTCTTTGGTTTATGATTTAAGTTTTATTAAGACTTTTGTAAAATCCAAAGGTGTTATAAACCAAACGATAATTTACTCCCTCAAGAGAAGGCCGCAAAAAATCTCCATTTATAAGTAAATGACACATCATTAATGCTAAGCCAAGATGTCAATACATCTATTTTGACTAGCCACCTTTTAAATTGGTTTGATCACTAACATCCTTTCGCAGAGCCTCAAGGGAGGATTACTAGGGATTGAGCCTAAGTGTGTAACCAACCACTTAGTCCAAAAGATCAGCTTTGAAAAACAATCCCCCAAGGGGATGCCTTGTCATCATTGCATCACTCTCGGACGTAGCTCATTGAGCAATGATCGAAGCAATAACGCCTTGGAGTACTCACATAAGTGAGGGTCGCAAGAGCGGCTCTTAGTCCCACGTTATTGCATCTTTCACTAGTGTTGGGGATCGTGGGTTACAAACAACGAATATAACCCTCCCACTTAGTTTTTGGAGTTGGTTCATCGACTCTTATAAGTTTGGAAACAAATTTCCTAGTTAGAGAGCGACAGAGCGGACAACTAGAAGAGAATCCTAGATCGGCATGTTCAGAGCAGTATTGGTGCATAAAGGCACAAGGTACATACTCGATCTTTTCCTATTTTCTATTTCGGGAAAGTGCGTGAGGGAAGTGTGAACTTCAACTCACTCGAACACTTGAAAGTTTGAGATTACACATCTTTTTATTTTTCGGCTTGTCTACAAGAAGACCTCCCACTCAAATTTTCAAGAGCATATAGATTTTGAACATATGTGATATAGATATAGTTTTGAAAACATTTTGAAAATTTATTTGATTTGGATGACAAAATATTTTCAAGTTTGAAAGTGAAAACGGATTTTCAAAATTCAAACTAGTTTTGTAAAAATTCAATTTCAATTAATCTTTCAAAAATCAAAACTTTTAATCTTACAAATCATGTTTATAATCATATGAAAAACATTTTTGCTCAAGAAAGTTTTCTCATTAGAGTTCTATAACTCATGGTAGTGGGGTTTGAAAATCCGGATTTCTAAAAAACTGGAGTTTCAGACAGCCGCGCACCTCGGAGTAAAATCGCCATATCTGGCGGCTCCGATGTCCTTTTGAGCCGAAACCGGTGGCATTGGACAGAGGACAGACAGAGCTTTAATTTGATTCAAGAATTATTAAATTTCTATTTCTGAGCAGAGAGTTATGCCACTTTTAATGCGGGTTTACTCCAGCTCGAAGAAAAAGAAATAAATTAAAGCTTGGTCCTATTTATGTGCGAAAAAGAATCAAGTGTAACGGAACGTTTTAAGATGTTGTTTAAAGCTTTTATTTGTGTTTTATTAGCAGGGTAATAACATAGAATAAAATAAATAACAACAAGCATAAAACGAATACGGTAAATAAAAGAAACTAGAAAGACAAAGTAACTAGTCACAAAATTTACCGAAATTTCTCAAACCTTTAAAACACGTTTTTCAATATAAAAAATTAAAAACTTTTAGAACTGATTCTAATGTGTTTTAAAAACATCCCAAACTCATAGAAAATCAACATGCTTTTTAATTTAAAGACAAGAGCATTAAATTAAAAAAAAATCTAAGATTACAATTCTAACTTGTCACAAAATTAGTAAACTTTCGAAAACGATTTTCAAGCTCATAATTTTAAAAACATGTACATGCTAATCTTTGACCATAGCTCTGATACCATTTGTTGGAATCGATCTAGGATTTGAGAAAATAATTAACGCTTCGGTAAGCGGCGGAATTTTAAAAATTTTCTTTTACAAGTAAAACAGTTTTTACTAACCTAGACAAGTGCAAGTACATGTAATTAAAAACCAATATGAGCTAGAAGTTTACTAACCTTTCTTGAAGCTTGAACTTTGAAGAAGCTTGTGGAAAGTTTGCAACGCTCGTCTCCCCTCGCAGCACGTCTCTCTTTCTTTCCTCGGCACCTCGAGCAACCACGAAAGTTTCTATCACTAAATCACTCGAAAAGAAGGAATCAGTGAGTGGGCACTTTTAAACGCTACGACTTAAGAACGAGTCTCGAAGTCGCAGAGCTAAACACTAGGTCGAGTGAGGACCTAGGTGCCAAGACAAGAAAAAAATCGAAAATAAACTAGAGAGAGAGAGAGAGGATTTTCGGCCAAGTTCTAGAGAGAGAGTCTCTCAATCTCTTAAACTTAGGATTATTTAATTGTGAGGAAAAGGGGCTCCTATTTATAGGAGAGGTCTCACCTTCTATAAGGTAGTTTCCTCTTCTATAGAATATCACATATTCATGAGCAAATTACCTCTTTTCCCACTTGAGATGCTCGGCCAAGGATGCCTTCTAGAAGGCTTGGATTTGTTTCCATTTTTGTTCCTTGCCTTGCCTTGTCTCTCTCTTGGCCGATTACCCTAAAGCATCCTCATGCAAATTTGTTTCCTCTTTTTCTTTTGGCAAGTATCTTGATACATTTATGCACAAAATATTCTCTCTTGGTTGGGTATGTTGGGCGCCTATGTCCTTCTAGAATGGGCTTCTAGAAGCTTTTCCATTTGTTCATGACAACATGAAAAAGGCCCAATAAGAATTTTCAATAAAATTCTTATGAAATGAAATTAATTCACAAGGCCCAATGATCAAGTCATGGCCGAGTGAAACATGTCATAAAATGACCTTGTCAAAAATTTATTGACATTCATTTCATCCTTTGTCTCAAAAGACAAAAATACCCTTTCGACAATTTTCGTTCTTGTTTTGACTTAGCTTCCAGTTTAACTATTCCTATCGATGTGATTCGTGACAGTGACCTCATGGACCCAAATGAACAAAGCTTGAGCTAAACACTTGGACTCAAAAGTTCACAAACCTTTTCCAAGTTTAGCTTAATGCCAACTGAATCCACTAAAGAGCTGACACTGAAAATCTCTCGGTTCAAATGAATTTGTTTTCTACTCAAGAATTCGACCTAATTATAATGAGCGGATCCACTGAATATTATCTATGTTTACCCTTCATGAATGTCATCAGCTAGTCGGGATTTACTAAATTACCATTTTACCCTTCTAGCTGTTATTTCCTCAACTCCTTTGTCGCTTGTGAATAAGTTAGAAACAATGCATTGACGAGGAGCTAACAAGTCACATTGTTTCATCCAAAAAAGTCAGGACTCAATTTGGACACTGGCCAATTCATTTATTCACACTCCAAGGAACAAAGCATGAAGTGACATACATTGCATTTCAGCAATCTTGTACATGAATTCCATATCTATGAGAACTTCACAAAGTTACTCATGACAGACTCACAACTTAGTACTTCACCAATAGGCCTTGTTCGGAATCACATAGTGAGTCCGAACTTTGACTTTCTCAAATGAAAATACTAAGGTGTGAAATGGCATGTCTCATTTCAGGATTAAGGTAAGCATGATGCAATTCATACATAGTGACTTCGAGACATAAGAGGTTAAATGGTTTGTTCTTATATTGTCTCTAGAAGTGCACTGGTCAATTCAGTACCTTCGGAAGATACCTAGAAGAAGTATAGAGTCCCCAACTCTCAATGCCTCATAACCAGACATCATAGATTCTTCTAACAATCATACTGAGGTCAATAGTCCTTTGACCCTAAGATTGCGAATATATCGTTTTAAGCAAACTACGAAGAGTTTGTTCATGCAAATCTACATTTGTCTCTTCGTAAGTTGTTAAGTTTGTTTATGGACTAAAAGACTAAGGTTTTATCATAAAGCTTCAAACAAAGAAAGAATGAATGAACGTTTCAACTTTATTAATGAATAGATAGGAAATTACAAGCAAGAGTCTTCATGAGACTTTATTACATCAAATGTACAAAATAAAGACTACAACTCTTCTTGTGGGCACCATTGACAACAATTTCCACCTCATTTCGTAGGGGGCCTCGCTCGAACCTCTATTTCTATCTCATAAAGGAGGCCTAGCCCGAACCCCTCGTTTTGATTTCGTAAAAGGGGCCTCGCTCGACCCCCCCCCCCCCCCCCCTTATTTCCATTTCGTAAAGGGGGCATCGTCCGAACCCCCTATTTCCACCACATTTCGTAAAGGGGACATCGTCCGAACCCCCTATTTCCACCACATTTCGTAAAGGGGGCCTCGCCCGAACCCCCATTTCTATCTCATAAAGAGGGCCTCGCCCGAACCCCTCGTTTTGATTTTGTAAAAGGGGCCTCGCCCGACCCCTCATTTCCATCTCATAAAGGGGGCCTCGCCCAAACCCCCATTTCCATCTCATAAAGGGGGCCTCGCTAGATCCACCCCCCCTTTCAACTCACAAATGGGCCCTCGCCCGAACCCATCATTTCGACTTCATAAAGGGGCTTTGCCCGAACCCCCTATTTCCATCTCATCAAGGGGGTCTCGCCCGAACCCCAAATTCTATCTCATAAATGGGGACTCACCCGAACCCCTTATTTCGATTTCGTAAAGGGGGTCTCGCCCGAACCCCCCCCCCCCCTCATTCCCATCTCATAAAGGGGACCTCGCCCGAACCCCAATTTCCATCTCATAAAAAGGGCCTCGCCCGAACCCCTCATTTCGATTTCGTAAAGGGGGTCTCGCCCGAACCCCCTATTTCCATCTCATAAAGGGGGCCTCGCCCGAACCCCTTATTTCGATTTCGTAAATGGGGCCTCGCCCGAACTCCCCATTCCTATCTCATAAAGGGGGGCCTCGCCCAAACCCTCATTTCCATATCATAAATGGGGCCTCGCCCGAACCCTTCATTTCGATTTCGTAAAGGTGGCCTCGCCCGAACCCCCCATTCCAATCTTATAAAGGGCCTCGCCCGAACCCCCATTTCTATCTTATAAAAGGGGACTCGTCTGAACCCCTCATTTCGATTCCGTAAAAGGGGTCTCGCCCGAACCCCTCATTCCCATCTCAGAAATAGTGCCTCGCCCGAACCCCTTTGCTCTTATCTTACCACTGTCCCAACTCTCACCACCTCACTATAAATACCCGAGACAAACACTTGTCAAGGGCTGACTTTTTCTCTCTCTAACTAGAATATACCAAATTCTCTACTCAGCTATTTCTCTCTCTAAAAACACATTTGAGACCGAAATCAAGAAGAAAAGTGAAATCAAAGCCACTTCACACACAATTTCACACAAAAAAAGAGTAACAATCTTTTTCCATTCTCTCTAGAGTGGGAGAAGAAAAGTTCACTCTCTCTCTAAACCCAAGACTCCAAGCCAAATTATATTCCCTCTACAAAAGTGTTAAAGAACTCGAGAAATCAATTCTCAAGTTCTTTACTTGATAAAAGGAATATTCCATTACTAATCTCTCGGATTCGAAGACACGTGGCCAAGTCCGCTCACGTCACGTGTCCGTAAGTGTTAATCCAAAAAACTGCTTAACATTTTTGCGCTAGAAGGAGGGGATCCCGAGAACAACCACGTACGGTCTCTAAAAAAACACTCTTTTGTCAGGTACCAAGGAGTTACCACTACACCGAAAAAACCACCATGTCGAGCCGCTCGGTTGTCTCTGGGAGCGGCGCTCCCCGACGAGCATGAACCCAGGCAAGACAGGGATATACGCAGGGAGCCCCACCGACGAACGAGGCCCCGCCAACGACCGCTGTCCCAACGGCCAACCCGAACACCGTCGGTGCGGACCGGCTCGGTGATCATCAAGCGAGACAACCGGATGGAGCGTCTCGAGAATAGCCTTTTCTTGCTAACAAGCGAGTTTGCAAGAGACAGGGAAGAGTGAGCCATGAGACGCCGCGCCCGGGAGAAAGGTGAACATGTGCAGGATGTCTACTCGGAAGGCCAGGGACGCGAGCAAGGGCAAGCGCCCATAAGAAAACTCCACGATGAAGACGACCAGGACGACGTGCCCGACCCGAGCATACGAGACATCAGGCACAACCACCGAGGGGAACGACAGACAGCCCGCGAGCGGGTATCGCAGCGCTCGGAGGCTCGCCGCGACGAGGGGCGAAGAGACCCGCGCCCGCAATCCCGTGTCATCATTCCTTAAGCTGCTCGTTCTGCGGCAGAGGCAAGGACCGAGTCTCGAAGGTCCACCTTCGAACGCCTAGGACATGGGGATGAGGTTTTCGCCACCCCAACGCACCAGGTCATCGGGACGTCTGGAGCCGAACGTGGACTTGAGGCGTCACCTCAACGCTCGGTGGGAAGTCGGCCCCCCGGCAACGGCGACACCGAGGCCGCCCGCACCATACGTCACCCAAGCGTCGAACGAAAGAGGGCGTACAACCAGGTTCGCACCCGCTTCCACACAAGCCGGGAACGACGAGTTGACCAACATGGTCAACGTACTGAGGGAAGAAGTCCGGAAACTACGAGCGGCGCAGACAAGGACCCCGCTCGTAAGAAGCGTGATCGAAGGCGTAGCCTCGCCGTTCGCGGCACACGTGCTCGTCGACGATCTCGGTGGGAATTTCCGCCCACCCGCCATGACACTCTACGACGGGAGCTCGGACCCCTCTACCACATCCAGTAATACCAAACCAATAATGTGTCAGGCGTTCTGCCTCACACTCACCAGCACCGCATTCTAGTGGTTCCAAAGGTTTGGACATGGGTCGGTCCAGTCATTCGAGGATCTCCAAGAGAGATTCTTCACTCGTTTCTTCACATTGCGAGTGCGAAGGAAGGAAAAGTCTTACCTCTTGACGATCAAGCAGGACGGCTCCGAGACGCTCCAGCATTACCTTAATCGATTCATCGAAGAATCAAACAAGGTGGATGACTATGTGGACAGGGACGATATCTACGCCTTCATCGATGGCATGCGGGCTTAGCGATCTCTTGACATCGCTAGTGAAGCAGCGACCCATTACGATGACGGAGCTCATCTCCCAGACCACCCAACGCATCTCGGTCGATGAGTACTATGAAAGCCGAAGGGTCCGAGAGAAGGGAAACCGCCGTAGAGACGACGATGAGGGTGACGACGACCAACAAAGGAAGAAAAGTAGGAACTCCAATGTCGCGGTCTCGAACATCCAACTCCCACCGAAACAAAGACCCCTATTGGTCGAGAAGTTCCAGAGGAACGCTGACTTTACACCGCTCAAGACCACGCCGGACCGAATCCTGGCCCTGCATGTTCACCGAGCCCCGACCATTGGCGAAGGATCCGTCGAAGCGCAACAAGAATAAGTATTGCTACTTCCACAATGACCACATCCATTTCACCGTCGAATGCATCCAGCTTAGGAGGCAGATCGAGAATCACATCCAAAACGGCAAGCTGGAGGAATTCGTGATGGCATTGGTCGCTAACCCGAACCCCGCGCCAAGGAGGCGAACTCCCCAAGACAGCAGGTGGCAAGACCACGAGAAATAGGTCATGGCGAGCGGAAGCAACAACGACAATGCCCGAGGCAACACAACCAACGCTCCGCTCAACCTCGTGACCACCATCTTTTGAGGGACCGAGGCGGGAAATACCCCGACGAGCGAAAGAACTACACGCGCGCGGCGGCCAGAGAGGGCCCCTACCACATATTTAATTTTTCAAAAGCGGCCACCGGCCCAAGTGTATTTTGAATTTTCCAAAAGCAGGCCACGCGCCAAGTGATGAATGAAGTCAAAATTCGCGTTCATTTTGAATGTTTAGCTCCTAAATTTTTTATACAATTTGACCCAAATTGCATAAAAACTGGGGGTTAATGGAGTAAGACAAACACCAAGCGCAAAGCGACATAAAAAACACAAAAAAAAAAAAATGCATACTTGTAAAAATGCAAGAATGCGGGCGTAGCAATCGCGAACGCACCTCAAAGCGTCCACGGAGTCGAAGAAAATGGGTTTCACAACATCGAAACCTCAAGCGTATCTCAAGGAACTCCGTGCGACTTGAGATAAGGAGACTTGCGCCATCAAGTCCCCGATCAACCTAAAAGCGTCCACGGAATTCGAGAAAGGGGTTCATATACATCGGACACACCTCAAGAAATTTCGTGCGACCCAGGATGAGGAGACTCGCGCCATCGAGTCCCTGACCAACGTCAAAGCCTTCATAGGATCCGAGAAAAAGGGAAACTCACGACACCGAGACCTCAAACACAACTCAAAGATTCTTATGAAGTCCGAGATGAGGGGACTCGTGCCATCGAGTCCTCGACCAACCTCAAAGCCTTTACAAGACTAGAGAAAAAGATGGACTCGCCATACCGAGACCTCAAACAACTCAAAGAATCCTGTAAAGCCCGAGATGATGGAACTCGCGCCATCGAGAGCCCGACCCACCTTAAAGCCCCCTCAAGGCGCAAAAACTGGAAAAAATCACACAGGTAACGATAGACCTAAAGAATCCACACAATCGCAAAAGGAAGAAAATCTAAAGACAACTCTCATTCCATCACCTGAACACCGCAGAAGAGAGTATGGAATAAATACCAAACTAGGTGCACAACCAGCCGCACTGTCTCCAAAAATCATCTAAATAGGTGCACAATCAACCACATCGTGTCCAAAAGTCATAAATCAATCAAGTGCACAACAAACCGCACTATACCCAAAACAAAAAAGAAAACAATAAAAGCTAGCTAAAACGCAGCGAAGGCAACCTCATTCCTGGCTGTGAGAACCACAATCCCGACCATCTTCCTCGTCTCGACCGTCCCCCAAGTCTACCTACGCCTCGTCCCAAGAAGGGCCATCTTGACGATCTCCAGGGACAACGACCGCGGACGGCTCGGCCGGATACCCGAAAGTCGTGCGATGCGGGGCCGGAAGAGCGACCGCGACATCATTGGCGACCACGGCATCAGGACCGGCGACCGCACATTGAACCGCACGAAGTTCGACGGGAGCGCCGTCAACATCGAGGAACGAGAAAGTGAGAGGAAGGGCCGCGTTCTCCTTGAGAAAACCGCGGTGGCACATCAAGGCTCCCTTCTAGTACATCTTGGCAGAATCGTCGGCCTACGCCTCCTCCGTCGCCGCTAGGTCCTCCTCAGTCAACCTATCAAGCCGAGCGATGGTCCCATTCGCCACAGCCAGGCTATCGCAAAGGGACGCGTTCAGCTTCTTACCCCCCCCCCCCCCCCCCCCCCGAGCTTGACGCTCATGGAATCAAGCTGCTCGGCACAAAGTTTTGCCTCGCCTCGAAGGGAAGCCACCAACACGTTGAGATCATAAATCTTGTGACGGGCACAAGTCACCTCAACAGACTGCTCTCCGTGCTTTAGCATCAACGCCTTCAGCTCCGAGGTACGCTCATCCAAGTCCTTCCTTAGTCGCTCTACTTCGGCGCGGGAAGCCTCCTGACAATCCTGGAAGCCGACCCTCCGTGCAGCCTGAACCTCTGACTTCAGTCAATCCACCTCCGCACGAAAGGAATTCCGCTCCATGGAGACCTCTCCCTTGGCGTCCCCGAGCTCCTTGATGAAGCCACGAGCAATACGAAGCAGTTGCGCGTTGTACATACACGCGATGAAGAGCTGTGAAACAAGATAATACCATGAAACACGATTAAAGACGGCTACTACGAATTGAACGAGAAAGTTAGAAGACTTACCGAACGAGCTAAACTTGGAAAAGGTTTGTGAACTTTTGAGTCCAAGTGTTTAGCTCAAGCTTTGTTCATTTGGATCCATGAGGTCACTGTCACAAATCACATCGAGTATGAATAGTTAAACTAGAAGCTAAGTCAAAACAAGAACGAGACAAGTTTTGTGAAAATTGTCAAAAGGGTATTTTTGTCTTTTGAGACGTAGGATGAAATGAATGTCAATAAATTTTTTGACATGGTCATTTGATGACATACATCACTCGGCCAATATTAGTTATATTGGGCCTTGTGGATTAATTTCATTTCATGGAATTTTATTTGAAAATTCTTATTGGGCTTTTCTTATGTTGTCATGAACAAGTGAAGAAAATCTAGAAACGTCTTCTAGAAGCCCCATGTGGCCGCCCACCCTATAGAGAAATATGAGAGATTATTTTATGCATAAATGTATCAAGATACTTGCCAAAAGAAAAAGAGGAAACAAATTTCCTCTGTGAGGAAAGTATAGTTTCGGCCAACACAAGGGAAATAGAGAGACAAAACTAAATGAGGAAACAAATCCAAGGCTTCTTAAAGCCTATGTTGGACGTGCAAAGCAAGGGAAAAAGAGGAAATAAGATTTCCTCATGAATGAAAAAAGAGGCCAACCATTCTCCTATAAATAGGACCCTCATTCCTCTCATTCTATTCATTCCACATAAGTTAGAGATTGAGAGACTCTTTCTCTAGACTTTGTGGCCGAACTCCTCTCTCTCTCTAGTTATTTTTCGTTTTTGTTTTGGCACCTAGGTCCTCATTTGACCTAGTGGTTTTAGCTCTTCGACTCTTAGACTTGTTCTAGAGTCGTCGTGTTTAAAAGTGTCCACTAACTAATTCTTTTTCTCTCGAGTGATTCTTGTGATAGAAACCATCGTGGTTGCTCGTGTTGGCGAGGAAAGAAAGAGAGACGTGCTGCGAGGGAGATGAACGTTGCAACTTTCCAAAAGCTTCTCAACGTTCAAGCTTCTAAAAAGGTTAGTAATCTTTAATGCTCATATTAGTTTTTATTTACGTGTACTTGCTCTTTGTCTAGGTTAGTAAAATCGTTTTACATGTCAAAAGAAAATTTTTAAAATTCCGCCGCTTACCGAAGCGTTAAACTTTTTCTTAAACCCTAGATCAATTCCAACATAAACCACCTCTTCTCACCCTGAGCGTGAGGGCGGAAGTTGCATTCAAGCCGGGAGGCGAGAACGATTGAGAGACTAGTGGACGAGCTATAACCTACCGAAAAGATCAACGAGTTTCTTGAACAACCGAATTCTCCAAGAAACTGGGAGGTTAATGTTACGAGAGATTTTTCCTCGTCCGAAAAACATGAAGGCCCAACTCAAAAACACAGAAGCACGACGAACTCAGCCCAACAAACAAAGCGGGAAGTTCGAAGACTTGATCCAAGGGTATGGAGCAACCTGCTCCTATCTCAAAAGAGGAGGCCTCGCCCGAACCTTTCGCTTCTATCTCAGAAAGAGGCCTCGTCCGAACCCCTCATTTCCACCTCATTTCGTAAATGGAGCCTCGCTCGAACCCCCATTTCTATCTCATAAAAGGGGCCTCGCCCGAACCCCTCATTTTGATTTCGTAAAAGGGGCCTCGCCCGAACCCCTCATTTCGACTTCGTAAAGGGGGCCTCGCCCGAACCCCCCTATTTCCATCTCATAAAGGGAGTTTCGCCCGAACCCCCATTTCCATCTCATAAAGGGAGACTCGCTCGAACCCCTCATTTCGATTTCGTAAAGGGGGTCTCGCCCGAACTCCTCATTCTCATCTCATAAAGGGGGCCTCGCCCGAACCCCTATTTCCATCTCATATGGCCTCGCCCGAACCCCTCATTTCGATTTCGTAAAGGGGGCCTCGCCCGAACCCCCAATTCTCATCTCATAAATGGGGCCTCGTCCGAACCCATCATTTCGATTTCGTAAAGGGGGCCTCGCCCGAACCCCTCATTCCCATCTCGTAAAGGGGGCCTCGTCCGAACCCCCCATTCCAATCTCATAAAGGGGGCCTCGCCCGAACCCTCATTTCTATCTCATAAAAGGGGCTTCGTCCGAACCCCTCATTTCGATTCCGTAAAAGGGGCCTCGTCCGAACCCCTCATTCCCATCTCAGAAAGAGGGCCTCGCCCGAATCCCTTTGCTCCTACCTTACCTCTGCCCCAACTCTCACCACCTCACTATAAATACCTGAGACAAACACTTGTTAAAGGTTGACTTTTTCTCTCTGTAACTAGAATATACCAAATTCTCTACTCAGCTATTTCTCTCTCTAAAAACACATTTGAGACCGAAATCAAGAAAAAAAGAGAAATCAAAGCCACTTCACACACAATTTCACACAAAAAAGAGTAACAATCTACTTCCATTCTCTCTAGAGTGGGAGAAGAAAAGTTCACTCTCTCTCTAAACCCAAGGCTCCAAACCAAATTATATTCCCTCTACAAAAGTATTCAAGAACTCAAGAAATCAATTCTCAAGTTCTTCACTTGATAAGAGGAATATTCCATTACTAATTTCTCGGATTCGAAAACATGTGACCAAGTCCACTCACGTCACGTGTCCGTAAGTGTTAATCCAAAAAACGTTTAACAGATAATACCAAATGTGCATATATATACACACAATTAGGGGGAGAGTTTTCCTCGTGAAGATTTATTATTATATATTTTGTTGTTTTCCATGTATTGACTTTTGATCCCAAAACGTGATGCCACAAAAATGCTGGTTTATTACTTTCTAGTTTCTACTAACTTTCCTATTATTTCCACGTTTGTTCCACATTGACGTTACACTACCTAATTATATATTACGAAATAATAATAATATATTAGCAGACACGGAAAGATTAACAAAAACCTTTGACTTCATAGGGTAAATTTCTTCTAGGGCCCATCTCTCTTTGTGTTTCCATCGAGTTATGTAATATATTATTTGTCTGGTATTCTTGGAAAAACTAAAATAGATTTAGTATTATCTGAACATGCATTCATTATTTGAAAGTAAAGTTATGAATTTGAAAAATAATTAAAATTTGTTTTTGTTTAATGATATAGTCAAAATATGCAATAATCTAATAAATAAATAAAAAATTGATCCGAAGACTAATTTATAAAAAGTGATAAATTATTTATAATAATTGTTAAAAATTTTAATTTTGGTTGTCAAAAAAATTTTGAAAACGTAAATTTGGTTATTTTAATGAAAAATTGTAAATTTGGTTATTTTAATGAAAAATTGAAATTTTGACTATTTTCTAATCAATAAGTTTCAAACGGTTATTTTGTACAATTTTTTACTTCATTTTATAATTCAACTTGCTATTACAATGAAACCTCTAGTTAGAATGATTTATATAGGCTTAAACACTGTTACTGTTAGTACGGTCGTATGCTTATTTTTTATGTAGTAGAATTTGTGCGCGCGCGTGCATATATATATATATATATATATATATATATATATATAGATATATATATATATATATATATATATATATATATAATAACAAAATACTCGCACGCGCACACACATAAAACACAAGACACATGTAAGAAAATGGGTACACGAGGCATGAAAACGTGGTTTAAATTCTGGTCATCGGGTTTGTATGTTGAGTTTCAACTTTCAATTATGATTATAAGTTTTTAGATTTTATTTTTTTCCGCATGATTACGTTTACTTATAACACAACTAACAAAAAAAAAGAAAAAAGTACTGGCTGACTTGGAATAATATCATATATTTTGTCTTCGTACTATATGAGTTTCGAAGAAAAATATACGACTAAATGCGATATCTTTTTTATACGCATAGTCAGTGGAAATTTTGGTTCATTGCATATCCATTTATATTTTCCTTTTTAATGGATAAATTATAGGGGTTGATTACACTTAACTGTTCAATGCAAAGACCACATGTATTTTTTCCTGTACATAAACTGTAAAAATAATATAACATATATAAATAATGTGTAAATGGGCAGGTGTACGTGTACCCTACAGTACTTTTTGTGAATTTTTGTTTTTGTTTTTGTCGATGCATATGTATTAATGTCGCTATCTTAGGTTTATTTTATGTTTCTCGTCCTCTATACATGGAAGCAGGAATTTCGTCAAGTTGAAATATTTTTGAGAGTTTGATAGATGTTTAATTTGTCAACAAAATACGAGTCAAAAAGAGCATATATGCGAGAGCTTCTATGGTCGATACCCTGAACAGCTTGGTAAGATTGACCGGCTTAAATACCTTTTAATTATGGTCAATTAGAATAAGTGCATTTTTTTAGCAAAGAGAAACTGAGATTTTGTTACTCAGATAGATCAGTCATAATCAGCCAGAAAGTTCATCCGGAATATAATGAATCATGATGATCAATATGAGAAATAGTAAAGGCAATCTAGGAAACATATCAAATATGATAAATATAGATAATGCAACTTTCAAGGAGAAAGTCTTGGGACTCATGAACATCTGTTTTCTACACTCCCTCGAGCTCGATAGTAAATATTGAGCAAATCGAGCTTAGATAGAAATCCGTTGAAGACTACTCAATGGAGAGGTTTGTGAGGATGTCAGCTACTTGATGTCGAGTTAAAACATATTCTATTGAGATAGTCTTAGACTCAATCTTCTCGCTGATAAAGTGACGATCGATTTCGATATGTTTGATTTGGTCGTGCTGGACTGGATTCTTCGCAATACTCAATGCGGCTTGATAATCACATAACAGCTTGATGGGACCGTAATACTTGATTTTGAGATCATCCATTAACCTTTTATCCATATACTTTCACATATACTCCACTCGCGAGATATCGTAGTTGCTTCCGCACTGCTCCGAACTACTACTGATTGTTTCTTACTTTGCCACATTACGTGGTTACCTCGAACTTAGGTACACATCCCCGAGGTGGATCTCCGATTAGGCATCGATCTTTTCCAATTGGCATCTGTGAAGACTTCTACATCGTGGCTATGATGCTTCTTGAACCAGAGACCGATACCGGGAGCAGATTTGAGATATTTAAGAATTCACATTACCGCTTCCATGTGGAGATCAGATGAGTTGTTCATGAATCGGCTGACTAAGCTTACTGGGAAACTTATGTCAGGTCGGGTATGAGTGAGGTAGATGAGCTTCCCAATAAGTTGTTGATACCTGGAGTTTCAGCGGGTTTGCAGCCAAGCATGCCTATTTCTTTGAGAAGATCAAGCGTATATTTTCTTTGAGAGACTGATACTTTTTTTTTTCTTCAGATCGAGTTACTTCTATACCGAGAAAGTATTTTAGGTTTCCGAGGTCTTGGACTTCAAACTCTAACAAAAGAATCCATTTCAGTCTTGTAATTCCTCGAGATCATCTCCGGTGATGACAATGTCATCAACATACACATTCCTCGAGGTGAGATATTTAAAACAATGTATGATCCGCTTGACTTTGCAAGTAATGCCAATTCTTGAGTATGCGAGTGGTACTTCTCAAACCACGCTCACCAGTGACTGTTTGAGCCCGTATAAAGATTTCTTGAGGTTGCAAACTTTGTTTGGAAGTTGGTTGTTGCCGAAGCCCGTGGAATTTCCATATACACTTCTTTCTTCTAGCTCACCATTGAGGAACACATTCTTCACATGGAGATGGAATAGGGTCTAGTTCAGGTTGGAGGCTAAAGAGAGCAGAACTCGTATGTCGTTGAATTTATAGCATATTATAATCAAATAATGGCTATCATAAGTTGTTTGGTGTTTAAAAACATGTCCGTATATAGTTAATATAAATTATGGGGTTAAAACATGTATATATCTTGGCCGCGAAAAGACACAACCACTGTGCTAAGTATCTTTCTTGTAAAATCCAGGAAAACCACTACAATGATGAATTCCCTTGATCCAAAGCCATCCGAGCGAGGCAAGAGATCCATTCCAGGAGAGGAGCGAGCAAGACGTCTGAGGAGATAATAGCTTTGAGGATGGAAATAGAAGCACCAATTCTTTCATAATGGATAAGAGCAATACCCTGATGAAGGGCATCTTTATTAGGAAGCGAGCTAGCATTCATCAAGTCGTTATGAGCCTTCCAAACGAAGTCCATGAGAAGTAAAGTGTAGACTGTAACATGGAAGAAGAATGGAGTTGGAATGGAGGAAATGCAACTCTATTTTGTCAAATCTCATCGCGTAAAACATTGTTTTGAAGATACTCTAAACTCTTAAGTTTCTGCATTGTTGCAATTTTCTCAATATATGCATTTAGCATTCATTTTCTCAATATATACTCTAAATTACTCGTTTATTCTTATTTGGGGTTACTTGAAAAGCATAGTTGTGTTTTTTTTTATTTGGCTTGTTATTTGTTCTTGAGGATTTTTTTATTGTAATCGGTGTCATGATACCTTACTAGTGAATAGTTCTCGTCGGAGCAAGCCGCACGTAGTCGGTAATTAATTCCAACGAAGTAGGGTAATTTCACTCACGTGTGTGTGTGTGTGTTTTTTTTTTTTTTTTTTTAAGCAAATCTGAACATTGCAATATTAAATCTGAAACAAGCAAGTTAGAAAAACAGAGTACAAAATTCCAACATTTATATATCTAATAGAATATATAATAATAATAGTGTATTAATCTAAATAAGATTTATTTTATTAAAAATAAATAATATTTTTTACCTTAATTAAGTCTGCAGCATGAGGAATTTCTTCATGGAATTATGAGCGAGATTTTTAGGATAGTAAAAAAAAAAATAGCAAATAAACAATGTAATTACACCTTACACTCGAAAAATACAAGAGCCACATACATATGTATGCATTCCTTCGAATGTTAAATATGACAGAACATGCTCAACTAAGAAATTAGAGGAAGACCCGTTACATTATAAAAGAGTATTTTTTTTTTCTTTCCATAAAGCAATCTCTAAGCGTGTTTTTACATAACTAAATTAAGCCATCATGTGTTAGAATTAGTCTTTTCAATCCATCTTAAATCTCTGCCTGCCCTTTTTAAGCACGTCAATTAAAATTTGTACACGTACTTTTTCGTTTGAAATGTCTATGAAATCAAACTCCAATTTCTATTTCGTGTAACAAAATACAAAAAGCGGCTATACTAGTCTGCTGTCATGTTTGATCAATTCAAAACAAAGAGAAAAGAAGGGAAAAAAAGAAAAATAAAAAGAAGAAACCAATTATCCATCGTCATGAAAATGATGCAAGCTTAACTATTTATACCCTAATTATTTATGTAGCTAGACAACTATATCTGCATTATTTAGTGGTCCACCTAAAAATGTTTTTGGTCCAACAAAGCGCAAAAAGGAGCGGCACTTTTCTTGCCCCACTTTGGCATTGTATTGTGGGGATCGCTATTGTATATTATGTCAATAAAAAATAAAATAAATATCATAAGGTCTCTAAAAAGTAGATATTTCTCTTGAAAACGTTGCGATGCATTCCAGCTAATAATCGATAAAGGCATTTTAAAAAAAATAAGAAAAGGCAAATAAATATACAATTGAAAGAAAAGAGAAAACATAACCCGCTTTTTCTTTTTCCCTTGTTCCTATCCAAATACAACTTATTCAAAAACGGCATTATTCAGTGACCGTACTGAAAATTACCCTTCTAAATTATTGACATGACCTGATCATCACAGAGAGAGAACTTTATTATTATTATTATTATTATTATACATGTATAACAGTTTTTAGAAAGGAATATGTGTTGATGGCTTTGTTGATTATACAATTTATACATAAAAAAATTATTAAATGTGCACAAAAAAATAATATAAAGCTGAGTAAAAGATGACAAGTTCGCAGAATATATACTCGACACAATTCTGAATTATGTTTCGCAAGTGTGACAAAATGTTTTTCCAAAAAGTCGGTCTCTTTTTCTAAAGATTCAGTGTTTCCAGCAACTTTGACATCTTTAGGCACGTTTTGTATTTATTTATTAAGTAAACACACTAACTTGTTGTGAATGAACCCTAGTAAAACACGCATGTATTTTTATAATTTGTGCCATTATTTTCACTGTTTGATCCCTTATAATTTTTACCGGAATATATTAGAACGTATGATACATATTTCACATCAAGAAAGTACCGTCCATGAAAGTTTGGTACCGTCCATAAGCGAACAAAAAGAAACGAAAATCAAAACATGCACGGTGACCGCACATGGGGGCAATCAAATTTCAAATGGTTAGACTCAATAATTAGGATAATATGTAATGTCGGTACGTTACACACAATTAAATTATATCTTAGATTCTTCGTCTCACCTAGCATGAAATAATAATTATAAAACAAATAATCAAAAGATTCTTATGATTTTTTTTTATTATCATAATTTATAAGCAATATACAGTTACACCATAGTCGTCTCTGCGTGCTCATTCAACTGGTTTGTTCCTTACATTTTCAAATCAGCCCAAGTCCGGTGGTTGAGCAACAATACCACTTCAGCTTTCTGGTCACGAGAATAAAAAAAAAAAGAAAAGAAAAGAAAGCACAAGAAAATATGAGCTGCTTTGCTGACGTGGAATCTGTGGACCCCACGCTGTCTCCTGTGGTTCCCTCTTCCCCTAACACTGTCACTCTCCTCCTTCTCCCCTTCTTCGTCACCTTTTGTCCCCTCCCTAAAACGACTGAGTGGGCCCCAGTCATTTGGATGGCCGGTGACGTGGCATCTCTCGTATAAGCCAGTCTCATTGCCCACCTATAAAACACCCGAGACTCCTTCTCTTCTTCCCATTCCAAAAACAACACACAACCGAAAATCTCCTTCTCTCTCTCCCTCGCATTTAAGCTTTTACTATTTCATTCTTTCTCAGACTCAATCTTGTCGGCGACTATATTAAAAAAAGCAAAAAGAAGAAGAAAAGAAATGGCCGTGGACTCCGCACTGTCATCGCCGCTGGGCCCGCCGGCCTGCGAGAAGGACGCGAAGGCGCTCCAGTTCATCGAGGATATGACCCGCAACGCCGACGCGGTTCAGGAGCGAGTGTTGGCGGAGATTCTGACCCGAAACGCCGAGACGGAGTACTTGACCCGCCACGGCCTCGGCGGCGCCGCCGATCGCTCCACCTTCAAGTCCCTCGTCCCGATCATCACCTACGAGGATCTCCAGCCCGACATCCAGCGCATCGCCAACGGCGATCGCTCCCCCATCCTCTCCGCCCACCCCATCTCCGAGTTCCTCACAAGGTCCGTACTCCGTACCGTATGTTAAGCACAAATCAGTCGACAGACTAGTGCAGTAGTTGAATTCATAGTTTCTCATCTCTCAAATCCTGATATTGCAGTTCTGGTACTTCGGCGGGCGAGAGGAAGCTGATGCCGACGATCAAGGAGGAGCTGGATCGGAGGCAGCAGCTGTACAACCTTCTGATGCCGGTGATGAACCTGTACGTCCCGGGGCTGGACAAGGGAAAAGGGCTCTACTTCTTGTTCGTGAAGTCGGAGACGAAGACGCCGGGTGGGCTCGTGGCCCGCCCGGTCCTGACGAGCTACTACAAGAGCGAGCAATTCAAAACCCGGCCCCACGACCCGTACAACGTGTACACGAGCCCGAACGAAGCGATCCTGTGCCCGGACTCGTTCCAGAGCATGTACGCCCAGATGCTGTTCGGGCTGGTCCACCGCGACTCGGTCCTCCGCCTCGGGGCGGTCTTCGCCTCGGGGCTGATCCGAGCCGTCAAGTTTCTCCAGCTCCACTGGCCCGACCTCGCCCGCGACATCCGCGCGGGCGAGCTGTCGTCCCGAGTGACGGACCCCGGGATCCGCGGGCGGGCCTCGGAGACCCTGAGGCCCGACCCGGCCCTCGCGGACTTCCTCGCCCGAGAGTGCGGGGCCGAGGACTGGGCCGGGATCATCGCCAGGATCTGGCCCAACACCAAGTACCTGGACGTCATCGTCACGGGCGCCATGGCTCAGTACATCCCCACCCTCGATTACTACTCCGGTGGACTCCCATTGGCTTGCACCATGTACGCCTCGTCCGAGTGCTACTTCGGGTTGAACCTCAACCCCATGTCCAAGCCCTCCGAGGTCTCCTACACCATCATGCCCAACATGGCCTACTTCGAGTTCCTCCCGCACCACCCCACCGAAGAAGAGGCCGCCGGCGGTCGCGACCCGAGGCTGGACCTCGTCGACCTCGCTGACGTGGAGGTCGGAAAGGAGTACGAGCTCGTCATCACCACCTACGCGGGGCTGTGCAGGTACCGCGTCGGAGACGTGCTCCGAGTCACGGGGTACCACAACTCGGCGCCGCAATTCCATTTCGTGCGCCGCAAGAATGTTCTCCTGAGCATTGATTCCGACAAGACCGACGAGGCGGAGCTGCAGAGGGCGGTGGAGAGCGCGTCGGCGTTGCTGGCGGAGTTTCAGTCCGGTGTGGTCGAGTACACCAGCTACGCGGACACCAAGACCATCCCCGGCCACTACGTGGTCTACTGGGAGCTTCTGGCGCGTGACCCGGACAACGCGCCCACGGGAGAGGTTCTGCGGCGGTGCTGCCTCGAGATGGAGGAGAATCTGAACTCGGTTTACCGGCAGGGTCGGGTCGCCGACGGGTCGATCGGGCCGCTGGAGATTCGGGTCGTGGCTCCGGGGACGTTCGAGGAGCTTATGGACTACGCGATCTCCAGAGGCGCGTCGATTAATCAGTACAAGGTTCCCAGGTGCGTCAACTTCACGCCCATCATGGAGTTGCTCGATTCCAGGGTGGTCGCGTCGTACTTTAGCCCAGCCCTTCCTCACTGGACTCCCGAAAGGAGGCGGTAGCTTCGTAAGACTGAGAGTCAAACCCACGAGGGAGGTCGGTCCATCGTAATTTTAATTATTAGTCTTAATTTTATATTAATATTATTATTAAAAAAAAACTGTAAGATTTAGATTAGGTTGTTTAATCAGCAGGGTCAGTTTTCTTTTTCTTTTTTTCTTCTTTTTAATGTTAAGTTATTAACTTTTGTGAGGAGGATTAAAAAAAAGGATAAGATGTGACTTGTGTAAAAGACCTTGTTTATCTTTTTTTAGTGCAAGAATTGTAACTTTCATGCAATGGTAATGATCAGAAAGAAGAAAAAAAAATAGATGAAAGTATTATCATAGTTTAATAGCCGTGTTCCGTTGAAAAGAGATAATGATCTCACTTTTGTGATATGTTTGTCTAGTTTTTGCTTTTTGGAAAGATAAGGTGATCAGTGCCTATTTAGTTTCGTTCACTCATTCACTGCATGATATTATAGTGCTCTTTCAACCCTCATTATTCTGTCTGGAGAAAGCTACTCTCTCTCTCTCCCCCTCCTTTTGAAAACTCAACAATTTTTAGCTTTTTGGCAATTAAAAAAACAATGTTGCCTAACTTTATATTAGCCTTATATTGTATGAGTAAAACCAAAATACACGGAACATAACATAAACGGCTGAGATAAGTTTGACTGAATACGTAAGAAACCTGAAAAGTATTTTTTCTCAGCTTAAAATACAAAACAATGCAGTACTACCAGTCTACCACGTAACGTGTCACACATAAAAACTGATATCTGGTGCTTCTGAATGTTTCAGAATTATTCATATTTTACCTCATAAGGGTTGACCGGTCGATTCATTATTACTATAGTCTATACTCTATACCTTGCTTGGCAGTTCATATTTATTTGTATTATTTGATAGTAAAAACACACATGAGCAAAGTTGCAGTAGTAGTACTAGAGAGGATCGATTTATTATGAGAACTCACTTTTTTTATGAAGGAAATTATGAGAACTCACTTGTGAGACATCTTTAAAATTTGGTGGTCCATCAAAATGTATTTTTGGTCCAACGACGCGTAGAAAGGACCTGCATTTTTTTTTGCCTAGAGCATTGCATGGTGGGATCGTTACGATCGAATGTGTCAATGAAAAATTAATTAAAACGTCTCTTAAAAATCAGTATTTCCATTATTAATACCTAACCAGGCGTGAGCCATGTCAGCAAAATAGGCAATATAGCGAAAATTAGAGGGAATAGAAAAGAGATCAAGTGAGACAACTTATTCTCCTTGTTCTATATCCAAATAATGCAAACTTTCAAAAACAATATCCAAATAATGCAGCTAAATTATTTAAAATTCTTTTTAATATTCACTTACAAACTACAGTGCTGAAGATCACATTCCTCAATTATTGTTGACAAGAAGTAAGAACTAGGACTTTCTAATTACGACAATAAGTAAAAAGTTGAGTTCGAAACTTTAAAAATGTAAAAAATATAAAATAAAGACTATGTGTGTCATAGGTAACAAGTTTACAGAATATGATTCAGTATTTTGTCTTGGCTGTGTTCCAAATGTCTTTCCGAAAGTTGGTCGCTTCTCCGAATGAATAATTCAGTCTTTCTTTGTGTTTTTTTTCCCCCCTCAATTTCCGTAACTTTTTTTTTTGTAACAATTTTTTTCTTCTTTTGGAAAAATTGTAACAATTTTTCCACTGTATACTGTTTTTTCTTTGTTTTTTGTTTTTCTGTCTCCTCTATATGCAACCCCTCTCAAGAAATTATAGAAAGACTTAGCTTAAGAGGTTTAGATTTTCTTAGAGTAAGAGTTAGACAAGTTGAGGTTAGACCAAGTAGAAAAAAAAAAGGGAAAAATCATACAAAATAGTCATTTAAAACTTTTTTTATTAGCAAAATAGTCAAAATTTCAACTTTTCAGCAAAATAGTCAAATTTACGTTTTCAAATTTTTTTTTACAGTCAAGATTAAAAATTTTGACGATTATTATTATAAATAATTTATCACTTAAAAAAAATTAATCTTTGGGTCAAAAAATATTTTGAAATCAGATTATTGCACATTTGGCTATTTCAAAAAATTAAGACAAACTTTGGTTATTTTGCAAATTCATAACTTTAAATTGGCTATTTAATTACATCACCAAAAAAATTTGAGTAGTTGTTGTAAAGTTTTTGCCTAGCTCTTGTCAGGTCAGAGTGCCTCGAGTGTTCGAGGTTGGCGAGGGTTTTGAGCGTTTGTCTACTACTAGGCAGTGTTCCATGCTCGCTTAAGAAATTGCAAAAGATCTGTTTTGAAAAAGCTCTAGAGTGCTTTTGATGAATTATGTTTTTAACTTGTAAATAGCATCTTGTCTCTTTTGCTACTCATTAGCATATCAGACTAATTATTTGTTTATATGAAGTATCGGCCCTCTCTTAAATCTTTGAAAGGCTTTAGCTTAGTCTGTTTGTTAATGAGATTATTCCTTTAAAATAAAACATATAGTATATATTATAATATTGTATGTTTGTTAGCACACATTAATTAATTCATTCTAAACTGAACTGTATATATGGTAATTTATAATATGATGCGTCTATACAACTTTATATGTAGTCCATCAAATAAAATAAACAAAAATCCGAAACAGGCATATGGTGACTTCACATGGGGGCATCAAATTTCAAATAGACTCAAAATTAGGAATAGGATAATGTACTGTCGGTTCGAACCAACAATATTATTAAATACCTTGGACTCTTCTTATTATTTAGTGGCAAACAAAAATAAAAAAAAAAAGATTCCCGCTATAATACATATAATGGGCAATAGAGGGTTTTGCATAGTACTCGGTTACATACTCTAAGCTCTTCCAACTATTTTATTATTATTATGAACATTAATAATTTACAAAAGTTATGTAGTTGAGCAACAAACCCTCCGCCATTAATTGAACCACAAAAGCTTACCCATATACTCCCAAATAACTTAATAGTTTATCAATATATAGTAATTGGGAGCATATGAAGAAAAAAAGGCATGAAATATTGAATTCGGATCGGCTTTTTCATTATTGCCTCTCCCCCTTTCTATGTCCTTTCAATTAAGATAAGATATAGTTTTACGATGATAATATAGAGTGATAACATGGATTATTTTTTATTAGGAGATAAAAAAAATATGATGATCCAGAAATTGAAATATGATTTATTATGCTAGCTAGTTGTCTAGAAGCACAATGGAATTAGAATACGAGTTAACTTCATGAACATTGTTGACGTGAGAATTATT
Source organism: Urtica dioica subsp. dioica (assembly GCF_054948205.1). NCBI lineage: Eukaryota > Viridiplantae > Streptophyta > Magnoliopsida > Rosales > Urticaceae > Urtica > Urtica dioica. The sequence goes on along the minus strand of NC_142763.1, from coordinate 30,758,913 downwards.
TCGTCAATCATTCATGAACTTTTGTAAAACCCGATTTATAATTCTTGTTTATAAATTCCAAATAAAATCACACGATGATTGAATATTATGGGATTAAATAAAAAAAAAATTACGTGTAAGAGAATAACAAATTAAAGTATATGGGATTAATATATCATCAAGAATATCTAGCTAAATTGTAGATATTTTGATCGACATAAAGATGGGATAAAGAAGAGAAGTTTCTGATGACTTTTTCAGCATACTAGCGAACTGATCTCTCCATGATATCTCGCGCAGTCAACGTATATTATGTCATTATAATTTATGATTACTTCTATAATGCTTCAGTTAATGACATCCGTTATTAGTTGCTCTTTTAAATTGACATCGCACATTTTTTCTTCGAATTGAGATGGGTCAGGCCTAAGGTATGCTTCTTATTAGGTGTCGATGGATATTTCTGGATATATTATTAGGCTTGAACTCATCGTTTAGTCAAAGTGACACACTCACTAACATGAGCCCAGGAAGGACAAAACTTTTAAAAATTGTAATTATCACCTAAATTTTTAACATTTTTTTTGTCTTTAGCCCATATTTATATGTTTTGTTTTGTTTTTTTTTTATTTAATTTTTTTTGGGTTTAGGGTTATAAAAATAATTAGTGCATTAATCAGACAACAATAGTAAGGAACCGTGGAGGAAATGACGGCACACGTGATTGCCTCCGCGTAAGACAAATTTGCTAATCCTCTGTGAATCTTGTGGCGATTGTATTGCACATGACGTGTCACCTTCGCTTTTTTTAATTTTTAGAGCATCCACAATGGTAAGCTAATGTCAAATTAGCTTACCATGCCACATAAGCCATAGCAAAATATAATTTATTTAAGCTAAATCATCCACAATGGTAAGCTAATTTATCATCTTGCTTAAGTTTATCCCACTTGTCATTTTCTATTTTTGTTTATTTTTTTATTCAATTTCCACTTGTAAAAACAATAAAATAATTACTAAAATAGTGTATTGGGTCCCATGTAGTTTGCTTAAGCAATTAGCTCTATAGAGCTAATTTCACTAGCCAAACACATAGCTAAAATGCCAAATAATGGTTAAGCAAATAGCTTAACATTTTTCCTAATTGCAAGCAAGTCCTTAAATTGCTAAGCTAGGAACCATTAATGTTGCTCCTAGTGTCCTACTGTTATATAATGTGAAAGCTAAGTCCTATCAATGTTGGTCCTCCTTGTATAACATGTATAGTCCCATCAATTTTTTTTTTTTTTTTTGGAAATTAAAAGAAACCATCAAATTATTTAATACGCCTACAAAATAGAGTAAGGAACTCGGATAACAATTATTGGCGAATATATATTTTTGACATTGAATTTAAGATCAAAGTTACCGACATAATATGACATCATCAGGGCAGTCTTAACAAATAATCTAGAACTTTACCTGCTAATTGTATGAAACTTGCCACATGATTATTGATAAGAGTAGTACCTGGCACCACACATCATCAATTCTTTTTATATGATGATATGACAAGTTCAACATAATAACATATGAGATGCCGTATTTTAATTTTTTTTTTTAACTCTCCTGAGTTAATCATGTATTTTTTTTGTTTTTAATAAATGAAGGGCTTAGGTAAGGGTCTGATCCAAAACACGCTGTCTAAAATATCAAATTGATATAAATAAGTTACATATATCAAATCTAAATGACTGCCTAAGACTTATAGAACCTTTGACCGTATATTTTAATATATGAGCACAAAAGCATATGCCTCATAGAAAAATGCTTCAGAATTCACCATATTTCAAGCTTTCTTTTCGGGATGCATAACCTTTTCATAGTTAAAGGTACTATAGAATATTTGCCTATGTAACATAGCTTTGGGTTAAATCAATCCAAGGTACCGTAAAAGGCCAAATAGGCATTATATCATGTCTAAACTGCAAGTTGACCAGAAGTTCTTGCAATAAATAAATATAATAAAATAATCTATTTGCAATATAGTGTGTGCCTCTGTCTTCTTTGTTTCTCTCGATAAGATCTAAAACCATATTAAGGGGATTTGCTTTTTACTTCTTTTTATTATGTATTCTTTTTGTCGGTTCTAATTAAATGGAAACATGATATATTAGTCCCTAAACTGATATATTACGAGACCATGACGTATACCATTAGTCACCAATTTGTATGAGCTTGCCTAATTTTGTAAGACTACGCCATATTTAACTGGCTGCTATTAGATATCATTTTTTTTTCTTTTAGGGGAGCTACTATTAGATTTTATATGATGATATATATATATATATATATATATATATATATATATTTATATAAATCAAATATCAATTTATATTGAGTTATTGACGGAAAAAATATTAAATGTTTTCTATTTTTTGAAGTTTAATACTCATTCTTTAAAAGTTATGGAAAAAATATTCAATATTCTTCTTCCGTTAATACTTGTCCGTTAAAATCAATGATTTAAATACCGGGGGAACCGGACGGGAACCGATCCGGTTCCCCCTTTTTGGAGCTCCCCGGCACCGGAACCACCAAAACCGGAAGTTTCCGGTGGTTCCGGCGGAACGGATTGAGCTCGCCCAAAAACCGTCGCGACCCACACCAAAACTTCCCACTTCCCGACCGGATCCCGCCGACCCGCTTAGTTCCCGACGCAACGAAGACCATTTCTGCCCAGATCCCGCCGGTCTCCTCATTTCCCGGTCGGCGTCCACGGCGGCTCGCGCGAACCCCTGATGGAGACCAGGCCGCGCCGCGTGGGTACGGAGAAGAAGGCCGCTCGACGCTCGCGCCCGAGGTGGGGGTCGCCCGAGGACGTCCAAGCTGCCCGCGGCCGTCCCTCCTTGGGCTCCTATGCAAGCCAAGCTCAGTGCGAGGAAGAAAAGAACCGGACAAGCTCAGCGGAGGCGGCGTCCGGCCGAGCGCGCGAGGAAGAAGACCCGGCGAACCTGGGATGGCGCTTTCCACGAAGCTCGGCGAGAGAACCTGGGTGGTCGAGATCTGAGCGCCGTTCCCCTGGGGTGAAGGACTTGGACGAGAAATCAGAGAAACAGGGAAGAAATTTTGAAATCCCAGACTCACCCCTTGGCCCAACGAAGAAGAAGGAGAGATAGGGTGAGTGGGACACGTGGCTGAATCTCGTTGGCTCAAAGAAGTGATTTTTATATCACTTTGATTTTTTAAAGGGAAGTCTGTAGTACGGTTTATTTAATTTATTGATTCAAATTGATTCATTCTTTCTTATATATATAAAAAAAGGTTTCTCAGAATTCATTCGTTCTCCTTACCTTAATATATTTCAAATTAATTCGATAAAGTCATTATTCCAAACCCAAAATGATGAAAATAATTCTTAAAAAATTAATTTACATAATTTTCTCGTCCTTTTGACGTACTTAATTTACAACATTAAGCTTAAAATTTCGAGTATGACCATTGTATGTTCGCTATGAGTAGTCATTTCATTTATATCCCTTTTATGTTGAATTTGTTGAACTATAATATTTGATGAATTGCGTTGTATTTTATCATTTTGTTTTGTACTATTGAACTTATTTTTGTTGTGTTTGTAATTTTATATTGTGTTGAAACATTTTACACTATTTTTAATTTTATGAATTGTATCCTACATACTTTGTATGCTTTTTTTGTATATTTCTTTTATGAATTCCCCTCGGTAAATACGGTATTTGACGGTATTCCTCTACGGTAACGGTAAGTTCAACGGTACCGGTTTTCTTTTTTTTCTCGCTTCCCCCGGTATTCCTTTACGGTACGGGGGGTTACCAGTAAATTCAAAGGCTCGGAACGGTAACGGTAACGGTATTTCGATCATTGGTTAAAATAGATGGAAATACACATGAAAATATTAATTATGTTTTTTTTTTAATTTTGCTCATCTGGATGACTTACATGTGTCTTTTTATCCAATTTAGCAACGGAGGGAGGATATTGTAACATTGAGTATTTTTTCACAACTTTTAAAGAATGAGTATTAAATTGCAACAAATCGAAAAATATTGAGTATTTTTGCCGCCAATAACTCATTTATATGAAAGATTGCAAAACGTGTTAATATATGAAATATTTAGTATCTAACTAGTTAGTTTAGTATGTTACAAAGCCAAAGGATGATATCATTACCTCAGCTTGTGCATAAATACTCTCGCTTCTTTACACATTCTAATAGATCTCTCTCTCTCTCTCTCTCATTACTCAATCGTCATTCAGTTCTTATTACAATGTCATTCAGAGCCCCCTACTCGAACTACCATGTCCAATCCATATGATTGCCATCCTACCTCTTCTACATTCTTGATTGTCCATCTCAATCGAGTTTTTGACATGTTTCCATGTACTCTACACTAATTGAATAACAAAAAGGCCCTCCTATGTCGATATAAGACCATATAGATTGTCAATTTGGTCACATATCATTTTGGATACTAAATACATATGCATTTTAAGGATTGTATTACTTACTACTAGATTTATGCTTTTATTATTTAAAAGTCTTGAATATGTTTTTTGTTCTACAAAATGATAGTTAGACTTTTACTAAAGAGTGATTAGAGCGATGTACATGATTACACGATATTCGGCTAGATAACTAGCCACCATAAATTAATGCTTCAACGAACTAGCCATAGTTTCAATAACTAGCATAAAATAGCTAAATAATGAATATAAATAACCCAAGAATTACCCTTAATAGCATCCAAATTGAATAACCCCGAAAGAAATATTGAGTTTTCCACCAAAAAACAAAAGCTTACCCAACAGTCTTAATTAACACACCGTTATAACAGCAAACCGCATCAAACACTCATTCTTTATTTCTCTATCCATTGAAACGACTGTTATACAAACTAGGGGTGTTCATCAAAACCGTCAAACCGAACAACCCGATCATCCAAACCAAACCGCACTTTTTTTTAAACCGCACTTTTTTTTAAACCCGATGAAGTTTGGGTTGTAACCAACCCAAACCGCAATTGTTTCGAGTTGGTTTGAGTTTTTATAGTCGTGAGATTGGGTTGAACCAAACCAACCCGATAGTATTAATTATTTAATTTTTGTAAGATTGCAAATATTTTATATGTACTATTGTTAAAAAAATATATTTTTTTAATAATATTATAATAAAATAAAAAATACATAGTATTATACTTTATTATTTACGACTACATGAAAACTTGGTAATTAAAAATTTGCGTGATTTTTATTTTAATACGTAATTTTTTTAAAGATAAGTAAAATTTTAATTTTATTTGACAAAACGTTCTAGATATAATATATTTATATGATTTTCATTCGAGTTATAAAATCATTTGTCGAGATTATAATCCGAAAAAATCAACCCAAACCAACCCGATTATTTTCGGGTAGGTTTGGTTTGGTTTTACCTTTCAATCGGGTTGGTTTGGGTTTTAAAAGTAAAAAATTAGTTGTAGCGGTTCGGGTTGGTAGAACATGAAAAAACCGACTAACCCAATCCGATTACACCCCTAATACAAACAATGTAAATACTCAATGCATTAACTTTGAACAAGAATATGTAAATATAATACTGATGTGATTAGCAGAGCATGAAACACAATTAGGAATAGAGTAAAGAACAGTCATCAAATAGCATTAAATTTTAGACCGTTGAGTATAAATACGAAAATATTATGGAAGAATAAATGGCAGTTTGTATTAGTATTAGGTAAACCTTGACCATTTACTTAAATATGGTAAATTATTTATATTTTTCTATATTATATAGGTCAAAAGACATTTGTACTTAGTTATTTATTTATTTATTTTTATTTATAACAAAACTAAAAGTTGTGATATTAACTATTTATTTATTTACTTATAACAGTGTCTCTGAATGAAAAAAGATATTAATTCGAATAAATTTGAATTTGTAGTAATTTAGTACTAAAATAAATTTAATATTAAAATAAGTAAATAATATATAGAATTTTGTTAAATACTTATTTTTATTATGACTAATATAAAAATATTTATCAATTTCCTGGTATATTAATAAGAGGGGTCAAAGTGTGAGACACAGAGCACTTAGTTTGGCATGATATGTCTCACGTGTAAAGCATGCCCACTGTGGCGGCACGACATCGCTGTCCACACCCGACACTCTCGCCACCAAATAGCCACCGTAGTTGGCTGACGTGTACCACCTTCCAATATAAAATAGTAGTGTAATGCAAAAAAAGGAAAACAATATGTGACTTTCTAAAAGGTCATGTTTTTGTTAAGTGTATGTGTATGAATTGTAACTTTCATATGTAGCAGTGTCGTGATTGTATTCCGCTTTTTGAAAGATAAGAGTGGATATATGATTATCCAATTTCGTTCGTTTGTTCAATTCAATGCATGAGATTATTGCGCTTTTTTTTAACATCCATTATTGTGTCACTGTATATTCTAAGTTATAATGATCACTCATTTTCGCTCCCCTTTCCGTTGAAAAACTGGTCCAAATTCATTTAAATAAAGAAAAATAAAATTAAGTAGACCAAGAATTTATGCCAGTGTAAGTAATACGTAAAGAGTGGAGATATAACGTATATTAGTTGAGTTTAAATTAGTAAATTTGACTGTGCCGCTCTTTTTGAATAATGGATAATTTGGAAACTACTTCTATACTTTTGCAGTAAGACAAAAAATATTGGCCAATGTTTGAAAAAATGTAAAATATTGAGGATTCAATTTTTTTTTTTTTTGGCTGTCCACTGTAATATTTTGATTTAGTATAAAAATTTGAAGAATTATTGGCAAAACGCTCCAAAAATTCGAGTCCGATCGAATCGAAATGTTTGTCGTGACCAACATAAATTAAACTATTTGAGAAGAACTATTGATATATATATATGACTATTGAATGAAAATTAAACTATAGATATTATAACTAACTATAAAACTATATATTAAATTAGAAATTAAAACTATATAACTATAAATTTAAACTATATATATATATATAAAATAAATAGAGATTATAAGGGGATTTGAGAGAATATATACCGAACTGAATTTTTAAGTCAAATTATTGCAAAAGAAATTTATCGAAAGGACGACAATAAACCGAGAGTGGAGTTTAAGGATATTTAAGGTCGACAAGATTTTGGATTTTCGAGAAATTATAAAAGACTGCGCAAGAGAAAATTATTTCCAAAGACCTTAAATAAACCTTGCGTGACATAAATTTGAAGGAAAAATTATTTAACTAATTTTTTGGTCACATTTTTCGTCTCCCGGGACAAGAATAAAAGTAAAAGGACTCATTCGCGACAAGTAAAGCAAAGAAAGAATATTTTGTGGTCGATTTTAAGAGGTGATGAGGATAAAAGATTTGATGAGCAATTAACAAAGGATTTAATTGCAATATTTGAAAATCCTCTCAGCCTTATCCTTGAGAGAGAGTCGATCTTCTTCTTCGGGAAGCGATAGGAACGAAAAAAAGACACATAAAAGAGAAGAACGGCGTAGAAGCAACCACACGACCACACGCGAAGGAAGACAAAAAGAGAAACGAATGACCGAGAGAAAGAAGTTGTTGCGAAGACAATATGGTATAAGACACGAACTATCGCTCTGACACCAATTGATGGAAAATAAGGTGGTATCAGACACGAACAATCGCTCGATGAAATAGAGCTGATCTCGATTCTCCGAGATTAGAATTCTTGATAGAATTTCTCACAGACGGCGCCAAATTGTTGATGTCGGATTCGATTCCTCAACAATCACAAAACTATATATTATATTTAGAGTATAGTACGTATTTATATTATGTGGATCTCAAGAATTCGTCGTATAAGAATTGAAATGAAGCTAATTTATCGAAAATAAATGACAGAAAGTAAAGATGAAACGAAATGAATGATTGTATTGCAAGCTGATCGGATTGATTACAATTGGGGTCGAGCTCGATCACGAATTGAAAGACGACGAGCTTAACGATATTATGAATGAGAAAAAAATACAATAATTGAGAGTAAAATTGTGACGAATCACGTATGGGAGAAGTCTTGATCTTCATCTATTCATAACTAAGGTCGTTGTTGCTCTTGATAGGTGCGTTAATCACGCGTAAAACTCCTATTTCCCGAACCAAAAAACGACGAGTTCTCAAGTATTTTAATGGTTTTTAGTAGGTTTTTGAGTAGTTTCAGGTTCAGAGGAGTAATAGAGCGTCTACAATCAATTTCGTGGAAAGAGGACGGGATTTGGAGACAAAACGGTCGAAATAGAGTAAAAAAGCACAAGTAAGAAAATTGGCGACCACGCGCGCCGCGCACCCTCCATCGCGCGCCGCGCGATGACAGGATTTGAGACCGCGCGCTGCGCATAGACGATAGCGCGCCGCGCATACGGGAGCGCAAACCATGAAAATACGGGAGCGCATATAACCTGGATTTCAGACCGCGCGCTGCGCAAGGACGACCGCGCGCCGCGCCCTCCTTCGGGTTTTGACGGACTTACTTTCCGTTTTTGATGTTTTTGGGCGAATTAAACCATTCCAAAGGCCCAATATGCTCCGAAAATCACCCCTTGACCTATTTATGAGACTCTAAGCTCTTAAAAACACATCTTTCCTTTTGTTTTAGTTTCTATTTTATTGTTTGGTTGTTCTTGAGAGCTTTTAAAAGAGGAAAAATGCGTTCTTCAACGGAATTGACAACCCGACGAGTTCTCCTTCTCCGAATTCATTCGTTCTTCTTTCTTCTCTTCTCTTATATATTTTATTGCTCTAAATTATTGTTGAACATCAATTTTATTTAATATGAATTCTGTTTTGGTTTCAATCTTTATTTTAGTGCTTTTAATTATTCTGTTGTGTTTAGCGTTGATTATGAATACCATTAGAGGCTAAGTTTCTTATGGGGTTGCGATGTAGCCGGGATTGATAATGGTTGGGGGGCTCGTTAGGGTTAGATAATTATTGTTTGCTTCCTTATCATGGATTGCTTGATGTGAATTGTTCATTATGCTTTCTAGTGCTTGATCACCATTAGAATTGTTATCTAGGATTGTTTAGCTACTCGAGAGAGAGTAAATAATCGTGCTTTTGTTCATGTCATCATAGTTGATCCTAGGTTAGAAAATCTAGGCAATTTATGTAATCGTTTGAACTCTTGTTTCATTGCGTGTTATTGTTTTAATAGGATTAGATGCCGAGAGGATAATAATCCGTCAATTAGATTTTGTTGTTCGCGCCCGAAAACCCCCCGACCTAGTTAGCTCCGGTGAAGTCGTGACCCCTACTTTCTCTTCTTGCAAAACTCGTATTTAACTCTCTGCTTTAGTTTTATTACTGCTTTTGTTACAACCATCTTCTTAATTTTACTTGGAATTAATTAGCATCAAGTTTTAGAAAATCGCTAGAGTAGCTAGTCTCTGTGGGATCGATATCCGTTACTTACGTAACACTATTACTTGTTCGATACGTCCGCTTGCGTGCTAGTTATAAAAATATCGCAACAAGTTTTTGGCATCGTTGCCGGGGACTAGTCTACAATAGCGATCGGATTTGCTTGCTCTTGCTATTTAATTTCTTAATTTTTGTTTTCTAACTTTTTGTGTCACTTTCTTGCTTTTGAAGGTGTATGCGAAAAGACGGGTCATCAGCTCTCGTTCCAATCAACCCTGAGATCGAAATTTTTTGCAGAAAAGATCGAAAAGAATCAAAGGAACGAGCAATGGAAGAGAATCAAAGGAACAACGCCGAGGAGCCCAAGATCCTGTTCCAATACGGGCTGCCGCCGACCGATGCCACACAATCGGCCATTGTTCTTCCGGTACTTGCGGGTAATCAGAATTTCGAAATCAAGACCGGCGTGATCCATATGGAGCAACAATCCCAATTTTCGGGATCACCGGCCCAAGACCCGCAAGACCATCTCACCAACTTCGTCGAGATCAGCAACACGTTCAAGCTCCACAACGTGTCCGACGAAGCCATCCGCCTCCGCCTCTTCCCGTTTTCACTACGGGACCGAACCAAGACGTGGCTCAACTCCTTCCCGCCGGGTTCCATCACCTCGTGGGCCGACCTGCGCGTCAAATTCATCTCAAAGTTCTTCCCGTTCGAGAAGATGCACAAGAGACGCAACGAGATCCATTCGTTCTCCCAGTTCGAATGTGAGTCTTTATTTGAAGCTTGGGGACGCTTCAAGGAGCTGTAGCGGAAGTGTCCTAACCATGGGATCCAAGAGTGGATGATGGTGCAAATCTTCTACGGCGGCCTTTCTCCTTCATCGCGCACCCTCGTCAACACCGCCGCAGGGGGATCCTTCTTCCAAAAGACCGAGGAAGAAGCTCATGCCATCCCCGAGGAGCTCGCGTACAACAACGACCAATGTCCTTCCGAGCGAAGAATTCAGAAGCGCGAGCCGGTCACGCCCGAGATGGAATTGATAAAAGCTCTCGCAGCACAGGTGGCCGACCTCACCAAAACGCTCCACGAGCAGAAAGCTACAGTTCATGCTATCCAAGCCCCCGCCCCCGAGTCGTGCTTCTGGTGTGCCGGCCCTCATTCTAGCGATGAGTGCGCGCAAGGGAACAAGGGCCAACAAGCAAGCTTCATCAACAATCAGCCGCCCTACAATCAAGGCCCAATGAGCACTTATCAGAATGGCGGATGGCGCGGTCCCCAGAATAACATGCCGATGCAACCCGCACCGCAAGCTCAGCCTCGACCGCATCAGAATCATCCCCGACCACCGCCATATCAAGCCCCACCATTGCGAGCTTACAAGAGCGAGACCAATCTGGAAGATCTCGTAGCTAATCTGGCCACGTCGACGACTGCCTTCGTGAATACCACCACCGATTTCATGAACGAAACGAAGACGGCACTCTCGAACCAATCGGCTCAGATCCGAAATCTCGAGACGCAGGTGGGGCAACTCGCAACCGCCATCCACACACGACCCCAAGGCACACTTCCAAGCACCCCCGAAGTGAATCCAAGGGAGCACTGCAATGCCATTTCTCATCAACACGTTGCAGCCACCGAGAGCCCGAAGAAAGAAGAAGAAGAGGCTGCTCCGGTCACCAAAGCCCCTAAGCCGCACTCGACGGTCCGCATCTATGAGACGCCACTTCCGTTCCCGCAATGGCTCACGGTGGCGCTTTCCGCCGAGTGTAGCGCACTTCTAAAACAAGAGCTGCCGCCAAAATTAGAAGATCCGGGCAAGTTCACATTGCCGTGCACTATTGGAGACGTTTTCATCGAGAATGCTTTGTGTGATCTAGGTTCGGGCATCAACCTCATGCCGTCGGCCGTCTTCACCAAACTCGGGGTGGGTGAACTAAAGCCCACACACACCACTCTCCAACTGGCAGATCAGACCGTAAGGCATCCGCGCGGCTTCATGGAAGATCTCATCGTTAAGGTCGGAAAATTCACTTTTCCGGCCGATTTCTACGTCATCGACATGGACGAGGATCGCGATATCCCCATTCTCTTTGGAAGGGCCTTCTTAGCCACTTGTGGTGTTCGCATAGACGTGCAAAGAGGCGAGCTGATGATGCACATGAAGAACGAGGATGAGACGTTCGGGACCTGCAAAACCCGGAAGCGCAAGAAGGAAAAAGAAGAGATCTACGTCATCGAGACATACGAAGTCGCCACTCCACCACCCACACCTCCACCACGGGCTCCTAAAGAAGAATCAACAAAAAGTGCGAGCAAGGGTGCAAAGCCGAAGTCTCCATTCAAGCCATGGCGAGGACGTTGGCCGAAACCATTCAAAGAGGTATGGATGAAGAAAGAGCGCGTAGAAGAAGATCCACCGCCGCCCGAGCGCGGCGGCGACGAGTAGGGGAGTTCTACCACCCCCGCGAGGTAAGTTCTCTGTCTCCCGTGTTTTTATGGATCTACATTGAGGACAATGTAGAGATTAAGTTTGGGGGGGATGAACTACTTTGTGGGGGATTTCTGTTAGATTAGGTTGTTTTTATTTAATTTTTATTTTCTTAATTTTGTTTGGTGATTGCTTATAAGTGATAGTATTAAAGTGTTTTCTCTCGTTATTTGCCAATGATACCATGTATTTTCGAAGAAATCCGAGTTTGAGTTAATTTTAAAACTTTTTGTGCTTCATCGTGATTGACTAGTGGTTTGAGTAACGCAATTTCGGTTGATTTTTTCCCACTTATGCACACACATCGTCCCGGGGTTTGAGTAGTCCTTAGAGGTTCGATCACATCTTTAAATGTATTTTAGCTCACGAACACTAAGAACCGCTCTAGCCCTCATCGAGGCGAAATGACATGACACGAACCTAGGAAAAATGACATAGGCCTTCATTTGGACCGATCAGAGCCAAAAAACCAACCCGTAATACTTCCTTGAGCACCCTTTCAGAAAAAGCCGAACGATTAATCCTTTCTCGTTACTTAGTCAGAAAAAGCCAAGCCCATATTTGTTGAAATCCCACAAAGAACCCCATTAACTTAGCGACTCTTGAGTGAATTCTTTCGATTTTGTGACGTGTTTTTCGACTAGTCTCTACGCGTTTTATAGTTCATTAGACACCACGCCGGTGATTGTTCGTGTTTATTTTTATTGTTTTGTATTAAAAAAAAAAAAGAAAAGAAAAAAGGAAAAAAAAAGAAAAGAAAAAAAAGAGAAAAAGAAAATACTACAAAAAAAGAGTGTTTAATTTATGCGTTTTATTATTTGTTTGTATTAGTTTTTGGCGTGGTATTCTGTGACATTAGTTTTAGAGACTAGACATTGCATAGTCAAAGTTTGGGGGGGAAAACGTTGGGAAGTAAAGGCTTAGGAAAGAAAACGTTCGCGAAAGGTGAAATGTTATACCATGAACGTGGGAATGGGTGAGTAAGAAATATCATGTGAAAGTTGGTGAGATTGAGTCACTAGGTTGACGTTTTAGCCACATTTTGACCATATCCTACCGTTGACCCTAGCCTAACATTACAAGCCGACAAAGCCCTATTGATTTCCTTGGTAAGTGTCTTGCATTAGTGGAGAATGAGCGGCGAAAAGCATTATGGTGTTCGATTCACATTCATCTCATTATTATTTGAGCATTTGACATTAGAAGACGTGAACGAACATATTGAGTTGACCTCTCACTCTTTCGGGACATATTTCACACACGGGAGATTTTGATCGGGAACGTGTTACAAAAGGCCATTTAGTCAATCTAATTATTTTTTCTTGGTTTCATATGATGATTGACTTGGATTCGGAAATTTTTGTAGGTTGAGGCATGTAACTAACACTTGACATTGTTGCTAAACTTTGTGATCACCATTCGTTTTTAGTGTAACTTCTTCGGTGTGTTTATTTTATTGTCTGGTCTTTTGTGTTGCTTGAGGACAATCAACGGTTTAAGTTTGGGGGGATTTGATAGGTGCGTTAATCACGCGTAAAACTCCTATTTCCCGATCCAAAAAACGACGAGTCCTCAAGTATTTTAATGGTTTTTAGTAGGTTTTTGAGTAGTTTCAGGTTCAGAGGAGTAATAGAGCATCTACAATCAATTTCGTGGAAAGAGGACGGGATTTGGAGACAAAACGGTCGAAATAGAGTAAAAAATCACAAGTAAGAAAATTGGCGACCACGCGCGCCGCGCACCCTCCATCGCGCGCCGCGCGATGACAGGATTCGAGACCGCGCGTCGCGCATAGACGATAGCGCGCCACGCATACGGGAGCGCAAATCATGAAAATACACAGAGTCTTATGCGCGCTCCGCGCATAACCTGGATTTCAGACCGCGCGCCGCGCAAGGACGACCGCGCGCCGCGCCCTCCTTCGGGTTTTGACGGACTTACTTTCCGTTTTTGATGTTTTTGGGCGAATTAAACCATTCCAAAGGCTCAATATGCTCCGAAAATCACCCCTTGACCTATTTATGAGACTCTAAGCTCTTAAAAACACATCTTTCCTTTTGTTTTAGTTTCTATTTTATTGTTTGGTTGTTCTTGAGAGCTTTTAAAAGAGGAAAAAGGCGTTCTTCAACGGAATTGACAACCCGACGAGTTCTCCTTCTCCGAATTCATTCGTTCTTCTTTCTTCTCTTCTTTTATTTATTTTATTGCTCTAAATTATTGTTGAACATCAATTTTATTTAATATGAATTCTGTTTTGGTTTCAATCTTTATTTTAGTGCTTTTAATTATTCTGTTGTGTTTAGCGTTGATTATGAATACCATTAGAGGCTAAGTTTCTTATGGGGTTGCGATGTAGCCGGGATTGATAATGGTTGGGGGGCTCGTTAGGGTTAGATAATTATTGTTTGCTTCCTTATCATGGATTGCTTGATGTGAATTGTTCATTATGCTTTCTAGTGCTTGATCACCATTAGAATTGTTATCTAGGATTGTTTAGCTACTCGAGAGAGAGTAAATAATCGTGCTTTTGTTTATGTCATCATAGTTGATCTTAGGTTAGAAAATCTAGGCAATTTATGTAATCGTTTGAACTCTTGTTTCATTGCGTGTGATTGTTTTAATAGGATTAGATGCCGAGAGGATAATAATCCGTCAATTACATAGGTTTGCTAGAACACTCGAGAGAGGCTAGTGAATAATTTTGATAGAGTGAGATTAGCATCCATAGGAGTAGATTTTGTTGTTCGCGCCCGAAAACCCTCCGACCTAGTTAGCTCCGGTGAAGTCGTGACCCCTACTTTCTCTTCTTGCAAAACTCGTATTTAACTCTCTGCTTTAGTTTTATTACTGCTTTTGTTACAACCATCTTCTTAATTTTACTTGGAATTAATTAGCATCAAGTTTTAGAAAATCGCTAGAGTAGCTAGTCTCTGTGGGATCGATATCCGTTACTTACGTAACACTATTACTTGTTCGATACGTCCGCTTGCGTGCTAGTTATAAAAATATCGCAACAGCTCAGTCGTCGATCTGGAGGACACGTGGTCGGCCTAGAGGACTTCAAGATCCCAGCGCGTACTGACTTGATCTAGAGTGGCGAAAAGATCGATTGAAGACCACTTCTTCCGGGTTGAACCAGTGATGGGTGTTGACTTCTCCTTGGCAGAAGGATGAGAAACTTCGGACTGGGCATGGGCCTGTGACGAGGTGGTCGGGCTGAATTCTCGCTTGTCGGGCTTGAGTTCATGGGCTTAGGCCCAATTGATAGATTTAAGTGGTGAGACCGATGTCTATACCCACAAATGTCATGTCAAAGACACAAGATGTAATTTTGATGTATATTTGTTGGAAAAGACATGCACTTGCGGACTACCACAACTACTTGGAATCCCGTGCGAGCATGCAATCGCATTTGCATAACATCGGAGTGTCGACGTTTATTCCCTGTACAGTCCTTTCTATTTGAAGGAGACATGGATTGAGCTGTACTAGGAATCCATATTTCAGGTTGGGAATGAAGACCAGTGGAACGTTCCGGATGAGATAAAAAATATGACGATTGTTGTACCAGTTGAAAAGAAACAAACTGGTCGGCTGAAGAAAAGTAAACAAGGATAAGGGGAAGGGTCAATCGATGCCCCTTTCAAGGCGAAAAAATTGTTATTCACCGAAAATGTGACAAATGTAGAGGTGTAGGCCATAATAGGAAGGCTTGGGAATGAGAAATTTTTTATTTTTTATTTTGTATGTTTATGTTTAGAACTTTGTATTTTGTTTTTATTATGATGCTTAGAACTTTGTATTTTGTTTTTATTATGATGTTTAGAACTTTGTTTTTTGTTGACATATCATATCTAAAACATCTCCAAAACAACAAAATCAAAACAACATAACACATTTCCAAAACAACAAATTTTAATTTTTTGACATGTCATATCCGAAACATATTCAAAAGAACAAAATAAAGAAGATAACACATCATGACATCTGTTCCTGATAAAATAAGTTGGTAGACCATTTCTTCCTGAACGTTCTTATGTTGTCGCTGTGAAGTGTATCAAACCCCAAGCCGTCAAGGATGTGCTCCAGTTACTTGACTACGAATATCCCGCAATCACCACTGAAAAACAAAAAATGTTATAAAAAAGACGCTAAAAAATAAAGTATACAATTTGCTTAACCGACTCCACATTGTTGGTCGACTAGCCATATGAATGGTGGAAGTCAAAGTTGACCGCCTACTAGCTCTCGCTCTACCCTATGATGCTCGTTGAATAATCCTGACGCTTCCATAACCGTAGGTAGAACTCGAATCCAATTCTACATTTATTGAATTAATAGAAGTAATTAACAACATCGGGTTAACAAGATTTCGTAAAACTTCAAACTTCACTAACCTCCATCATCGTAGTGAAATCGTCTGAATATTCTGTCATCTTGACAAGGTTTTTCTGGCAATCTTTAACTTTTCAATCATCACTCTAATCACTATTATAACTATCCCACAATAATAAAAACACGAAAAATAAGATGAAAATCTAACTTTTTTTTTTTTTGGGTCATTTTGAGCTATGGAACCTTGAACCCGGATTTCGAGCTTGAAAAACCTTGAACGCCGGACTTAAAGCGTGGTAGCTCATCGGAATTACTATCAACTATTATAATAATCATAATGATTATTATTAACTGTTATTAATATTTAAAATAGATATGGGGCTATTAATTAAGAAAAAATAAAGTGTCTGAGAGATAAATGAAAGGAAATCAAGTATAACATAAATTAATTTTCTAAAATTGCTATACAATTAATAATTTAAATTAAATTCGGTTAATAAACCTTTTTTCTCGTAATTAGTAAATAATTTGAATGCCCATTTTCAATTTATTAACCTAACGTTGACTAAATTTAATTTCAATATCTCAAAAAAGACTATTCATAAAATATTGCTTAAAGGAAATTTTGTTACATGTGTGCCTAGAATTCAAGATAAGGTGATCATTGATCGTTACTTGAAATTGTTAAGGTGTAAGAGCATCTCCAATAACCAACACTAAATAATGTTATTTTTATGCTGAATACGATGTAATTTTTATACTAAGTTTTAATTTCGCTCTAAGTATATATTTTTAGTTACTAATTATACGTTTAATATAAAATATATACATAATATCGTGAAATGAATTGATTAAATTATGATAATGCTTAATTATTTAGTGTAATTTTTACACTAAATTTGATGTAAAGTTATTTATTTAGCGTAAAAATTATACTTAGATTTAAAACTTTTGTGTTATCATTTGTTGAGCAAATTTTGGTCAATAAATCCTCTGGACAACGACAGTAATCCACTGGTGAAAAACGACATGTAGCTCCGTGCTCATATTTGCTCTCACAGGCGATACACCTCCCAGTCCCAGAGAAAAGGGTTGTTCTTCACCGCCGGGCCATCTATGGCGACTCTTCTTCCCTCATCTTTTCTCTCCTTCCGGCGTCTCTCCATCCCTCCCTCCCTATCTTCCGCCGGACCACCTTCTTCTTCTAGAACCTTCCGCAATCCCTCGCTCCTCCTGCAAGCCTCTCGCTCCGACGACTCGCTCTCCTACAAGGTTCGTAATCGTATCACTCTCTTTCTCGAACCGGATTGAATTGGCTGTTAGTGAAGGTATCGATTGTTTTTTGGGGGGCAGAAATCGAGGCTGTCGAGGCTGATTCAGGAAATCGAGCCTCTGGACGTGAGCCTGATCCAGAAAGATGTTCCGGCGGCGACGGTGGACGCCATGAAGAGGACGATCTCCGGCATGTTGGGGCTGCTTCCCTCCGATCAGTTCCAAGTCCTCGTCGACGCTCTTTGGGAATCCTTATCCAAGCTTTTGGTCTCTTCCATGATGACCGGGTAAAATTCCATCTTCTTATTGATGCCATGGTCGGTGGCTCGTAATACACACTAAACTTTAGTCATCTCATACTTTGTTTAGTGGTTTAAACAGTGTGTTTATATGCAGCGAATCTTTAGATAACTGAGAATCTTAGTATCATATTGTATGGTATATAGCAACGAAGTTCGGTAAGAGCTTGTTTTCAAACATTAGGATTACCTTCAAATGAGATTATTTGAAAGCCAAAAGATAGGTGTTCTCCGCTGTTTTTGGAGGGTATATTGTCACGTTCTATGAATACAAATCAATCATAATAACGAGAATGGTATAGGGTATTGTATTCAGATACTAAGTTGTCTTGTATTATAGTATTTGGTTGTCAGGAATACTGCATTACAATGTTTGATTGAACACAGTAATATCATAAGTTGTAAAAGAAAGGGGTTTGTGTTTTACTTTTATGCAAAAATAAAGTATGAGGTAAACTATTTTGTTAATTGTTCATTAAGATTACCTAATAATGTATGATAAATATAAGGTAATATGAATCATAAATATTTATTGGTTTTCGAATTACCTCGGGTATATGTAGGTAATAACATCCCCGTAAATCTTCTACTAAGAGTTTTATTTATTTATTTATATATATACATTTGTATAATGGAAGATTACATACTAAACAACATCTAGTAAAGGGACTTGATATACGTGATGATTAATCAACTTATAGTGATAAATAATTTTTCCCCCTCCTTTTGGGTCTATATATCATACTGCATTGATTTATTTGGAATTCAGGAGAGTTTGAAAAAGGTTTTGTCTTAGTAGTGCAGGTATACTCTGCGTAATGCCGAGTATAGGCTGTGCTTAGAGAAGAGTCTTGATGCTTACGAGGAGAAGGTTGAGAGCCAAATGATGGAAAGTTCTGGGTCTGATCCACAAGAAACGTTGAGTGAAAATTCTAATGAATTATCACTATCTACGGATGATAAGTTATTGTCTGAGAAATCATCGGTCGAGCCGAATGAGGTTGTGGAAAATAAAGGGCTTGATGGTATGTCCCCTGAAGCTCAGGAGTACATCAGGAAATTGCAGTCTCATTTATTGTCTGTCAAAAAGGTGTGATTACAAGTAATATTTTATGGAAGACCAGTTTCTGTTGTTTCGTCTGTGTAGCATGCATGAAGTCTAATGAATGCCTATCAAAATTTTGAAGTTTTTGTATTCAGACATTTGCAATATTGGAGAAAGAAAGGGTTTAGGTGTACTTTTTTTTTTTTTTTTACTTTCTTTCTTTCTTGATTTCATTTCATTTTGGTTTTTCTGTAGGAACTACGTGAAGTGGAGAGTAAAAGTGCTGCTCTTCAGATGCAACAGTTTGTCGGGGAGGAAACGAATGATTTACTGGACTATTTGAGATCATTACAACCTGAAAAGGTAATCCGATTTGTTTTTACCTGTTAAATGATGAGTAACTTTGTGGGTTATTTTTTGTGTTGATTATCTTTGTCCACTAATCTGCTTCGACCCGATGAATTTACACACACTCTCTCTCTCTATGATGGTGATCGTCTCCTAGTTAGTACTACCTGACATAATCGGACTCTTAACAAAGCTTCTTTTGTCGGTTGAGAAGCTTGGTATCTGGGCGTTGTGGCATTTTATAGTTTTTTTATTTTTATTTTTAATTTTTTTTAACTGTTAATGGCTGCGTTTGGTTGAGATTAAAAAACCCTGTTTTTTTTTTAGAAAAAACTAAACTGCTTATCCGGTATTTGGCAAAACTGTTTTTACAAAAAACTTCAAAAATGATTTTAGATTTTGTACATGAGATGAAAAAGTTAGGATTCTTAGCTTTTAGAAAAAGTGTTTTTAAGTTTGCTATATAAATTACTGTAATATCCTCGTACAAAATATTATTCATATATATGTATATAAATAAGCATTTTAATAATTATTATTTAATTTTTAAGAACATGTCTATTTTAGTCTTTTCACTATAATATATTTATTTTACCAAACGCCAAATCAGTTTTTGTTATCAGCAATAACTGTTTTATAAACAGTTTACCAAACACCTTATCAGTTTTTGAAAAAAAACAATTTTTTAAAAAAACTGAATCTAAAAACACTTTTTTTTAAAACAAATCTATACCAACTTCTTTTGTGAGGAAGAAAAAAAGAAGAGAAGACTGACAAGAGAGGATAGCTCTATAAGATGACAGACCTCAAAAGTCTTCTTTCCAATTCTACATAGCTTAGATGAGTTGAAATTTGTGCATTGTCTTGGCCGTACTGAATTTGTTGAATTCATATTGCTGTATTATTATTACCAACCGCTAATGAGACCTTTAACTTGGTTTTGTTGCGTAATCATAAAGAAAGCTCAAAGTTCAAAGTTTTGTGGTAGAGAAATTCCAGCACATTCCTGTGCTTTTTGTTTTCCTGATCAACTTCATCCGATAAATTCCCGATAGACAATTGCACCTCAAGATCTGAACATTTAATTTTCAACGTCAAAGCAAACTTTCACCCCACCTTTTATACAAGTTCTAGGAGCATTTGGGTCATATAACAATTCTAAAGATTTGGTATGAAATTTCAGGTTGCGGAGTTATCAGAGCCCACATCCCCTGAATTAAAAGAAACAATCCACTCTGTTGTGCATGGTCTATTAGCAACCCTTTCTCCCAAAATGCAGTCCACGTCACCCCCTCTGGCATCATCAACTGAAACGGAAAATCCCGAGAGTGGCGATTGTGCAGAAATCGTCGAGAACGCTTCGCTTCAATTTCAGCCCCTCATTTCATTGACGCGGGATTATCTGGCGCGATTGCTCTTCTGGTAAGGCCACCTCTATTTAATCTTACTTAAAAGGCTTATTTTCTGACATATTATTGGCAATTCATGTGTTCTCAAACACTCCCTTTGAGGTGGAAAAATTATCACCAGTGAGATTTTTGTGAATTATTTTCTGTCAAGGTGTATGCTATTGGGGCATTACCTCAAGGGGCTTGAATATCGGGTGGAGCTAATGGAACTTTTGACGCTGACAAAAGATACTCAGATTGACATTGACGATGCATCGGATGCCAAACAAGTTCCGTGAAGAAAAGTTGCTTGTACATAAGATATAAATGTGATTGTCCGCATAGTTTTGATTCTTTGTGTATAAGCCTTCATTATCGCACTGTTTTGTCGTGGCCAGAAATAATAGTGCAAGTTTATTTTAATTTCTGTTCTATGGAAACTTGTTCGCCACTATTTCTGGGTCTTGTTATGCGAGGGGGCTTTTAAGAGTGGTTTTGTTTTGTGGAGTTCGAAGAAAAAAGTGCACATAGATAGATAGATGGATATACGTGGATCGGTAGGATGGTGATTTATTTTATTTTTTATTTTTGTTAGATCACATTTTTCTCACCTTATTGGACGAAAAAGTAAAGAAAGAACTACCGACTAAATAACGACTTGAAACTATCAAATCCGAAAGTTATGCTAGTGAAATCTCTATGGTATTCAAATTTTATGGGTATATCTTTTACAAAAGGAACACTCTGTACCAGAGCTTGAAGTTGTTTTACTGGTTGGATTTAACACAATGGAAAAATAATAAAGAAGTAAAAATAATACCTAACCCATTGTAACTTCGAAAATAACAAAAAGATACTAGACATTGATATTGCAACTCAATTTCTCTATTTGGCTTAATTTGATATTACACGGCGTCAACAACGTCTGCGAAGGATGGAGCGGATTGTTAATTTTAAATTGTGATTTTTCAATATGAATTGAATTGAATTGAATTGAATTGAATTGAAATTCAATAAAATTGAATATGATACATTATTATGAAACTATAATTATTGTGATTATTAATCGTGATTGTTCGACATAAATTGAATTAAAATTGAAATCAAATAAAATCGGATTTAATACGTTATGAGGCTATAGTAATTGTGATTGTGCGATATGAATTGTGATTCTTATTGCTAACGTTAAGTCAGTTGGTATACTATTGACTATATATTATAATACGTGAAATGAAATTTATAATTTTACATATATAATATTAATCGTGTTTAAATGGATCGTAATCGTGTTAATTTAATCATATTCATGTGGGTCGTAATCGTGTTTCGTGTCGATCATTTAATAATCGTGTTAATTGGTTTTTTTTATCGTGTTATTGTAATCGTGTTGTTTTGAATCATTATTTAATCGTGTTAGCGTGTTGGATCTAATTAAGAACCGATCCATTTATTGATATCCAAATCCGCTTTAAATCATGTCGTAACCGTTTCGTATTTCGTGTCCGGACCAAATTGCCACCCCTATTAAAAGTGGAATATTTAGGATAACAAAATTACTAATAAACGAAACGGTTAAGAGTAAGTAATTAAATAATTAAAAAAACAATTAACATAAAAAATAAGTATATATATTTACAACTTAAAAAGGCTATTACTATTTTTCGTGCTATCAATTTAAAATAAAGCCAATTTCCACATTATATACTAATAATAATAAGAATTGAAGCTGCTTCCCATATTTACGCTTTTTCTACTTTCGTTCAAAGTCGAATTTCCCGTTCCGTATATCGGCTTGCACACGCGTCAGCTCAACATTCAATATTACATTCATTATAAAACAAAATTCAAAATAGCAATAAAATATTTGATTAGATCAATCTTATAAACTCAACATAATTCAAAATAACAATAAAATATTTGATTTGATCAATCTTATAAACTCATTAGAGTTCAAATATACATACCTCGAAGTCGACTCAAAAGGCATGTATGTATCTATATATATAAAGATAGTAGTTTCCTTCTTTCTTTAAAAAAATAAAACTCTCCCTCTTCTCTCTCTCTCTCTCTCTAGTAATTTTTGGTGCAGCCATGGACGACCATACCGACTCAAACTCGCTCCTAAGCTTAAGCAAAGAGATCGAGGATTACATCAATAGCGAGCTTCGCAGGTTGACGGTGAACCAGAACCGTGCGAACGTTGAAAGGCCGAGAGTCTTCCAACATAGCTCTCAGCGATATGGACCGATCAGTCAACCTCCGAGCCACAACGCAACTCCGTATAATCTTCCTTCTTCTTCTTCTTCTTCTTCTTCTTCTTCTTCTTCTTCTTCTTCTTCTTCTCCGTGGCGGTCGATAGAGGAGGATAATTTTTTTCCCACCACCGTTGATCAAAGAGTATGGTTACACTCCCTATAACGGCGCTAGATCGCCCGTGTTCTCATCATCAGGCGGTAATTACTACAACGGTAATTACTACAACTACGTCGATCGTCCCCACCAAATACAATCTCGCTGGCAACACCAGAGCCGTCGATCTCCTGATCTCGGGCCGGTTCGAGGCAGGATTTCCAGGGAAGCTCAGGACCAGACTATGGGTGCGATGTTGCAAAAGAGGGTCGAGGAGGGTGGTCCCAAAGTGAGACAACTTATTTTCTTCGGGGTGAGGGACAGCTTGTGTCCCATCGCCGTCCACAAGGTCGGAAACTTTCTCGTCCGAAAACTCATCGCTGTCGTCGACGAAGATCACATCGACCAAATTCTCGCAACTCTCACAAACAATACTTGGCCCTTGATGAGCATCTGCATCGACGACTATGGGTACCATTATTTTCTTGGTGTTGTGATTAAGGATTAATATTTTGTTTTTGAAAGAAAAAATATGTATGATTTGATTGAGTTGTGTGTGTGTGTGTGTGTGTGTGTGTGTGTGTGTGTGTGTGTGTGTGTGTGTGTGTGTGTGTGTGTGTGTGTGTGTGTGTGTAGGAGCAAGGTAATGCAGGCATTGGTGGAGCGTTTGAATGGGAACACTGCTCATCAGAAGTTCCTCATCGCAAAGCTGAGCCAAATCGCTGTGAACACTTACTCGATCTTAGAGGTAACCATATTAATGTTCTATTTTATGCTCTTCTTTTCGTGATACTCTAAAGTTAAATCTGTCACTCTGCACAGCCTTTTTTGTTTGAAATCACGAAAGGAAACTTTAGGAACATAGCAACACACAAACGCGGGTGTTGTTTACTGCAAAAATGCATGAGCCTTTGTTCCAAACAGTTCAAAGTCAGCGTGGGTTCTGGGAAATTGGATATGAGCCGATGGATTCTCAGCGAATTCATGACTAGTTTGATCACCGATGCAGTCTTTCTATGCGAAGATCATAGCGGGTTTGGTCCTCTCACTCTTTCCTGGTTTTTACCTCAGCACTTTTTTTGTGTCACCTGAACCATAATTTTACATGATATATTTTTCTCTTCTACAGTAACTATATTGTTCAGGTCGTTCTTGAGTTCGAAGACATGATGATCAACCACAGAATAACATCGTAGCTGAGAGGAAATATCGTCAGTTTGTCGATGAACAAACAAGGTAGCAATGTGATCGAGAAACTCCTCCGTGCCTATGAAGCCGAGGTCATGGAGGAAATCATCGTTGAGCTAATCGAGACCCCTCAACCCCTCCAGTTTTTCGAGAATGAATACAGGAATTATGCAGTCCAGACTGCGATCAATATCGCTGAAGCAGAGGTAAAATATTAGTTAATTGATTGATTCTCTTCCGCTTTAAAATCCAGTGTAAATAAATCTTGTACTATCAAACAAGAACTAGGGATTTATCCGAATCTCTTGGATTTAGTTAAGGATTATTCCGAAAGCCTACAGAACAATCGGTACGGAAGCAACGTGTATAAGCTTGTACGCGACAAGCTTAGGAGGAATCAACATTGTAGGAGAAGAGGCCACCTATAGCTATTTGTTTCCATATATTGTTATATGTTGCTGTTCTTGTTTTTTAGTAGTACTCTACCAGGGGAAATTAGAATACTAAGTGCTAGTATAATAAATTCATATTTTGAAAGTCATTAATTGGTTAGGGTAATATATGAGGTTTGGTGTGTGTTTGTTTTCATTTATGTTTACCATCGAGTCTGTTATATGAGGTATTTTTGTTTTTATGATTGTGTGTTTATGAGTAATTTGCTTGTAACAATTGTATATTAGTTTGTCTTAATTTCTAGTTAGTACTTTACTGAAATACCACCAATGTTTTTCTTGATGAAAAAGTCTCTATTTCAATATATATATATATATATATATATATATATATATATATATATATATATATTTCAAAACATATTATGACATTAGGGGATCGGAATTAAACAAATGTGAAGTAAACAATGTTAACTACCATTAGTTTCATTTTGAATTAATGACATTTTTAGTCCCTGGACTATGTCGTGTGTAACAACTTGGTCCTTCGGCGAAAAAAACTGCTTTTTTGCTCCTTCGTTATAGACAGAGTTTGACTTTTAGTCCTTCTGTTACATTTACCGTCAAAACAACCGGAAATTGAACACGTGCTCATCACGTGTTGGATAAAATGATTGAAATTATTAAAATGACCTTAATAATTACACTCTTATTATTATAAAACAAAAAAAAAAAATAATAGGACAAAAAGACTCTCTCCCCCATTCTTCTTCTTCTTCCGATCTTACCACCCACACAGACCAAAAAAAAAAAAAAAAAAACTCTTCCACAACAACAAAACGTCCCTCGGAGTTTGGCTGTTGTTTGGCTCCGTGGAGAGAGCAGGAACTCTGAGTCCAAACGTCCCTCGAGCATGTTCCCACTGAGGTAGTGGAGGAAGACGGCGAGGAGGAGGAGGAGGACGACGGCGGCGACGCAGGAGACGGCGATAAAAAAAAATCCAAAAAAGCTCTTCCACAACGACAAGAAAGCCACAACAAAAAAACTCTTCTATCTCTCTGCAACAGCGAGGAATGTTGTAACAACGCCGATCCTTCGATTCCGGTGAGTCTTCGGCGCCGAGGAAATCGGAGAGGCGAGAAGATGAAGTAAGGGTGGTGGTTCGATTATAATGGAACACGAACGAGGTTGGCTTCGGCCAAATTGACAGCCATTTCAAATCCAAATCGGCGTGCAATCTCCTCTTCCTCTTGGGCACCGAAAGCTTCAGAGCCTTGCCAAGGCCGGGGCTCTCGCTCTTCTTCGACAACAATCGCTTGCCAAACGCTAGGTACTGATTGGCGATCGTTGTGTAGTCCTCCACGGAGCCAAACAGGAGGCTCTTCGCGCGGCTCAGCAGAACCACGACCAAGCTTTGGTCCGATGTCGATTCCTAGGCCGTCTGAGCCTTGGCTAAGCTCAGATCCAGAAGGAGCTTCTTCTCTCCGCCGTCGGTGACCGAGCTAGCGTTGATCTTAGAAATCAAATCCGCAGCCCTCTCGAAGCACGTCGCGGCGAGCTCAAACCGGCGGAGATCGTGCCAAATCACGCCAGTCTTGTGGTCGAACTGCGCGGCCTTGATCTCCGGCGAAGGAACTCTGACAACTACCCCGGCGACGTAGAGGATATCCGCCGTGGCGGAGCCTATCGTGGTCTTCATCGGACACCGAGTCTCGGAATTCGTAGATGAAGAAGATGGAGAGTTTATTATTTTAATTCTTATTTTTTTATTTTATGTAATTTAATTTTATTATGAGATTACAATTTTGCCCCTCTTTGAAAGTCAGGTGATAAGTATATGACTTAGTTCACGGTTGTTTTGACGGTAAATGTAACAGAAGGACTAAAAGTCAAACTCTGTCTATAACGAAGGAGCAAAAAAACAGTTTTTTTCGCCGAAGGACCAAGTTGTTACACACGACATAGTCCAGGGACTAAAAATGTCATTAATTCTTTCATTTTACTTGAAAAAAGTATCAGTTCTATTTTATATTAACACCGTAAAAGTAAAGTTAAAAAAGATGGTACACATGTCAAAATTTTATTGGGGAACAGAAAAAAGGGGCAACAATTATGGACATATAATCTGAATTCATACAATGCACACAAAGATTGCCCTTTTGATTAAAGCGCATAACTCACACTCATCATCCTATGGATTTAGAGATTCAATTTATGCTCGTTAATGAATAATGGTAATGAATAGTTTCTTATAGTCAAAGATTTGAGTCCAAAATCTTACAATAAACTATCGCAAAGAACAAAAGAATACGGATATTTATAGTAACTCATTCTCAATACGAAAACTACACTACTTTATCACACTACTTTATCACTGCAGATTTTATTATCAATTTAAATTAGCAGTTGTGTTTACAATCTCTCTTGCACTTTACACTATACAAAAGTATATATATTTTAAAGTAGCCTTACACTACAATATACATTCTTCTTGTTAATCCGATTTAAAGTAGCCTTACACTACAATATACAATCTTCTTGTTAATTCAATATATATTTTAATCCAATTATTACAGTTTTTTGTATAGTGTAGAGTGTAGTGTAAGGCTACGTATAATTTGTTAGCTTTATACTAGTGTAATCCAACAAGAAGAATGTATATTGTAGTGTAAGGATACATATAATTTTGGCTAAAAATATATGTTAGCTTTAGTTTTTTTTTCCCTATACACTACAATATACTTTATCACTGCAAATCATTCTTCTTGTTAATTCTTAATTTGGATTAAAATAGTCCAAATTTATTTTTAGATTTTGAACATAACCAATTAATCATTAAATTGTATTATGGTTATATATACATCTTGGCTTTTATATGTCAATTAATACACTAGGATAAATAGAGCATTTGAATGCGAAAAAAATGATATCCAAAGGCTCACAAATCGCATCCAATAGTCATTTGATCCATAGCTGCTGTTACTAGATGCGATTAGTCGATCTATGAAGATTCCACGAGAATATAGATGGCGGGAGTTTATATGGGCTTTGGATGCGCTTTTCCCGCCAAAACGAGGGAAGCCTTTGGATGTGACTAATCGCATCCAAAACCCTTTCCCGCGCCGATCGGTGACACTTTTGGATTCCACATCTCACATTCAATACTCGTTTGGATGCGACAACAACTGTCCAAGTTAATGACCCAATTTGTCTTAGTGACACTACAAATAATGAGAAAATAGTGATGTATCTCTCTAGACTTTATTTAGTAAGGATTGAGAGGTGAATGAATAGATTCTCTTACAAAGGAAAATATTGGAAAATCAAAGGAACGATCAAATATTCTATAGCTATGTTTCTCGAAATGAGAGAAGGATAAATTGAATGATTTAATATAAGGTATATTTGTAAAAAAGAAATACCAATATTTTCCGTTCTGTACGACGTTGTTCGGTTTTTTCTATTAATATTTTAGTTTGCCCTATTTTTTATAGCTCTTTTAAGTTTGGGTCAGTTATCCACATCTTTCACTAAAAAAATTGTTTCTTTCTTTAGTATTTTAATAATAAAATTCTCTTGCAAATCTAATGAATATTTTAGTATGATTCCCTCCACTTATAATTGTTTGTTAAGTATTTAAATTTCATATGTAATCTATGTTTATTTTATAAAAAAACATATTACTCTGTATTTATTAGGGAGTCACATAATTATTCTAAATTTATATAATGGTATAATATTATATAGCATGGATACAAAAAATACACGTTTTACATATATGGAGTTATGGACTATAATGTAATAATTAGGAAATTAAATTTTTTAAAATATTAGAGAAAATATAGATAGAATATGCTTTTTTATGTTAAAATAGCTCTACTAGAGATAAAATACTGCTTGAATGATATAAATTGTATTTTGGACTGCAATAAACTATATTTATGAAGTTTTGGGTTATAGATACTGTTATTTTGATCAGTTGGTCTATTATTAATTCTAGATTCCATGTGATACTGAATTTCCTTAATAGAAACATTGACACAAAATCTCTGAATTTTTTTGTGCTTGATCTAAGAACTTGGAGTTCATTCTAACTCGACGAGAGAGATTATTGATACACCTGAAATATGTAGGGACATTGATGCTTTCAGCATATTACTTAATATTTTATTAAATGTTCATTTATTTCAACTATGTTAATTATTAATTAGGTTTTCTTTGTCTTTAAGACATTTTATATCAGTAAAAATTAAAAACCTAAAATAAGTACAATTCCGCATTCATGTTGGAGTTTTCAATAATTAAATGAAAATAACAAATAATATAATTATAATGGAACTCATTCTGAATTTCTACCCGAGTTTGACCTTCGAAGTCGATTTTTTTTTTGGCTGAATTTTGTTTTTATTTATAAAACTAAAGCTTGCACACTCGTTAGCTCAACATTCATTATCAAGCTTATCATAAAAATAAAATAAAATAAACAAGTGATAGTTATAGGTGCGTGTCGTACGTAGAAAACTCATATCATCCCAACTAAATCCGAGCTTGTTCTTGAGTAGTTTTGAGGTTTTTCGTGTGTTTTGAAGGTTTTCAGGTCAAAAGTGGGATTTTTATGATACTCTGGGCAAATCTGTACAAATCGAGGCATTCGGGATAAAAAACGAGTAAAAAATGAAGAATGTGGCAAAATGACATCAAAACCTCGCGCCGCAACCCTCATAGCGCGCGTCGCGAGGTCTGGAAATCATCCCGAGCCATCTCCGAGCAGTTTGCGCGTTCCGCGAGGGTGTGGAAGTGTTGACCTCGCGCCGCGACCCCCATACCGCGCGCCGCGAGGTTGAAGAACTTTAGCATCGAAAATCCCCGAGCGTCAAGCGCGGAATGCGACCTCCCGAGAAAATCTACCTCGCGCCGCGACCCATCTACCGCGCGCCGCGAGGTGCGCGAAACCAAAAGAAGGAAACGCGTTTTCTGGAGCAATCTGAGCCGTCGGATCAAGTTTTGTTACCCAGTCGACTCCGAAAATTAGAGGAAACACCCTAATTTCGACCTAAGCCTATAAATACACTACTCAACCTCTTGTTTATGGATCTTAGCACTTTTTTTTATTGTTTTTACTTAGTATTTGGGAGAGATAGAGAAAAAGAGGAGAGCCGTTCTTCATCAATTCGCGCCAATTACAGTTTTATTCTTCTCATTTACTCTTGAACTCCCGCATTTTAATTCATGATTGAGTTTTTAATTATGGTTTCTTCTTCTTCCTATTGTTTTATTTTCTTTTTGTTTTCTCGCTACGCTATGAACTAATTCATTAAGGACTATGGCGTAGCGGGTTTAGGATTCGGTTATGGATATGATTTAATATATTGAAGTTCAATTTTCATTCTCTACTGCTTTGCTTAATTCAAATCCATTTTTAATGCTTGATCGAGATTAGCTACCTTGTTCATGATTTTGTACTTCAACTTGATGCTTAAGAAAGATTAGGTTGTTAGTGTTTTGGTTTGAATTACTATGATGCATGACTAGGCTAGAGATAGTTAGGTTGCCATAGAATCACGTGAATACTCTTGATATTAATGCATGTTTTTGTTAGGGATTGAGATCGAGAGAAGATTTTCCTAATTTTGACATAGGTTGTTAGATGCTCGAGAGAGATTTAGCAATATTATTTTCGTGAGTATGGTTAGCAAAGAGTAGTGAGTTGATTATTAATTGTGCGTGAAATTTGTGTATCCAAACCGTTGAATAAACCCGTGAAGCCTTGGTCCTTAGCCTCTATTTCTGCTTACAACTTTTATTTGAGTGTTTTGTTATTTATTTACGTTAGAACTTGTCAATGATTTGTGACATCTTTCCATCTCATCTTTAGTTCAATTCGTGCTAGTTGATTTATTTGTTAATTAAGCTTGTTCCTCGTGGGATCGACACTCGTACTTAATTCACTATATTACTTGAGCGACACGTGCACTTGCGCGCGTAAAAATCGCAACAGATAGCAAAAGAATATTTGAATTTTTTTAAGGAAAAAGAATATTCAGTCGGAAATGCAGGACGCGTAAGCGATTTCCAGTCGGAATTGCAGGACGCGTCTAGTGTGCTAGATGCGTAGGCAATTTTCAGTCAAAAACCGCAGGAGCACTCGTGGGCTCGGGATTAGTCGTTCGATCGAGAGAGGCGGCACTCGGGAGTTCCCGGGAGCGCTTCAGAATCTCTGAGAATGAGAAATCGAGGAGAATCTGCTTCAAGCCAATGATGACATCCAGAGAAGCAGAGAGAAGTCTCAAGTTTCTTGAGAATGAATGGGATGGATTTCCTCTCAATGAGAGGGAGTATTTATAGTAGTTGTAAGGGCATAGGAGGCTTGTATTTCGTCCATGTGGGACCGGAGAACGCGCTCCACCAAAAAGGGGAGCTCAGCGCGCGCGGGGCGCGAGTGCGTCTTGGAGCGCTGCGCAAAATGCCCCGCGCGGCGCGCGGCCTACCTGGCGCGGCGTGCCATGCGCGATGCGCGCACGCACCTCGCTCTCCTTGAGGGGCGCGCGGCTTGTTTGGCGCGTCGTGCGCCTGACTGGCGCGGCGCACAGCTTGCTGCGCGCGCGTGCTTTCCTTGAGGGGCGCGCGGTGCGCGACCTGCCTTGTCGACCTTTTGTGGGCCTTAGTGGTCGTTGTTTATCCGGCTCGTTGGGCCTTCGGGACTTGAGATTTCATGTGACTTGCGTGAAATATAAAAGTCTCTACTCAAGGTATTAAGATCGACACGAGGACTCGTCAATCGACTCGTGGACACGTAATTCCACTCGATGAGTTATCTCGACTCGAGGAGCAAGGCTCGATCGGAGGAAGACGATTCGACTTGAGGAGCTAAAAGTTTGACACGAGGTTGTTTGTCGACTCGTGGTGGAAAGCTTATCGTTCTTCAGGACCTCCGACCTGACCATCGGTCCCTTGAACAGCGTGCCTTCTCGACGTTTCGGGTTTTCCGAAAACGACTGACAACAAAAACCAAAGTTATACTACTCAACTTTTGGATGAGCAATGCATGTACAACATTTATTTTCCTTGAATCGCTCCACTAAAGCAAGTATCACATAGAATCTGTATACACACAACATTATAATATAAAAGAAAATATCCAAACTTAGATCATCAAGTTGCAAACGTCATTCTAGATTTAATCGTTGTTGTTTGATTCACGTTCTTTATCTTTTTGGGTACTCGTTGAATTCGAAACGTTACTTCCTTTTGTCTCTTTACCTCCAAATTATTAATATATGTTATTATTATTTTTTAAAATATGTTTTTTTAGAGATGTGGAAATGTATTATTCTAATTTAAATTTAAAATGGCAGGAAAAGAGGCGAAGCACAAACATCATGTGAAAAGAGAATCCAATCTGTCCACGAGAAAATTATAAGAATCGCAGTTATTCTAAAAAATGAAACTATAAAAATAAGTAGATCCAAAGCATTTAAAAAAAAAAAAACTTTTAAACGAAAACGAATGTAAACAAATCGCGATACAATACTTTTAAGAGTGCTGCTATTAGTCACGATTCACGATTTTTCACGATCCACCCAATGAGTGACACATGGATAATTTTTTTTGGTGTTTATTGCTTTTTGGGTAGTCGTGCGAATCGTAAATCGTGTTAAAAATCATTTCACTACTTTTAAAATTCACAATAGCATATAATTTCCACTCTATCCATGGTCCGCCCATATAACTATTTCATTAATAAATAAATAAAAATTCCTTACGAATAAACAATTTTATAAATAACAAAACAAATATACTTTGTTTTTCTGACTGGACGGCAACTAAAAACAAACACACACCAAACCTCATAAATATATAATCCTACATTTACTGATACCCTCATCAATGACAAAATAAAATCAAAGTGCAGACTTTCCATTCCCCTCTAGTAGTATAGTACTAAAAAACAGCAACATATAACAATAAATAAGGCTATAAATAGTTATATTTGTGGGCCTCTTCTGCTACGATGTTGATCCTTCCTATTTTTGTTGCATACAAGCTTGTATATATTCTTTCCATGCACATGGCTCCGTAGGCTCTCGACGTGTGGCTCGATTAAATCCAAGAGAATCGAATAAACTTCTAGTTCCTGTTGATTGGTAAATTAGGAGAGTGTTTATTTAGTTAGTTAACTAATGAATAAATATCTTACTTTGGCTTTGGCAGTCTTGATCGCAGTCTGGACCACATAATTCCCAAATCCGTTCAGAGAAAGTTGAAGGGGTTGAGGAGTGTCGATCATCTCAACGATTATTTTTTCGACCACATTGGTTGCACAGCCGGTGAGGAGTTTCTCAACGACATTGCTTCCGTGTCTGTTCATCGACAGACTGATAAAGTTTCCGCTCAACTTCGACGCTATTTCACCGTTGATCTTCACATCCTGAAAGTCTATGACCTTTTGGACAACATAGTTCCTGCATGAAAAAAGAAAAGAAAAAAAATACATGTAAATTTTAGAGACCCGAAAGTTTGAGGGAAGATGAATTCAGAGAGCAACAGAGATCAAACCCGTAGGGATCTTCGGATAAGAAGACTGCATTGTCAATCAAACTGTATACTAATCCCCGAAAAATTGAGTTAGTCCTATTCAATTGCTCGGAGAAAACGCTGATTTTCATATCTTCAAAACAAAAGTCAAGGCAATTTTGTAATGCACAACACCCGTTTCTGTCTGTTGCAATCTCCGTAAATTTAACTCCTGCGACTTTAAGCAGAAAAGGCTGTGCACAAAACATAAAAAAGGGTAGGTGTATAGCTAGGATAAAAATTAATTCAAAGACGGTCTAAAAGTAAACTTATTATTTTCTGTTTTTTTTTTTGTTCTACCAATACTGATTAATGGCAATTCAATGTAGCACAATCCCTACCCTGAAAGCTAATATTTCTTCCACGTATGTATGATCCGCATTCGTATTTAGAATCACACATGAACGATGGAATATAACAACACAGAACTATAGAGCAATAATATAATTAAATTACCTCCATGACAGCACAGGGATAGTTGGCAAGACAAGAATCCAAAATCTGCTGACAGTTGGGGCTTTTAGTCAACACCACAGCGAACTCGCTCAGCCTTGCGATGAGGAACTTCTGTTGAACAGTGTTCCCATTCAAACGCTCCACCAATGCCCGGATTACCTTGCTCCTACACACACACACACAAATCAATTAAACCATACTTATTTTCACTCAAAAGAAAATTAATCCTTTAAGCAGTTAATAATGGTACCCGTAGTTGTCGGTGCAGATGGTGATCAGGCGGCGAGTAGTGTTTGTGAGAGTTGCGAGAATGGTCTCGACCTGATCTTGATCGACGAAAGCGATGAGTTTCCGAACAAGTAAGTTTCCGACGTTGTGGACGGCCAGGGAGCAGAGGCTATCGCTCACCCTCAACAAAATATTATATCTGTCTTCGGGACCGCCCTCCTCGACCCTCTTCGCCAAGATCGCACACAGACTCTGGTCCTGAGCTTCCCTGGCAATGTTGCCTCGAACCTGCCCGAGATCAGGAGATCGACGGCTGTGGTCTTGCCAGCGAGGCTGTAATTGCTGGTGTGGACTATCGACGGATGAGAGCATAGGGTGAAGGATTCTCGAGGATGAACCGTACTCGTTAATCCACGGAGCCGAAGAAGAGGAAGAAGGAAGATCATGTGTTGTTGTTGTTGCTGTTTGTGTCGGATAATAAGGAGTTGCCTCGTGGCTACCGAAGTACTCTCCGTGTTGTCGTTGAAAGGCTCTCGGGCTTTCAACGTTCGCAGGGTTACCGAGAAACGAGGATAAATTACCGTGCTGGTTAATACGCGGCGACGCTGGAAAATTAATATTACAGTCGTAGTGAGAACGAGAAAGAAGAGCCGGTTGTGTTGTTGTCGAATAATGCGGAGTTGCGCCGATCGCTTCATGTTGTCGAAGTCGATCTAGTAAGCCGGCACTAAGGATTTCGGAGTAGGCAACAGGCTCTTTTTTCATTCGCTCTATTAACCTCTGAAGCATGTGGTCCTTCAAGTCGTCGTCATTCTTTGAGCCGTCATGGTCGGCCATGGCTGCACCAAAGATTACTAGAGAGAGGAAGAGAGAGAGCGGAGAGTTTTTTTTTTTAGAAAAAAAGAAACCACGCTCTTTATATATATATACACCTTCGTCAGGTTAATCATACCAAACTTGATATTGAATTTTGAGCTGACGTGTGTAGAAGCTTTAGTTTGATAACGAAAATCGAAATTCGACTTACAACAAAAAATAGAAATTCGACTTCCAACAAAAAATAGAAATTCAAATAGATAGAGAAAAAAAAATAGGGATACGTAGAAGCTTAAATTCGCATTATAATTCTTTTTCATAAGCTCCTTTAATTAACATGAATATGCCCATTTTTTTTTCCTTCTAATTTGATTGAGAAAGTGTACTTATTTAATGGGGTTCTATAGTTATATAGTTTTACAGAAAATCTTTAGTTTGCATAATAACCAATATTTGATTCAATATAATTAACAAATGATTGATTATATTAACAATAATTGATTAATAATTTTGCCCAAATAATTTATGTCTATTAACAATTAATGGACGAGTATTATATGGTAAATTATAATTAATTATTGTCAATAAAATTAATAGTTAATTAACTATAATTAACAAAAATATTTGGTATTTAACAAACAATAATTTTGATGTGATTGTTGCTTATATATAAATTTCTATTTATAACTTGTCTTCACAGAAAGAAAATATAACAAACAGTTAACAAAATTATAATAAATAAACATATGAAGTAATATTAAATTCTTAAAAATCCTTTAAATTGCATAAACTATTTCAATAGCTATTACATAAACACATCAACGTTGCCTCCCGATCCATGGGATCAATAATCTCTCATAGATCAAGCACAAGAAATTTAAGAGAATTCGTGTCTATCAAGGCGCCTAGGATAATGCATGATCAAATGTTTAAATTTATAAATTAAAAGAACCTAATTTTGATTTTTGTTGTACTCAGTTTACTATATGTAATTCGTCCGGTTCGTCCGGTTCTCTCGTGTGGTGTATCTCTGTGCCTTCAATTTGGACTTTCAGTAAAACAATATAGTGCTAGACGCGATAAAAATCTAGTCTAAAGGCCTAAAAGTCACATGTGCTTCCAAAACAGACGCGGATTTTGATCCGTACCTAAACAAATTGACTTGATAAATAGTATTTGTTTCTAGAAATGAAAAACATATCACAGAAGCCGCGTCTAGAGTTTAAGATGAGGACATGAAAAAGAAATGCTTTCCACAAGGCGAGAGAAGAAAAAGATGCGAGAAGTCGCGTTTAATTGTAAGCTCGTTGTACTCCTTTTACAAACTAGTGTTTAAATTCTTCATAACCACTCCCTATGTCAAGTACAATATAAGAGAAATACAAGAACCATATGTCAAACTTTATGACACAAGCACAACAATAGTAACAAATCTTTTAAAGAAAGGAAAGTATTCAAAAATAAGAAAAGTCTTGGATCATATTAAATGTCTTTAATTATGCAACAGATAAATAGAATTATCATCTAAGATGTAACTATACTCGCCAATTTTCAAATAATATTTCTTGAAATAAAATGATAATCCGTTGATTTAAACACATGAAGAGGAGATAGAATCATGTCGGCAGTAGAAAAGAATTATATGAAAGAGCAACTCTAATGCTAAGGGATGCTCACTCATGACACATCATCATAAATAATATATATTATTAAATATTATTTTTATATTATTAATAGGCAATTTTTTAGATAAAATATTCCAATGTGAGCATCTATAAAAATTGCCAACTATAATATTATTTAATATATATTATTTCTTTTTTATTTATTTTATATCAATTTTATATTATTTACGCATAAAAATAATAGTGAGTTTTTGGTGTCATAGTATTGCACCTAAGATATACCTAAGCCCTTGGGAGTTGCTCTAAATCACCCTGAATGGAGTCAACACCGAATATCCAAGTAAGGTCGGATTCGGTCAGCCTAGTGGGACCCGCGTGATATATCAGCATGAGAAATATTGACTAGAGCACAAGTGTGAATTTTCATATGCTCAAGCTCATCTAGCTCTAGTTTCAGATTAAGCTCTTTCCTTTCATCAGTTTTTCCCACCTCTAACGTGCAAGTCCTAAACTGTGTTTCACTGGATATAATGGTGACGTGTTATTTGAATGTTGTCAATATTAAGGGCTGTGCTTTTTATCTCTGAATTTTTTGCGTGACCTTGTTGTTGGTGTGTTTGTTTAAAGGAAAAATGGTAAGAAGCATTTAATTCAAACTATGACTTTTGCAAAATAGCTATAGTTTCATTAGGTATAGCAAAATAGCCAATTGAGAGTACTATGATTTTTAATCCTGTTTCGATTAATTTTAATATAGTCTTCATAAAACTTATATTCTGTCTTTATAGTTCGTTGGGATTAAATTTAATCCAGTTTAGATTAATCTTATTTGGACTAGTTTGCTTATAGTTGGCAAACTATGACTATTTTGCAAAAGCTTAAGTTCTATTTGGCTATATAGCCGCTTGACCCTTGTTTAAAAGATATTTATTTATCTTATTCGTCAATCCAAATAATTATTATACGTTATTGTTAATATTTTTTAAAAAATTATAGTTTTCTATTTAGAGGAGTGAAAATAATGTATTATAGTTTAGTTTAAATGACATTAAAGGAGGAGAGGCACAAACATCACGTGGAAGAGAATCCAATCCATCCATTGTCCTCGCATATAATTCTTTCATTGATAGCTAAATATTTTCCTTATAGCACTGTTGAAAATAAGTAACAACCAAGCAATTTTATAAATGAACTAAAAAAATACCTTTGGGACTGTTTGGTTTGTGATTCCAAATTTATTTTATGTTTTCTAATTCTATATTCTAAAAAACACTTTTAAAAAACATGTTTGGTTATGATACTTATAAAACAAATTTAGAATCATGTTTCTTTTTCTTTGAAATGTGTTTTCTATTTTATCACTCTCATATTTTAAATCAAACTCTAAAACAATTGAATGTAAAATATAACCAAACAACATTTTAAAATATTGGGCACTCTAACTTATTAGCCTTTTTAAAACTTAGAATTGTGAAATAGCCAATGTTTTAGTAATATTTGGTAATTAGCCAATCTTTGATGCAATAAAACATAATTACCCTTATTTTTTTCCCTAATTCTTTACCAAAAATAAATTAAATGAAAATAATTTATCTATACCTAAATACTCTCTCTCTCTCTCTCTCTCTCTCTCTCTCTCTCTCTCTCTCTCTCTCTCTTTGTTACATTTTTAGCCATAACAGAGGTTAAAAAAAACAGCATCTCGCAGTTAATAGTCGGTAATAACTGTTAATAGATTTCTACCAGAAACGTATTAACAGTTATTACCGACTATTAGTTAAACCAGAAACCTATTTTAACAGTAATTAACGATTATTAACTACGGTTTTTATGTTTTTGACATTTGTCCATGGCTAAAAAAAATGTGACGAGAGAGAGAAAGAGAGAGAGAGAGAGAGAGAGTGAACATGAAAAATAGAGAGAGAGATAGAGAGATAACTGAGATCCTAATAATTAGGGATTTTGAATAATAAATAAGGTTTTATTAATTTCGAAAATAAATTATATTAACTAATTAATAAAGGTAAAAATGGTATAAACAATGTGCAACATAAGCAGAATGGCTATAAATCAAAAAAATTTGAAACTATGACAGAATGAAATTCTTAGATTTGAATTGGCTTAATCAGTTACAAAACTCTAAAATATTCTGAAACGTAATTCTAATTTTTTTTAAAAAATTTAAAATTAGAATCAGAAAGCAAAATTTAAAAACAAAAAATAAATTTAGAATATTAAACCAAACACCCCTTTGTTTTTCCTATATTACAAACTCCATAGTACCTAATAATAAACACACATGAAAGCTTTAATCCAACATTTCAAACGAAAAACACTATCTTAATCAACTACAAAACAAAATCAAAGCACAATTTTTTTTCCCTACAGTAGAATAATACCAAAAACACAGCAACATATAACAATATATATATTTTCTTTGTCTATCCTCTTCGATGTTGATCCTTCCTATGTCTGTTGCATACAAGATTATATACATTCCTTCCGTGCAAATGACTCCGTAGGCTTTCGGCGTGATGCTTGATAAAATCCAAGAGATTCGAATAAATTTCCAGTTCCTGTAGATTGGTACATTAGTTTCAATAAATTAGAAGAGAGTTCATTTAGTTAATTAACTAATGAATTAATATCTTACTTTGGCCTTGGCAGTCTTGATTGCAGTCTGGACCACATAATTCCCAAATTCGTTCAGTAAAAGTTGAAGGGGTTGAGGAGTGTCAATCATCTCGGAGATGATTTGCTCGACCCCCTCGATTGCACAGGCGTTGAGGAGTTTCTCAACAACATTGCTTCCGTGTCTGTTCATCGACAGACTGACAAAGTTTCCGCACAACTTCGATGCTATTTCACCGTTGATCTTCATATCCTTAAAGCCTATGACCTTTTGGACAACATAGTTCCTGCATGAGAGAAAAAAAAAATAACATGTAAATTTTAGAGACACAAAAGTTTTGAGGGAAGATGAATTCGAGAGCAATAGAGATCAAACCCGTAAAAATCTTCGGATAAGAAGACTGCATTGTCGGTTATACCGGATACAAATCCCCGAAAGATAGAGTAAGTCCTATTCAATTGCTCGGAACAACCACTGATTTTCATCTCTCCAAAACAAAATTCAAGGCAATTTTGTAATGCACAACACCCGTTTCTGTCTGTTGCAATCTCCGTAATAACTCCTGCGATTTTAAGCAAAAAGGGCTGCGCAAAAAAAAACATAAAAGCATAATAGAGTTAGTGGCTTAATGTGTATATGATAACAATTGATTCAAAGACAGTCTAAAAGTCAACGTATCGTCTTCTGTTTCTCTGTTCATGACTGATTAATGGCACAATCCCTAACCAAAAAGTAAAAATTTCTAGCACAATCCGCATTAGCACTTAGAATAATGGAAAATTACAGCATATAATATAGAGCAATAATATCATTATTACCTCCATGAGTGCGCAGGGATAGTTAGCAAGACAAGAATCCAAAATCTGCTTACAGTTGGGGCTTTGAGTCAACACCACAGCGAACTCGCTCAGCCTTGCGATGAGCAACGACTGTTGAACAGTGTTCCCATTCAAACGCTCCATCAATGCCCGTATTACCTTGCTCCTACACGCAGACAAATCAAATTAAGATATATACGTGTTTTCATTCAAAAGAAAATTAATCCTTTAAGCAGTTAATAATTGTACCCGTAGTTGTTGGTGCAGATGGTTCTCAGCCGGCGAGTAGTGTTTGTGAGAGCTTCGAGAATGGTCTCGACCTGATCTTGATCGACGACAGCGATGAGTTTCCGAACGAGGAAGTTTCCGACGTTGTGGAGGGCGAGGGAGAACAGGCTGTCTCTCACCAGCAAGAAAATATTCCGTCTCTCTTTGGGCCCACCATTCTCGACCCTCTGCTGCAAGAACGCACACAGAGCCTGGTCCTGAGATCGACGGCTGTGGTGTTGCCAGCGAGGCTGTAATAGATGGGGACTATAGTAATTATCGGCGGAGGAGAACACTGGCGATCCCGCGCCGAAATAGGGAGTGTAACCATACTTGTCGTTGATCGACCGCCACAGAGAAGAAGAAGAAGAAGAAGAAGAAGAAGAAGAAGAAGAAGAAGCAAGATCACTAATGCCCGGTGGTGTTGTTTCTGTCTGCCTCGGACGATACGAAGTAGTTGCCTCGAACGATCCATGTTGTAGTTGAAAGGCTTTCGGGGTTTCAACTTTCGTAGGGTTTATTCTCAGGGATGAACCGTACTCGATATCGTGCAAATAATTGAACTTCGTCCCCGGAAGATCACGAGGCATAGGCTGTGGTGTTGTAGTTTGCCTGGGATGACTCATCAATCCAAGTTGTTCTATTCTCGAGCTTAGGCTTTCAGCGTAGATAGCGTCTGTTCTCGCTCTCTCCATCAAACCTTGAATCTCGTTCATATATTCGTCCCACTCGTTGTTTGAATCGCCATGCTCGGCCATGGCTGCACAGAAGATTATTAGAGAGAGAGAGAGTTCTTTTATAGAGAAAAAGGAAACTACGCTCTTTATGTATAAACACCTTCGCAGGCTTTAGTTTGATAAACAAAACGGAAATCCGACTTCGAAAGGAATTAGAAATTTAGAATTAGTTAACCCGTATTTAGCAAATAAAATATTCTTTTGTTTTCATTTGTTTATTTTATTTTTGTTTTTGTTTTTTAATGGATTTACAGAATGAGTTAATAACTTAAAACCGGAAAAGGCTTGATTCTAATTACGATTTGTTATTTTATTTGTAATCTCCAGTCTCCACACTCGAATCAAATATTCTTTTTCCTTAAAAAAAATTCAAATATTCTTTTGTCACTTGTTTATTTTATTTTATTTTTATGATAAGCTTTTTTTTTTTTTTTTTTTTTTTTTGAGTAGGGACGCTATCGGCCAAGATTACATGATATATTAGCAGTGCAAAGCGTACATGACACTATCGACCAATATTACATAGTAGGTGGCACTATTAGCCAATATTACATAATTTTTAAAATAAATCTTAGGGGGAATGCATTTCTGCATCCCATGGGGGCTTGAACTCATGACCTCTCCATCGAGGTGTGTGTGGGATTACTGCTAGACCAAGTTAGTTACCACATTGAATGTTGAGAGCTTTAGTTTGATAAATAAAAACAAAACTCGACCCAGATTAAAAAAAAAAACAAAAAAAATCAACATGATCAAACTGATCAGGTAGAAATTTACAATGAGTACCATTATAATTATATTATTTGTTATTTCCATTTTAATTTTTGAAAACTCCAACACCAATGCCTTCAATTTACTCACTTTGATCCGTGCCTAAACAAATTGACTTGATAAGTAGTATTTGTTTCTAGACATGAAAAACAAAATTGAATAGCACTCGAAATAGTAATTAAATAATTAAAAAAACAATTAACATAAAAAATAAGTATATATATTTAGTTATTTACAACATAAAAAGGCTATTAGTATTTTTCGTGCTATCAATTTAAAATAAAGCCAATTTCCACAGTATATACTGATAATAATAGGATTGAAGCTGCTTCCCATATTTACACTTTTTCTACTTTCGTTCGACGAATTTTCCGTACCGTATATGGGCTTGCACATGTGTCAGCTCAACATTCAATATTACGTTCATTATAAAACAAAATTCAAAATAGCAATAAAATATTTGATTTGATCAATCTTATAAACTCAACAAAATTCAAAATATCAATAAAATATTTGATTTGATCAATCTTATAAACTCATTAGAGTTTAAACATACATACCTCGAAGTCGACTCAAACATGTATGTATCTATATATATATAAAGAGAGTAGTTTCATTCTTTCTTTGAAAAAATAAAACTCTCCCTCTTC
Organism: Urtica dioica subsp. dioica; assembly: GCF_054948205.1. Lineage (NCBI taxonomy): Eukaryota > Viridiplantae > Streptophyta > Magnoliopsida > Rosales > Urticaceae > Urtica > Urtica dioica. The sequence continues at coordinate 30,716,820 of NC_142763.1, read as the reverse complement.
TCTCACTCTCTCTAGTAATTTTTAGTGCAGCCATGGACGACCATGCCGACTCAAACTCGCTCCTACGCTTAAGCAAAGAGGTCGAGGATTACATCAATAGCGAGCTTTGCAGGTAGACGGTGAACCCGAACCATGCGAACGTTGAAAGGCCGAGAGTCTTCTAACACAGCTCTCAGCAATATGGACCGATCAGTCAACCTCCGAGCCACGACGCAACTCCGTATAATCTTCTCTGTGGCGGTCGATAGAGGAGGATAATTTTTTTCCCACCACCGTTGACCAAAGAGTATGGTTACACTCCCTATAACGGCGTTAGATCGCCCGTGTTCTCGTCATCCGACGGTAATTACTACAACGGTAATTACTACAACGGTAGTTACTACAACTACGTCGATCGTCCCAGCAAAATAAAGCCTCGCTGGCGAAACCAGAGCCTTCGATCTCCTGATCTCGGGCCGGTTCGAGGCAGGATGGCTAGGGAAGCTCAGGACTAGACTATGGGTGCGATGTTGCAGAAGAGGGTCGAGGAAGGTGGTCCCAAAGTAAGACGTCTTATTTTCTTCGGGGTGAGGGACAGCTTGTGTCCCCTCGCCATCCACAAGGTCGGAAACTTTCTTGTCCGAAAACTCATCGCTGTCGTCGACGAAGATCACGTCGAGCAAATTCTCGCAACTCTCATAAACAATACTCAGCACCTGATGAGCATCTGTACCGACGACTATGGGTACCATTATTTTTTTGGTGTTGTGGTTAAGGATTAATATTTTGTTTTTGAATAAAAATATGGATGATTTGATGTGTGTGTGTGTGTGTGTGTGTGTGTGTGTGTGTGTAGGAACAAGGTAATGTGGGCATTGGTGGAGCATTTGAATGGGAACACCGCTCGTCATAAGTTTCTCATAGCAAACCTGAGCCAAATCGCTGTGATCTTGATTAATAGCAACAACTGTAGTCAGTTTTGGGAATGTTGCCTGACTAACTACCCTTACCCGATCTTAGAGATAACCATATTAATGTTCTCTTTTATGTTCTTCTTTTCGTGATATTCTAAAGTTAGATCTGTCTCTCTGCACAACTTTTTCTGTTTGAAATCACGAAAGGAAACTTTAGGAACATAGCAACACACAAAAGCGGATGTTGTTTACTGCAAAAATGCATGAGCCTTTGTTCCAAACAGTTCAAACTCAGCGTTGGTTCTGGGCAATTGGATTTGAGCCGATGGATTCTCAATGACTTCGTGACCAGTTTGATCGCCGATGCAGTCTTTCTATCCGAAGATCATAGCGGGTTTGGTCCTCTCACTCTTTCCCGGTTATTTTACCTCAAAACTTTTTTTGTGTCTCCTGAACCGTAATTTTACATGATATATTTTTCTCTTCTACAGTAACTATGTTGTTCAGGTCGTTATTGAGTTCAAAGACATGATGATCAACCACAGAATAGCATCGCAGCTGAGAGGAAATATCGTCAATTTGTCGATGAACAAACAAGGAAGCAATGTGATCGAGATACACCTCTGTGCCTGTGAAGCCGAGGTCGTGGAGAAAATCATCGTTGAGCTGATCGAGACCCCTCAACCCCTCCAGCTTTTCGATAACGAATACGGGATTTATGTGGTCCAGACTGCGATCAATATCGCCGAAGCCGAGGTAAGATATTAGTTAATTGATTGATTCTCTTATGCTTGATAAAGTCCAATTTAAATAAATCTTGTACTATCAAACAGGAACTAGGGGTTTATCCGAATCTCTTGGATTTAGTTAAGGATCATTCTGAAAGCCTACAGAACAATCGGTATGGAAGCAATGTGTATAAGTTGTACGCGACAAGCTTAGGAGGAATCAACATCATAGCAGAAGAGGCCACCTATAGCTATTTGTTTCCATATACTGTTATATGTTGCTGTTTTTTTTTTAAATTTTTAGCAGTACTCTACCAGGGGAAATTAGAATACTAAGTGCTAGTATAAATTCGTATTTTGAAAGTCATTTATTAATTAGGGTAATATATGAGGTTTGGTGTGTGCTTGTTTTCGTTTATGTTTAGGTATTTTTGTTTTCGTATTTATATGATTGTGTGTTTATGAGTAATTTGATTGTAACGACTGTATATTAGTTTGTTTTAATTTCTTATTAGTAATGAATAGTTTCTTATGGTTAAAGATTAGAGTCCAAAATCTTACGTAAAATCGCATAGAACAAAAGAATATGCATATTTATAATAATTCATTCTCAGTGCGAAAACTACGTTATTTTATCGCTGCAAATTTTACCATCAATCCAAATTAGCAGTTGTGTTTACAATCTCTTGCACTCTACACTATACAAAAGTATATATATATCTTAATATATATATATATATATATATATATATATATGTGAGGGTAAAAAACTAGGGCTAACATATACAAGCTTAAAGTTATCAAAATATCATCGACTAAATTCTAAATAGCCTACTAAATTCTAAATAGCCTTTCCCTACAATTTTTGCCAGAAGTATACTTATCGTAAAATCTTCATAGTCTTTTACTAATTAAAATCTACAATTCAATATGTTCTCTCTCAGGTGTGTGTCATAAGTATATTCATGATGTCTTAATCTCAAATGAATATACTTATACAAGATAAGTGCCAAAAATACAGATCTATACACAACGACTAAAATGTCTCAACACATCGTGGAGCATGTTGCAAAACATCTTGTCGAACAAATTTATAGTAAAAATAAGTCAACACACACGTGACAACATTAGAGTTTCCTATATCGAAGACAACGACATGTAAAATAAATTAAATCATCGAATGTAATTGAATAATTGGAGCAAAACCATCTTAGAAAATGCATCGAGAAAGAGCTAGTGAACTCATTAATATTTGTGTGGCAACTTCAGTTTGAAACAACACTGTCAAGCAAATCATTCTTCTCGTTAATTATTAAATTTGATTAAAATAGCCCAAATTTATTTTTAGATTTTGAACATAACACATTAAATATTAAAGTGTATTATGATTATGTATACATTTTGGCTTTTATATTTCAATTAATACAATAGGACAAATAGGGCATTTGAATGCGACAAAAATCACATCCAAAAGCTCAAAAGTCGCATCCGAAAGTCATTTGAATGCAATTTTTTATGCAATAAAAGTCGCATCATTTGATCTGTAGTTGTTGCTACTAGATGCGTTTAGTCGCATCTATAAGGATTCCATGAAAATATAGATGGCGGGAGTTTATATGGGCTTTGGATATGCCTTTTCCGTCGGAACGGGGAAACCCTTTGGATGTGACTTGTCGCATCCAAAGCCCTTTTCCCGCACTTTGGTGATGATCGGTGACATTTTTGGATTCCACATGTCGCATCCAAAACTCGTTTGGATGCGACAACATCTGTCCGAGCTAGTGACTCAATCTTTCATAGTGACACTATAAATAATGAGAAAATTGATGTGTATCCCTAGGCTTTATTTAGTAAGAAGGATTGAGAGGTAATGAATAGATTCTTTTATAGCAAAAAATATTGGAAAATCAAAGAAAGGATCAAATATCCTCTTAGCTATGTTTTGTTTGTAGAAATGAGAGACTGATAAATGGAAGGATTTATTATAACGTATATTTGTAAAAAATAAATACCAATATTTTCCGGTTTTATACGACGTTGTTCGGTTTTTTTTCTAATAATATTTTAGTTTTGTCTATTTTATATAGCTCCTTTAAGTTTGGGTCAGTTATCGAAGCCACATCTTTCACTAAAAACTGTTTTCTTCTTATAGTATTTTAATAACCATATTTTCTTGCGAATCTAATGAGTATTTTAGTATGATGCACTCCACTTAAAATTGTTTGTCAAGTATTTAAATGTCATATGCAATGTGTGTTTATTTTATAAAAAAAAAACATTTTGCTTTATATTTATTAGGGAGTCACACATAATCTTTTTAAATTTATATAATATGTATAATATTATATAGCATGGTTGGATATACAAAAAATGCACGTTTCATATATATGAACTATAATAGAATTTAGGAAGTAAAATTTATTAAAATATTAGAGAAAAGATAGATGGAATATGTTTTTTACTTTAAAAATAGCTAGAGATAAAATATTGTTTGAAATGATATAAATTGTATTTTGAAGTGCATAAACTATATTTATTAAGTTTTGAGATGTAGACTGTTATTTTGATCAGTTGTCTACTATTAGACACAAAATCTCTGAAATTTTTTATGCTTGATCTAAGAACTTGGAGTTCATTCTAACTCGACGAGAGAGATTATTGATACCCCTGAAATATGTAGGGACGTTGATGCTTTCAGCATATTACTTAATATTTTATTAAATGTTCATTTATTTTTAGGATAAATTACATATTTGCTCCCTTAACTTTGACCTCTCTAACAAGTGACTCCTGGGACTTTGAAAATTGCTGGTTCACTCCTTTAACTTGTATCTCATTTTTATTTTACTCCTTCTATTAAATTTTGGCATCAAAAGAGACCGAAATTGAACATGTGCTCATCACGTGGTGGGAGAACGAAGGGAAATTATGGATTTGACCTTATGTGGGTTAATAAATGTTTTGTTTTATATTATTATTATGTAATGTATATAAGGATTATAATCTGTTTGTTATATTTTCTTCATTTATTAAAAAAAAAAAAAATAACAACAACGTTTGTCTCTCTCTCATCACCTTCTTCTTCGACGTTACCTGCACATAAAAAAATCCGGTTTGACTTTGAACATCAACATACATAAAACCATTTTTTTGCTAGAACAAACAAAACCAAGCTAATCCTCCATGGAGTGTGGCCTCATCCTCTGTCTCTTTTCCCAGCGAACTTGGTGAGCTTGGCGTCGAACTCAGGATCGATGGGTGGTTATGTGGCTGGATTTGTTCGTCTACAATCTGCGTCGTTTAGTTCAAAATTTGGGTCTCCCTTTTATTGGTCTGGTGTATATGGGTAAAGACCTCGTGCTAGAGCAAGGTCTCTCCGACAAGAACGATCCACAACCCTGAAACCCCCAAATCGAACATGAAACAGAGGATGCCGTGGCTGGTCCGTGTGCAAATATTTGGATTCGCGAGTGAACTCATTCGAAGTCCTTGTACAATGGCGATGTTGCTCTTGGTCCACGAATCGACGTCGCGATGGGTGGTCGTTGAACGGCGGAGATGACGTTTTCGGTCCATGAATCAGACCACTCTACGTCTTCTTCCCCATGACCTTTATCTCTCTCTATCTCTCTCTCCGATGTTTATGAAGAATCATCACATCTAAATTTATTGTCTCACGAGACTAACTCTGGTCCGATTTTGAATAGCTTGAAAATTTTGAGCAGATTTTCTCTTTCTCTTCTTGTTTCCTTTTTTTTCTTATTTCTTCTTTGCATTTTCGCTGCAATTGCCTCAATCTCTGTCTTGCTGCTGGTTCTTCAATGGCATTTTCTGCCGCCAAAGGATCGGAACTCCGGCGAAGCTCTCCTTCTCTATGCACCTCTCTCTCCTCGGATTCCGTCGCCATTGTTGCTGAGGAAGAGCTTGCCTCTCGAGTGACTCCGTCGCCATTTTTTTATGTTGAAAGCTTGGAATAATACTGTGTGCTTGGAATTTTGGTTATAGCTTGGTTCAATATAATTAACTGATATGTTTTCAATTTTATGAGCAATATATATCTATAAGTGTATGTGTGTGTTTGTTTTTATATATAATCGGAGAGAGAGAGAGAGAGAGAGAGAGAGAGAGAGAGAGAGAGAGAGAGAGAGAGATGATTTTTTTATGAGAATTTTATTTATTTTTAATTTACCATAATACCCTTTCTTAATAATTAATTTGGACAATTTCAGTCTATTTTGACGACAATTTTAACAGAAGGACTACAAATTAATTGGTCTTTAACATGAAGGGGTGAAACTGCAATTTTCAAAGTTGCAGGAGTTAGTTCTTAAAGAGGCCATAGTTGAGAGAGAGAGAGAGATGATTTTTTTATGAGAATTTTATTTATTTTTAATTTACCATAATACCCTTTCTTAATAATTAATTTGGACAATTTCAGTCTATTTTGACGACAATTTTAACAGAAGGACTACAAATTAATTGGTCTTTAACATGAAGGGGTGAAACTGCAATTTTCAAAGTTGCAGGAGTTAGTTCTTAAAGAGGCCATAGTTGAGGGGGCAAATATGTAATTTATCCATTATTTTAATTATGTTAATTATTTATTAGGTTTTTTTAAGACAATTTATATCAGTAAAAATAAAAAACCTAAAATAAGTACAATTTCGCATTGTTGTTGGAGTTTTCAAAAATTAAAATGGAAATAACAAATAATATAATTATAATGGAACTCATTGTAAATTTCTACCTGATAAGTTTGATCATGTCGATTTTTTTTGTTTTTTTTTTTTAATCTGAGTCGAGTTTTGTTTTTATTTATCAAACTAAAGCTCTCAACATTCATTGTCAAGCTTATCATAAAAATAAAATAAAATAAACAAGTGATAGCAAAAGAATATTTGAATTTTTTTTAAGGAAAAAGAATATTTGATTCGAGTGTGGAGACTGGAGATTACAAATAAAATAACAAATCGTAATTAGAATCAAGCCTTTTCCGGTTTTAAGTTATTAACTCATTCTGTAAATCCATTAAAAAACAAAAACAAAAATAAAATAAACAAATGAAAACAAAAGAATATTTTATTTGCTAAATACGGGTTAACTAATTCTAAATTTCTAATTCCTTTCGAAGTCGGATTTCCGTTTTGTTTATCAAACTAAAGCCTGCGAAGGTGTTTATACATAAAGAGCGTAGTTTCCTTTTTCTCTATAAAAGAACTCTCTCTCTCTCTAATAATCTTCTGTGCAGCCATGGCCGAGCATGGCGATTCAAACAACGAGTGGGACGAATACATGAACGAGATTCAAGGTTTGATGGAGAGAGCGAGAACAGACGCTATCTACGCTGAAAGCCTAAGCTCGAGAATAGAACAACTTGGATTGATGAGTCATCCCAGGCAAACTACAACACCACAGCCTATGCCTCGTGATCTTCCGGGGACGAAGTTCAATTATTTGCACGATATCGAGTACGGTTCATCCCTGAGAATAAACCCTACGAAAGTTGAAACCCCGAAAGCCTTTCAACTACAACATGGATCGTTCGAGGCAACTACTTCGTATCGTCCGAGGCAGACAGAAACAACACCACCGGGCATTAGTGATCTTGCTTCTTCTTCTTCTTCTTCTTCTTCTTCTTCTTCTTCTCTGTGGCGGTCGATCAACGACAAGTATGGTTACACTCCCTATTTCGGCGCGGGATCGCCAGTGTTCTCCTCCGGCGATAATTACTATAGTCCCCATCTATTACAGCCTCGCTGGCAACACCACAGCCGTCGATCTCAGGACCAGGCTCTGTGTGCGTTCTTGCAGCAGAGGGTCGAGAATGGTGGGCCCAAAGAGAGACGGAATATTTTCTTGCTGGTGAGAGACAGCCTGTTCTCCCTCGCCCTCCACAACGTCGGAAACTTCCTCGTTCGGAAACTCATCGCTGTCGTCGATCAAGATCAGGTCGAGACCATTCTCGAAGCTCTCACAAACACTACTCGCCGGCTGAGAACCATCTGCACCAACAACTACGGGTACAATTATTAACTGCTTAAAGGATTAATTTTCTTTTGAATGAAAACACGTATATATCTTAATTTGATTTGTCTGCGTGTAGGAGCAAGGTAATACGGGCATTGATGGAGCGTTTGAATGGGAACACTGTTCAACAGTCGTTGCTCATCGCAAGGCTGAGCGAGTTCGCTGTGGTGTTGACTCAAAGCCCCAACTGTAAGCAGATTTTGGATTCTTGTCTTGCTAACTATCCCTGCGCACTCATGGAGGTAATAATGATATTATTGCTCTATATTATATGCTGTAATTTTCCATTATTCTAAGTGCTAATGCGGATTGTGCTAGAAATTTTTACTTTTTGGTTAGGGATTGTGCCATTAATCAGTCATGAACAGAGAAACAGAAGACGATACGTTGACTTTTAGACTGTCTTTGAATCAATTGTTATCATATACACATTAAGCCACTAACTCTATTATGCTTTTATGTTTTTTTTTGCGCAGCCCTTTTTGCTTAAAATCGCAGGAGTTATTACGGAGATTGCAACAGACAGAAACGGGTGTTGTGCATTACAAAATTGCCTTGAATTTTGTTTTGAAGAGATGAAAATCAGTGGTTGTTCCGAGCAATTGAATAGGACTTACTCTATCTTTCGGGGATTTGTATCCGGTATAACCGACAATGCAGTCTTCTTATCCGAAGATTTTTACGGGTTTGATCTCTATTGCTCTCGAATTCATCTTCCCTCAAAACTTTTGTGTCTCTAAAATTTACGTGTTATTTTTTTTTTCTCTCACATGCAGGAACTATGTTGTCCAAAAGGTCATAGGCTTTAAGGATATGAAGATCAACGGTGAAATAGCATCGAAGTTGTGCGGAAACTTTGTCAGTCTGTCGATGAACAGACACGGAAGCAATGTTGTTGAGAAACTCCTCAACGCCTGTGCAATCGAGGGGGTCGAGCAAATCATCTCCGAGATGATTGACACTCCTCAACCCCTTCAACTTTTACTGAACGAATTTGGGAATTATGTGGTCCAGACTGCAATCAAGACTGCCAAGGCCAAAGTAAGATATTAATTCATTAGTTAATTAACTAAATGAACTCTCTTCTAATTTATTGAAACTAATGTACCAATCTACAGGAACTGGAAATTTATTCGAATCTCTTGGATTTTATCAAGCATCATGCCGAAAGCCTACGGAGTCATTTGCACGGAAGGAATGTATATAATCTTGTATGCAACAGACATAGGAAGGATCAACATCGAAGAGGATAGACAAAGAAAATATATATATTGTTATATGTTGCTGTGTTTTTGGTATTATTCTACTGTAGGGAAAAAAAATTGTGCTTTGATTTTGTTTTGTAATTGATTAAGATAGTGTTTTTCGTTTGAAATGTTGGATTAAAGCTTTCATGTGTGTTTATTATTAGGTACTATGGAGTTTGTAATATAGGAAAAACAAAGGGGTGTTTGGTTTAATATTCTAAATTTATTTTTTGTTTTTAAATTTTGCTTTCTGATTCTAATTTTAAATTTTAAAAAAAAATTAGAATTACGTTTCAGAATATTTTAGAGTTTTGTAACTGATTAAGCCAATTCAAACCTAAGAATTTCATTCTGTCATAGTTTCAAATTTTTTTGATTTATAGCCATTTTGCTTATGTGGCACATTGTTTATACCATTTTTACCCTTATTAATTAGTTAATATAATTTATTTTCGAAATTAATAAAACCTAATTTATTATTCAAAATCCCTAATTATTAGGATCTCAGTTATCTCTCTATCTCTCTCTCTATTTTTCATGTTCACTCTCTCTCTCTCTCTCTCTCTCTCTCTCTCTCTCTTTCTCTCTCTCGTCACATTTTTTTAGCCATGGACAAATGTCAAAAACATAAAAACCGCAGTTAATAATCGTTAATTACTATTAATAGGTTTCTGCTTTAACTAATAGTCGGTAATAACTGTTAATACGTTTCTGATAGAAATCTATTAACAGTTATTACCGACTATTAACTGCGAGATGCTGTTTTTTTTAACCTCTGTTATGGCTAAAAATGTAACAAAGAGAGAGAGAGAGAGAGAGAGAGAGAGAGAGAGGTATAGATAAATTATTTTCATTTAATTTATTTTTGGTAAAGAATTAGGGAAAAAAAATAAGGGTAATTATGTTTTATTGCATCAAAGATTGGCTAATTACCAAATATTACTAAAACATTGGCTATTTCACAATTCTAAGTTTTAAAAAGGCTAATAAGCTAGAGCGCCCAATATTTTAAAATGTTGTTTGGTTATATTTTACATTCAATTGTTTTAGAGTTTGATTTAAAATATGAGAGAGATAAAATAGAAAACACATTTTCATTGTTAATTTCAAAGAAAAAAAAACATGATTCTAAATTTGTTTTATAAGTACTATAACCAAACATGGTTTTTAAAGGTGTTTTTTAGAATATAGAATTAGAAAACATAAAATAAATTTGGATTCACAAACCAAGTCCCAAAGTTATTTTTTTAGTTCATTTATAAAATTGCTTGTTTGTTACTTATTTTCAACTGAGCTATAAGGAAAATATTTAGCTATCAATGAAAGAATTATATGCGAGGACAATGGATGGATTGGATTCTCTTCAACGTGATGTTTGTGCCTCTCCTCCTTTAATGTCATTTAAACAAAACTATAATACATTATTTTCACTCTTCTAAACAGAAAACTATAATTTTTTTAAAAATATTAACAATAACGTATAATAATTATTTGGATTGACGAATAAGATAAATAAATATCTTTTAAACAAACACACCAACAACTTGACAAGGTCACGCAAAAAATTCAGAGATAAAAAACACAGTCCTTAATATTGAAAACATTCAAATAACACGTCACCATTATATCCAGTAAAACACAGTTTAGGACTTGCACGTCAGAGGTGGGAAAAACTAATGAAAGAAAAGAGCTTAATCTGAAACTAGAGCTAGTCGAGCTTGAGCATATGAAAATTCACACTTGTGCTCTAGTCAATATTTCTCGTGCTGATATATCACGCGGGTCCCACTAAACTGACCGAATCCGATCTTACTTGAATATTCGGTGTTGACTCCATTCAGGGTGATTTAGAGCAACTCCCAAGGGCTTAGGTATAACTTATGTGCAATAATGACACCAAAAACTCACTATTATTTGTATGCGCAAATAATATAAAATAAATAAAAAAGAAATAATATATATTAAAATAATATTATAGTTGGCAATTTTTATAGATGCTCATATTGGAATATTTTATCTAAAAAATTGCCTATTAATAATATATATTATTTATGATGATGTGTGTTGCGATTTTTCCGTATGCAACACGTAGTCGCTCAAGTAGTAAAGTTCGTAAGTACAAGTTGATCCCACGAGAAAAATGTTTAATTAAATTGACAAGATTACTAGCACGAATTGAACCCAATGATTTGATGATTATTAAAAACAATTAAAAAACGATAGATCACGATAATGAGAAAGCAAGAACTATGGCTTCACAAGTTATTCCTATGGTTTGGATTCGGGAATTAAGCACAAAACACACACTTTTATGTCTGCTAATCACGCTCACGATAATGGTAATCTAAGATTTCTCTCGAACAACTAAGAATCTAAACCTATGCCGTGATATCTTCTCTCGATCTCAACCCCTAAAAACAACGGTTAACATTAAAAATAAGAACGTTCACATGACTCCGAAACAGCCTAGCTATGTCTAGCCTAGGAATGTATCCCGGTAAATTAATCATTGTGCACGACTAACCTAATCTCTTCCGAGCATTAAGCAATCTTAATATCATGAACGCGGTAGCTAATCGAATTCAAGCATTACACACATAATTAAAATAAACAAACATGATAGAGCATATGAATATTAATTTGACATGATTGAATCCATAACCATATTCCTAACTCGCTACACCATAGCCCTTAATGAATTTAGTGCATGATTGAACAGAGAATAAACGGAGATGAATATAAAGCAATCATGACTAAAAACTGAATTATATTAATAAAAACGGGAGTTCCAAAGATTCAGAGAATAGAGATAAAAACTGTGAATGGTGAACAAGAGATTGTGGCGACGATGATCCTCTCTGAACGCTTCTTCTCTCCTGGGATTTTTGCGGCCGAATGAGAAAACAAACTAAAAACAAAAGCAAAGTTATGTTTCTAAATAAACTAAAGTGTTTTTGTAGGTTTCCTAGGTTTTTCGGAGCTATTATGGACCGTCGGATCACATCCAACGGCTTGGATTACAATTAAAACGCGTGACAAAAAAAATGGGAATCGGGGCCTGTGCACCGCACACCTCTTCCTGTGCACCGCACAGGTCTTCTGGGCAGTCTGTGCACCGCACACCCAACGCACAGGGTGAGCGCACAGGGCTGTGCACCGCACAGGGAAAACGCATAGGACTCTGGAAGTTTGTGCATTGCTTGGTTCACCTTGAACCACCTATCTTGAGCTCTGGGTGTCAGAATTGAGATCCGAAAGATGTTCTGAACTCCTTGAGATTGCCCCATCGTCCTCGAATGCTCTATTTGTCATTTTAACTTCCAAACTCTAAAAATTAAGAAAAACACTCCAAAACACATGAAAATGCTCTCGAACTAACTTATTTTCACTTCCGAAAGTACCAACAAACACGTTTATAACTCAAATACCCCCAAACTTGAATTGTCGCTAGTCCTCGAGCGATAAAATAAAACAAAATCACACAAAAGCAATATACCTAAAAAATGGTAGAACTTGGTGTTTCACGCTTCGACCGATAATCGCTTGGCTCAACCATAATGCGTAGACTTACATACAAGTGAGAATTCATGATTTTAAACTTCAAGTCAACTACTAAATGCGAAAGAAAGATTATAAGCTCGAGTTACCTTGACCGTTTTTCAATGCTTTCGTATCTCGCTCACTCTCACCTCCAAAGGCTTTGCAACTCTTCCAACCCCTCTCAATAAACACTCTAATGCCTAATTTCGTGAAATTCGGCTCAACACACCCATATGCCCCCTCTTCTCCCTTAGTCTCCACTAATCTACACACATCATTTCTAGTCAATCGATAAGTCTTTAAGGCTTGTAATGTTAGGCTTAGGTCACATGTAGATATGGATATTTTCACGGTTCATGGTTAAGCTAACTAGGGTCACTACTCACCTCCTAAGACTCACTCAAACTCTCTTCCAAGTCAAAACTACTCGTTTAAACACCGTCAACAACTCAAAACAAATAAACATAATATACACAACTTTAAAAATGAGCGTTCTTCATTGCATTTTTTTTTCTTTCTTTTTTTTCTCTCTTTTTTTTTTTACACAGTGAATGAATAAAAACAACGACGGTATTTAACGAGCTTTTGACATTTTTTGTTGTGACTCGGAAGATCGTTCTACGAACAAGTCATATAGAAGTGAAAAAGCGATGAAGTCCTAGCTAGCTTAACTGGTTCTTTGTGGGAATGTCTTCTTTTGTTAAGCTCATTTAGTGACTTAGAACGAGATGGGTCGTGTTTGGCTTTTTCTAAAAAGGGTTCTGATGCGTGTCGTTCCGTCCTCGAATGCTCTATTTGTCATTTTAAACCTCCAAACTCTGAAAATTAAGAAAAACACTCGAAAACACATGAAAATGCTCTCGAACTAACTTCTTTTCACTTCCGAAAGTACCAACAAACACGTTTATAACGCAGTTATCAATGTGTCACGAGTAAGCATCCCTTAGCATTAGAGTTGCTCTTCCATATAATTCTTTTCTACTGCCAACATGATTATATCTCCTCTGCATGTGTTTAAATCAATGGATTATTATTTTCTTTCAAGAAATATTATTTGAAAATTGGCAAGTATAGTTACATCTTAGATGATAATTCTATTTATCAGTTGCATAATTAAAGAAATTTAATATGATCCAAGACTTTTCTTATTTCTGAATACTTTCCTTTCTTTAAAAGATTTGTTACTATTGTTGTGCTTGTGTCATAAAGTTTGACATATGGTTCTTGTATTTCTCTTATATTTGTGTACTTGACATAGGGAGTGGTTATGAAGAATTTAAACATTAGTCTGTAAAAGGAGTACAGCGAGCCTACAATTAAACGCGACTTCTCGCATCTTTTTCTTCTCTCGCCTTGTGGAAAGCGATTTTTTCATGTCCTCATCTTAAAGCTCTAGACGCGGCTTCTGTGATATGTTTTTCATGTCTAGAAACAAATACTACTTATCAAGTCAATTTGTTTAGGCAGGGATCAAAGTCGTGTCTGTTTTAGAAACAGATGTGACTTTTAGGCCTCTAGACTCGATTTTTATCGCGTCTATAGTACTATATTGTTTTAGTGAAAGTCCAAATTAAAGGCACAGAGATACACCACACGAGAGAACCAGACGAATGATATTACATACAGTAAACTGAGCGCAACAAAAAGCAAAATTAGTTTCTTTTATTTTATCAATTTAAACACTTGACCATGCATTATCCTAGCTGTGATAGATACGAATTCTCTTAAATTTCTTGTGCTTGATCTATGAGAGATTATTGATCCCAAAGATAGGGAGGCAACGTTGATGTGTTCATGTAATAGCTATTGAAATAGTTTATGCAATTTAAAGGATTTTTAAGAATTTAATATTACTTCATATGTTCATTTATTATAATTTTGTTAACTGTTTGTTATATTTTCTTTTCGTGAAGACGATTTATATCAGTAAGAATTATAAAAATCATTAAGTAGAATTTTATATATAAGCAACAGTCACATCAAAATTATTGTTTGTTAAATACCAAACATTTTTGTTAATTGACTATTAATTTTATTTACAATAATTAATTATAATTTACCAAATAACTCGTCCATTAAATGTTAATAGACATAAATTATTTGGGAAAAATTATTAATCAATTATTGTTAATATAATCAATCATTTGTTAATTATAGTTAATTAACTATTAATTTTATTGACAATAATTAATTATAATTTACCATATAATACTCGTCCATTAATTGTTAATAGACATAAATTATTTGGGCAAAATTATTAATCAATTATTGTTAATATAATCAATCATTTGTTAATTATATTGAATCAAATATTGGTTATTATGCAAACTAAAGATTTTCTGTAAAACTATATAACTATAGAACCCCATTAAATAAGTACACTTTCTCAATCAAATTAGAAGGAAAAAAAATGGGCATATTCATGTTAATTAAAGGAGCTTATGAAAAAGAATTATAATGCGAATTTAAGGTTCTACGTATCCCTATTTTTTTTTTTCTCTATCTATCTGAATTTCTATTTTTTGGTGGAAGTCGAATTTCTATTTTTTGTTGTAAGTCGAATTTCGATTTTCGTTATCAAACTAAAGCTTCTACACACGTCAGCTCAAAATTCAATATCAAGTTTGGTATGATTAACCTGACGACGGTGTATATATATATAAAGAGCGTGGTTTCTTTTTTTCTAAAAAAAAAACTCTCCGCTCTCTCTCTCTTCCTCTCTCTAGTAATCTTTGGTGCAGCCATGGCCGACCATGACGGCTCAAAGAATGACAACGACTTGAAGGACCACATGCTTCAGAGGTTAATAGAGCGAATGAAAAAAGAGCCTGTTGCCTACTCCGAAATCCTTAGTGCCGGCTTACTAGATCGACTTCGACAACATGAAGCGATCGGCGCAACTCCGCATTATTCGACAACAACACAACCGGCTCTTCTTTCTCGTTCTCACTACGACTGTAATATTAATTTTCCAGCGTCGCCGCGTATTAACCAGCACGGTAATTTATCCTCGTTTCTCGGTAACCCTGCGAACGTTGAAAGCCCGAGAGCCTTTCAACGACAACACGGAGTGTACTTCGGTAGCCACGAGGCAACTCCTTATTATCCGACACAAACAGCAACAACAACAACACATGATCTTCCTTCTTCCTCTTCTTCGTCTCCGTGGATTAACGAGTACCGTTCATCCTCGAGAATCCTTCACCCTATGCTCTCATCCGTCGATAGTCCACACCAGCAATTACAGCCTCGCTGGCAAGACCACAGCCGTCGATCTCCTGATCTCGGGCAGGTTCGAGGCAACATTGCCAGGGAAGCTCAGGACCAGAGTCTGTGTGCGATCTTGGCGAAGAGGGTCGAGGAGGGCGGTCCCGAAGACAGATATAATATTTTGTTGAGGGTGAGCGATAGCCTCTGCTCCCTGGCCGTCCACAACGTCGGAAACTTACTTGTTCGGAAACTCATCGCTTTCGTCGATCAAGATCAGGTCGAGACCATTCTCGCAACTCTCACAAACACTACTCGCCGCCTGATGACCATCTGCACCGACAACTACGGGTACCATTATTAACTGCTTAAAGGATTTATTTTCTTTTGAGTGAAAATAAGTATGGTTTAATTGATTTGTGTGTGTGTGTGTGTGTGTGTAGGAGCAAGGTAATCCGGGCATTGGTGGAGCGTTTGAATGGGAACACTGTTCAACAGAAGTTCCTCATCGCAAGGCTGAGCGAGTTCGCTGTGGTGTTGACTAAAAGCCCCAACTGTCAGCATATTTTGGATTCTTGTCTTGCCAACTATCCCTGTGCTGTCATGGAGGTAATTTAATTATATTATTGCTCTATAGTTCTGTGTTGTTATATTCCATCGTTCATGTGTGATTCTAAATACGAATGCGGATCATACATACGTGGTAGAAATATTAGCTTTCAGGGTAGGGATTGTGCTACATTGAATTGCCATTAATCAGTAACGGTAGAACAAAAAAAAAACAGAAAATTTATTATGTTTACTTTTAGACCGTCTTTGAATCAATTTTTATCCTAGCTATACACGTACCCTTTTTTATGTTTTGTGCACAGCCTTTTCTGCTTAAAGTCGCAGGAGTTAAATTTACGGAGATTGCAACAGACAGAAACGGGTGTTGTGCATTACAAAATTGCCTTGACTTTTGTTTTGAAGATATGAAAATCAGCGTTTTCTCCGAGCAATTGAATAGGACTAACTCGATTTTTCGGGGATTAGTATACAGTTTGATTGACAATGCAGTCTTCTTATCCGAAGATCCCTACGGGTTTGATCTCTGTTGCTCTCTGAATTCATCATCTTCCCTCAAACTTTCGGGTCTCTAAAATTTACGTATTTTTTTTCTTTTCTTTTTTCATGCAGGAACTATGTTGTCCAAAAGGTCATAGACTTTCAGGATATGAAGATCAACGGTGAAATAGCGTCGAAGTTGAGCGGAAACTTTATCAGTCTGTCGATGAACAGACACGGAAGCAATGTCGTTGAGAAACTCCTCACCGGCTGTGCAACCAATGTGGTCGAAAAAATAATCGTTGAGATGATCGACACTCCTCAACCCCTTCAACTTTCTCTGAACGGATTTGGGAATTATGTGGTCCAGACTGCGATCAAGACTGCCAAAGCCAAAGTAAGATATTTATTCATTAGTTAACTAACTGAATAAACACTCTCCTAATTTATTGAAACTAATTTACCAATCAACAGGAACTAGAAGTTTATTCGATTCTCTTGGATTTACTCGAGCCACACGTCGAGAGCCTACGGAGCCATGTGCATGGAAAGAATATATACAAGCTTGTATGCAACAAAAATAGGAAGGATCAACATCGTAGCAGAAGAGGCCCACAAATATAACTATTTATAGCCTTATTTATTGTTATATGTTGCTGTTTTTTAGTACTATACTACTAGAGGGAAATGGAAAGTCTGCACTTTGATTTTATTTTGTCATTGATGAGGATTATATATTTATGAGGTTTGGTGTGTGTTTGTTTTTAGTTACCGTCCAGTCAGAAAAACAAAGTATTTTTGTTTTGTTATTTAGAAAATTGTTTATTCGTAAGGAAATTTTTTTTATTTATTAATGAAAAAGTACTATATGGGCGGACCATGGATAGAGTGGAAATTATATGCTATTGTGAATTTTAAAAGTATTGTATCGCAATTCTTGATGTTTACATACGTTTGCGTTTAAAAGTTTTTTTTTTTTAATTGCTTTGGCATCTGCTTAACTTTATTTATTTTTACTGTTTCATTTCTAAGAAAACATAATCTCAAATAACTATTTATTGTTTGAAAAAACACTATTATCAAAAAGATTTAGAATAACTTATATACTATTCTTATAATTTTCTCATGGACAGATTGGATTCTCTTTCACGTGATGTTTGTGCTTCGCTTCTTTTCCTGCCATTTTAAATTTAAAAAATGTCCTGGAATGACATTTGCAACTTGATGATCTGATTTTGGATATTTGGATTTTCTTTATATTATAATGTTGTGTGTATACTGGTTCTATGTGATTCTTTGGTGGAGCGATTGAAGGAAAACAAAGTTGTACATGCATTGCTCATCCAAAAGTTGAGTCATATAACTTTGGTTTTCATGAAATGTAAAAACTCTCGGAAGTTTATAAATCACTGCATATCTAACTATATAGCTGCGAAATCCTCGGAGTTTATTGATATATAAATTGATTGAAATCATTATTGTTCTGGTTTAGATTGCTTCCAATGTTCTAGAAATAGCACCTGACAATTAAACACGCGAAACATGTATTGTTCGCTTGCACGATCGTTATGTCAAAGAAGTTCAACAGCAACATATCATTGGTTTTCATGAAACGTGTGTAATATATATGTTGCCCACAACTCAAAAACTTTGTCGTAGCGTCCTTTCCGTATGTTACCTTCCTCTCAATTCATCTTCTATTGGAATGAAGTCTTTGTTGGTGGAGAAAGGATTAAAATATTTGCGAGGGAGTATAAAAGTTAGGAAATGGAAGGCTTCTTGTTATTTTTAACTTAATTCAATCTTAAGCACGACTCCTATTTATACTACTGATATTCTAATGGCTACAAGTCATTCTCTAAAATTTTCTTCACTCTTCTTAGCTCTATAGAATTCCACATATTTCTTTAGAATGGCCTTCTAGTAATCGCACTAAAACCATACAAATTTTGTCTTAAAACTCAAACGGCCCAAATACTAAAATCCATAATCAATTTAGTAATTCTCATATTGCAAAGCCTTTGCACTACATAGGCTTGATGAAATATGGACGTGGCTTGGTTTTTATAATTTATCTTGACTTTTTTTTATTTATTGAAAAAGTCATTAAAATGTTGACTTTTTATCTTGAGGTTAGATCCTCCATCTATTTTGGTCTGCCATAAAAATAAAAAGTGACGGAAAGATTTTCCTAAAAGTAGATTCCACTTCTTAATAAAGAGAGTCAATATTTGCTCACCTAATAGCTGAATCTTGAATCAAACAATTGTCGACACCTTTGTTCTACGAGCAGCAAATGAATATTTCACTTGGGAGTCAATTGTACTCAGGGCTCACAAGTGACTCGAGAGTATATCAGTATATCAGTGACTATATTGATGGACACTTATCTTTAATGATCAAGTAAATATAATTTTGCTAACTTCGATAAGTCCAGTCCTGGAATTTTAGTGAAGTACCACCAAGATTTGATTAAACGAGAGTAAATGATGTAATAGTGTCTACGTTATCGCTTGTGTTTATCTAGCTTTATTAAGTCCATAGTTCATGAGTCGGCTCTCGTAAAAAGAGTTACAATACTTTTATAGTTAATATGTAAATTTGACTACAAATTCACTACTACAACTTGGTTTCAATATCTTTTGCGTTCGTCGTAAAGTAATATACAAAGAAGTTTTATAATGTTAAGTACATAATATCACTGAACTTTAAATGGGCTTGTGAAGAGCATTTAAATTAGCCCACAAGGCCCAATAAGACTTGAGGTAGCATGTACATCAATCTAAATAAGCATGTAATTTGTTTGATCAAAACCAATTCAGATTTAGGCTGTCTCCAATAATAAATAAATAATGTGTATAAAATTTGATCCTATTTAATGAATATTTAATATGATATTGGTTGCGTTTGGCGTACCTTTGCTTTAAAAAAAATGATTTTAGAATAATTATACGAAAAACCTGTTGTTTTGAAAAACAAATGAGTGTTATTGTAAAATAGTTGTAGCTGCTAGCAAAAGTTGATTTAGTATTTGGTAAAATATATATTAATATTTATAAGTAATAATTATTTATATACAATGTAATTAATAATAATAATAAGATATTTTTTGGTATATAACAAATATATCAAAGTGGGTGTCTATAGAGTGTAAAAAAAATAAATTATAAATTTGTGTGTCTTCAAAAAAATTATTTGATAAAAGCATATAAAGATAATTAGAATTATAAGTTAGTGTAAAAGAAAAAAAAATTAAGAGAGAGAAACTACAAAAAAAAAACTAAAGCTAAGTAAAAATGCTTCAAATTGTAGCTTTTATTTTTTAGTTAAAATATTCAAAAGCACTTTTTAGCTTTAGAAAAAACAATTTTATTAAACACTTAAATATGATTTAACTTTTGTAAAAAGCTAAAATCATGCTTAATAAGCGAAGTCAAACATAGCCACTATTTATGAGAGTATTTTGGAGATATTCTCTATTATTCTCTCTATAAAATAATATATCCTATTATGATAAATAAATGATATATTGATCATATTATTTAATGCGAATATCTGGTAGATATTCTATATTATTCACATTTCAGAATAATATATTTTAATATATGATATAAATTGGGCACTGTAGTTTAATAGCCAACAAAAATATTCATGTTTTGGAAATAGGCAACGTTGGCAAACTTTTAGAAAAAATAACCAAATAGTCTATGTGATATAAGTGATAGCTAAAAAAATATTTTTATAACCTTAGCTTTTTAAATTCGTCAATTTCTCTCTCCTGGTTTTGAATTCGTCACATTTTCTCTCCTATTTTCTTTCCTACATTTTTTTCATAAAAACTTCAAAAATCCATATATATTTCATATGAACTCGAAATTGAGTGATTTCAAATCCTACAGATTCGTGGCGCCGAGATCTTCAAAAATAAATTCATTGTGTTTGATGAAAAATCATGTTTAATGCGTCATGTTTACGTGTGTTTGTAATGACTTTTCCAAAAATATTCAATAAATTTTCATTTATTTTCAAATGATTTTCGAAAAATTTTATGTATTTCCATATCTAAGATAGTAATGTGATTTTTCAACATCTATGGCATTAAAAATTATTTTCATCCAACACAATGGGTCTATTTTTGAAGATCTCGGCGTCACAAATCCATCGGATTTGGAATCACTCAATTTCGAGTTCATATGAGATAGATATATATTTTTGAAGTTTGGATGAAAAAAAAAATGTGTGAAAAAAGTAGGAGAGAGAAAGTGACGAATTCAAAACCAAAAGAGAGAGAAAGCGACGAATCTAGAAGAAAAAAACCGCTAAATTGATTTTAGGACACCTTTGGAATTTTAACCAATTACCCAACTGCCATCTCATACATTTGGCTATTTTCCCATAACTTTTTAAACGTTGGCTAAATCTCAAACGTTAAGATTAAGATTGCTTAGTTAGTTACAAATTTCATATAAATAAATATTAGACATTATTTGAATATTTTATTTAGTATAATATTTTGGAGAAATTTTATTTATATAGAATAATTTCTAATACTAAATAGAATAAGATCCAATAAAAATCAGAAAATTGCGTACTTTATTTTGGAAAGCTTGAACAGCTGCAAATAGGGGTTAGGGTACGAGGAAAAGTTCTATAACAGTGTTTTTCATAGTTGGAATTTGCCCAACTCCTTCCTTAGTTCCATGGTCAAATTTTCTCTCCCCCGTGAAAAGAATTTTTGTCCAATCCACTTCCCGAAGAAAGAGAGAATTATTTCGGCACATTGTTAGAATAATTAATGAGGAAAGAGTTGACACACACTTTGATTTTATTTTATTTGGAGAAACAGCTTGGAAGACTTGGTGTTAACCCATCTTGAAGAACACTTAAAGCGCAAAAACACGAAGACTGTTAACTAGCATGAAAATTCAAAAAGTGGGATATTGTTTAAGTGAATTTTGATCTTGTTATTTTACTATCTGATGGTTGTTTTGTTTAGCCGCACCTTATTTATGATTAATTTGATTTTTTCGAGAGCTAAAATGACGAAACGTGTTTTGAATTAAAATTGTTTGAATTCACCTTTTTTGCATTAAACACGTAAAACGTTTTTGTGGTATTTCTTTCATAATGAGTTTCATGAACTCAGCTATAGGTTTTAGATAATGAAATATACTAACATTCTTGTATATGGAGAATTTTTAAAAATTTTCTCGAATCACCATCTAGAAATTGGTCATAGATAACACAAATTTAGACTTAAAACTCGTAAGGCCAAATACTAAAACCTAAAATCAATTCCATAATTCAACATTTACATTATTATTACTGTGTTGATACCTATATCATATTTAACCTACATGAATAACATTATACATCCCGTAATTAGGTTTCCTAACATTATGGCCAACTTGGTGATTGCGGAAAAGGTCGAATGGAAATTTCATGGACAAACATGAATTAATGAGCTTAACAAATTGCAAAGTTCAAGTCTCAAAATAAATTATCTCCAAACTTTTTTGCCGATGACAGAGTTATCATAGACTTTGCAATGGAAATTACGTTGTCTAGACTCTAGACAGCAATCAAGACGGCAAAAGAAAATGGTAATTATTAGGAATGAATTTTCTCATGGTTAATTACTTAAGGTTCTTTATAGAAATGCTCTCTGAAATCAATCGGAAGAGAAGAATAACAAGATAACCCCAAAAATTTACGATAATATAAAAAAAAGTACGTAACAAAAAAATATATTTGAAATAAGTAAATTTTACGTGCTCATTAATTAGCTTGGAAAAGGTCATGAAAGTAATCCACGGTAATCTATGGAGGTTAAGTACCTTGAGGATCAACAAAGGTTAAGTTTCTCGTACCATGGTTTAAGTTCCTCGGGGTACGTACCAAAATTCACATTGGAACATGCAAACAGCCGGTGACTTAAAAATCTAAAACCGCTGGTTTTCAGCTAAATTGTTCAAGTGATTATACCATAACTCACCTTTGCTATTTATAGCTATCCACTCTCTAAATATACAACATATTCTCCATGTGGGGTTTTTTTTTTTTTTTTTTTTGTATAAATGTAAAACGAGCGTTATTTTCTTATTTTTAGGAAAATACTGAAGCATATATACCCTATTGTATACTTTTGCCAAAATTTTACTCATTATTTTTAATGTTTTTTTTCTCTCTAAGCCCTAACGCTTAAGAGAGTTTTCTCACTCCCGCAGTTGTGCCTCCATAGCCTCCGTCATGGATGATATGATCGGGAAACTGCAAGGTGTGTCCATCTCCGGCGAAGACGAGGTGATTGGACTCGAGGATGCCTGGATCGACGAGGGTAAGAAAGAAGTCCGGTTTAGTCTCTTGGGGAAACTTCTCACGGCTCGGCCGGTACGACTAAACTTTTTCAAGGACCTATTTCAAACCCTC
Source organism: Urtica dioica subsp. dioica (assembly GCF_054948205.1). NCBI lineage: Eukaryota > Viridiplantae > Streptophyta > Magnoliopsida > Rosales > Urticaceae > Urtica > Urtica dioica. Next base: position 30,693,702 of record NC_142763.1, on the reverse strand, counting down.
TGGAATCCGTCGGGCCCTCTTGAGATTTCCCAATTAGCTCCGGACAAATTCCTCTTCAATTTCGCGACCGACTCCGACAGATCTAGGGTGTTGGCGAACGAACCTTGGCATTTTGACAAAGCCATCCTTCTCCTAAAAGACCCGACCTCCGCAGAAGAAAGCCCAGACGATTTTTGGTTCACGTCTCTCTGGATCCAAATTCACGGCCTCCCAGTTTTTGCAATGACCCGGGCCATAGGCACCTTTCTGGCGAATCAAGTTGGCCCGACCCTGGAGATTGAGACCAATGAGCGAGGACTTTGTTTCGGTCGATACATTCGTGTCCGGATTCGCTTTGACATTCGGAACCCACTCCGGCGAGGCACCAGAATCAAACTCGGCAAAACAGGGGAGACTCGGTGGGTTGATTTTCGCTACGAGAAATTACCACTCTTCTGTTTCCGTTGTGGTCTTCTCACCCATTCCCTTCGAGACTGCCCGACGAACTGCGACGCCGCCACGGGACGCGCCGATGCCACCACTGCATCCCCCCTGCCTTATGGTCTTTTCCTGTGTGGATCAAACCTACGTCTGTTGGCCGGTAAATCAGCGAAACTCCCTGCTGGCACTCCCTCACACCGCCCCGCCTCAACCCCCCTGTCGGACTCCCCTAATTCCCATAATACCCCTCCATCTCTTTCTCTGAATTTCCCGAAACCATCCCTATCCACGTCACCAAATCCCCGACTCAATCTCTAACCAGCTCACTCTCCCCAAATCTCGCCAAACTACCCCCCCTCTACCTCGCCCCAAATCTCGCTCGTCTTTACTTCTCCTCAAATCCCGCTAGATCTTATTCCCCCAAAAACCACAGAGTCCCCTTCAATCCAGCCCCACCTTTTAATCCCACCCTTACCCGACCCGGCCCACACCACCCCCATATACCCGACCGGGCCCACACCACCCCCTCACCCGTCACCTCACCAAAAGCCCAACCCAATCCCCCCACTTCCCTTACCTCGATGGACCCACACCGTCTCCCAGCCCAACCCTCCAGCCCTTTCCCATCAGGTCTCCCTACCCAATTCCCCATTTTAGACTCACTTGAACTCATTTCCCCATCCCCTTTCACCCTAGGTTCCTCTACCCACAACGTCAAATCCAAAACCTCAAGAGGCACCTGGAAGAAGCTAGCCAGAGAGAAGCATTCCAGCTCACCAGGAGGGCCACACACGGCAAAAGTGGCCAAACGAAAGATCACTGGCCCTTCCGAAACACCCAAAGATGACAAGGTTCGGCGAACTGTGGATGATGCAATCATCTCCACCCCAGGATCGGCGGAGGCTGCCGCGCAGCCCCGCCGGGTCCAATGAGTTGCCTGGCATGGAATGCTCGGGGTTTGGGGAGCCCCGAGTCATTCCTTAAACTCAAAGGTGTCCTCTGTCGCCTCTCCCCATGTCTGATTTTCCTCTCGGAAACTAGGCTCTTTGGTCATCGTCTCGTGATTTCGGAGGCCGTGTGGGTTTCCCTAACTGCTTCAGCGTCGACAGTCGCGGTCTGAGCGGCGGCCTTCTCCTTCTTTGGCAATCAGATTGGTCTGTTCATGTTCATAGCTTCTCTCCCTCCCATATCGACTCTACGGTCACTGACCCCGCTGGCCGCCTTTGGCGCTTGACCGGCTTCTACGGTCACCCCTTGAGAGACCAACGCCATCACTCTTGGAGTCTTCTCCGCCGGCTCCGAGACCTTTCCAGCCTCCCTTGGTGTTGTTTCGGTGACTTCAATGAGATCCTAAAGTACAGCGATAAGGTGGGTGGCTCTTCTCGTTCAAGACCGGGTATGGTCGACTTCGCGGACTGCCTCGAGGATTGCGAGCTTCGTGACCTACCCTCGAGTGGCGATCAGATGACTTGGGATAACGGTCAGGCAGGGGCTGCCAATATTCGGGAACGCCTCGATCGGGTGGTCGCCGATCAGCCATGGTCTGATCTTTTCCCGGATTCCCGAATCTCTAATCTCGGTTTCCATGGCTCCGATCACCGAGTCGTTCAGGAACTTCTCGACCCCAAGTCTGTCCCAAGACACTCCCCTTCTCGTCCTTTCCGCTTCGAGCCATGGTGGTTTAAGGACGATGAGGCAGCTGAACTTATCACTCTCCATTGGAATTCCTGGCCTCACCGGGGTGCCGGTGACTCCCTGTTGGAATGCCTCTCACGTTGTGCCGAGACCCTCCGGCAATGGAGCGTCGCCAAATTTGGCCACCTCCCGAAGAAAATCCGAGAAGCAGAGGCTAAGCTACTCCTTCTCCAAAATGGGACAGACCACACTCCGTTGTTAAGCAGATTCGCGCCTCCCAGAAAGAGATCTCTCGGCTCCAAAGTCTCGAGGAGCATTTCTGGAAGCAGCGTTCTCGTATCGATTGGCTTCGCGAGGGCGATGCGAACTCCAAATTCTTCCACTCCAAGGCTAGGAGTCGAAAGAAAAAGAATACAATCTGCGGCTTAGAAGAGTACGACGGGACGTGGACCGAAGACCCCGCCGACATTGTGCGCCTCACTGAGACCTACTTCTCCGATATCTTCCAGTCTTTGTCGCCGTCACCAGAATCACTTCGCCTTTTCGAAGACACCCCGATCTCCCAGCTTCGCCCCACCGAGCTCACCGCATTAGACTCCCCCTTCACCGCCGAGGAGGTCAAACAAGCCGTCTTTGATATGGGTCCCGACAAATCCTCGGGCCCCGACGGTTTCCAGCCGGTGTTCTTCCAGCGTATGTGGAAGGTAGTGGGATCCGAGATCACCACGGTCTGCCTCTCAATCCTCAACGACAATGCACCGATCGACATGTTTAATCGCACGGTAGTCACTTTAATCCCGAAAATAAAAAATCCTCGGAAACTAAGTGATTACCGTCCGATCAGCCTCTGCAGCGTTGTCTACAAGATGGTCACGAAGGCCCTAGCTAACCGGCTCAAACACTTCCTCGACCTACTCATCTCGCCGGCCCAAAGTGCTTTCGTCCCGGGGCGCCTAATCACCGACAACTTTATCGTTGCCTTCGAGCTACTTCACTCCATTTCCAAGCGGAAGAAAGGAAAACGGGGATGGATTGGAGTTAAACTTGATATGAGCAAAGCTTTTGATAGAGTCGAATGGAGCTTCATCGACCTGATTCTTCAACGCATGGGTTTTAGCGACAAATGGCGCCGTATCGTAAATCACTGCATCTCATCCCCGACGTACGCTTTTAACATTAATGGCAGTGTCGTCAGAAATGTCGTCCCCTCTCGGGGAATTAGACAAGGCTGCCCTTTGTCGCCGTACCTCTTTTTGATTTGTGCCGAGGGACTTTCATCTCTGATCCGTAAGAGTTCCATCACCGGTGCACTCACAGGCTTCGCGTACGGCACGAGCGGTCCCCGGGTTGACCATCTTTTTTTCGCCGATGACGCCTTACTTTTTTGCAGAGCTAGACAGCGAGATGTGTCTTCATTACGAGATGCCTTGGACGCTTATGCGGCGGCCTCCGGGCAGCTCATCAACTATCAGAAGTCGGCAACGAAATTCAGCCCCAACGTCGCGTCTTCGCTCAGAACTGAACTCACCTCGATTCTTGGTGTCTCTCCCTCGGCGACCTTGGACACTTACCTCGGCCTCCCTCATCTGGTGGGTCGACAGAAACAAGCCATGTTTCGCGGGATCTGCGATAAAGTCCCAACTAGACTCACCCAATGGCGAGGCAAGATGTTCTCTCAAGCGGGGAGGGAAACCCTCATCAAGGCCGTGGCTCTCGCCCTACCCACATATACTATGAGCGTCTTCAAGCTCCCCATCTCCATTTGCGACGAGATTAAAGCGTCTATGGCTAGGTTCTGGTGGGGCGGTGATCCAGAAAAAAGAAAAATCCATTGGAGATCCTGGGATGCGCTGTGCCGTCCCAAGGCGGAGGGAGGGCTTAACTTTCGAGATCTTAGCTGCTTCAACAAAGCTCTCCTAGCCAAACAAGGGTGGCGCCTCATCTCTAGACCCGACACACTCCGCCTCCAAGGTACTCCGAGCCAAATATTATCATACTGATGAGTTCCTTTCTGCTAAGATGGGCAGGTCTCCTTCTTACCTCTGGCGCTCTATCCTTTGGAGTAGAGACGTGCTCAAGAAAGGACTTCACTGGCAGGTCCGTGACGGTTGCCACGTTGATACCTTCGCCGACCGGTGGCTCCCACAAAACACAAGCTTCAAACCTATCACGAGTGCCCCATCACCGGCGGCCCCTCTTCCTGTCTCTGAGTTCATCAACGCCGAGTCCCGCTCATGGAATGTGGAAAAATTGCATCGTTTCCTTTGGACTCCTGACGTAGCCGCCATTCTCTCCATCCCCCTGAGTCTTCAAGCCGCGCCAGATCGCCTAATCTGGAGCCACAACGCTACGGGTACGTACTCAGTCAAATCTGGTTATCGTCTCCTCTCCGACACTCCGGCTCCGGAAACGTCAACCTCCTCCAACCCCACTTTTTGGAAGACCCTGTGGCGCATGAAAGTTCAACCGAAGGTCAAGATCCTCATGTGGCGCATAGCGACCGACTCTCTTCCTACTCTAGCCGTGCTAGCCCGAAGACAAGTCCCTGGTTCTCGGTCCTGTGCTCGGTGCGGCGCCTTCGAGAACACAACCCACGTCTTCGCTCGCTGCCCACCCATTCGGAAAATGTGGTCGAGCACCACTCTGGGAGGCTACGTTCTCTCTCACCCGGCGGAGAACATGGGAGAATTGATGAAGGATATCTGGCCTCAGTTATCCAGCAGCGATCGTGATCAGTTCGCTGTCCTCTGCTATAAAATCTGGCACGCCCGGAATTCCCCGGTCCATGACGGCAGTGCTCCACCGATCTCGAAGCTCCCGGAGGCAGCCAGTCCGTGGCTCCACGAGTTCCAGATGGCGCGTGCGAGCTCCACTCGTCCTCAAAAGGCGCAGCCCCGCCCAAAGCCCAAGTGGTCGCCGCCGCAAGCCGGTAAACTAAAATTGAACGTCAGTGCAACCACCGTTGGCGTCTCTGTCACAGGCTTTGGCAGCATCATTCGTGACCATCGGGGCAGCGTCTCAAGTGCTTTCTGCAGCCATCAACAGGGAAGCCTTGACCCTCTTGCTGCGGACGCACTCTCTTTGAGAGAAGGCCTTCTCTTCGCCAAAACCCAGAATCTCACTATCGATGTGGCTGAGTGCGCCAGCAGACCCCTGATTCGAGCTCTCACCGCAAGAGATCCCCCTCTCGTCATAGAACCTATTGTCGCAGATATCCGTGTTCTCCTTGCCGAGGTCAACGCCAGCTTACCTACTTTTATTCATAGTGATTGTAATAAGCCGGCTTTTCTTCTTGCTAGCTCTTCCCTATCTTACTCCAACGCTGTTTGTTGGCTTTCTGAGTGTCCGCCTTGTATCGAACATGTCATAGCAACCGATTTGGTTGACTAATTTATAAAATGGCACACCCTTTATCAAAAAAAAAATGTATACTTTTGCCGCGTCCATCCATATTCCACACATCAATGCAAATTTGACCACATCTAATAATCAAAATAACATCATTAAGTACAATTTGTTTTTCCCAACCAAATATTATAGAGATCTAACTGAATTTCACCTAGTATTTGTCAGCTAATTATTTAACGGTTGAATTGATTTTTTAGATTTGTGTCGGACAATTCTTAGCATTTGAACTAGGGCTGAAACAAGATCAGTTCGGTTTGGTTTTGACCATATTTTATATTTGAATGCAATTTTTTGGCTTAAAAAAATTTGGTCCAATAACCGGCGTTGTTTAGTCAAAATTAGAAATTCGGTTATCCGAATATTTGGTTATCCAGTTTTTAAAATCCAATATCCAATTTTAATATTAGCTTTCAAAACTTGGTTATCCAATTTTTTAATATATGGATCAAGTTTTAATACTTGTTTAAAGAAATCGGTTATCTAATTCTTAAATTCATAATCAATTTGAAATTATTTCTTAAATTCATACGCGGTTATAAAATTATTACAATGATCAAAATCGAATAAAAATGAATCATACAATCCTAGCATAATTATTTATATTTTTATAATAAAAATATTAGGTTAAATATTCGATAACCAATTTTTCCAGAATTTAAAACGATATTCGGTCCTGTTTTTTAAGCTGAATCGATTTTCTGAATCCGAAATTCATTTATATGACGTGGCACCAATTTTCAGTTTTGGATCGGTTCGGTTATCGATTTAATCCAATTTTTTGGTCGATTTTGTACATCCCTATTTTTTTATATTGTGGTGTCCGAGTAGACCCGACTAAAATCCACGAGACTCTAGCATTATCGACCGAGAGACTACCACAGTGGCTCCAATTGTTGGGTCTAGGGGAAATCGAACTGAAAACATACAAGGTCTCAAGAATCTCCCTTGCCACTAAACCAATTCCATGGGATTGATTGTGCAACCCTAATTAGAATAGGTAGATGATACATTAGTACTAGCACTCACTCTATGAGTTAATATTAACAATAACATGTAGTTATCTACGTTCAAGACAATGTTTAATGTTTGAATGATGTTTTGAACTAGCTGCACGTGAAAAAATAATATGACACGTGAATTAGTACATATTATCTACCCAAAAAAATCTACCGATTTAGTTTATATATGAAAATCTAAGTTTCGTTAAATTTTAAGATATTTCCCTTCCACAAGAATCCAAAGACCTCGAGTCGACTTGAAAGTCATCGAGCCGACTCCAAGATCATCGAGTCGAGCCCTTAACAAAATCATCGAGTCGACTCCAAAGTCAATTTATCGCGTTGAACTTAAAGTCATCGAGTCAACTCCAAGGTCATCAAGTCGATTCTCAAGTACTCGAGTGTCGAGTCCTTGAGTCAACACAAGTCCTCCATTCGATAAAATCCTTGCGTGGATTCCAAAAGAATTCCTTAAGATGAAGTCTCAAACAAATTCATTGAGACAAAATATTGAGCAAGGCTCTCAAGATAGACTCTCCAAACGAAGTCCTCGAGTCAACTCCTTGACGAAATCTTTGAGTAAACTCTGTTAAAAAAATACTTGAAACCAACTCGAATGAGCGAGAACTCTTAAACTCTCCGGATGGAAGCCAACCTCCATTCACTGCCAAATTGCCTTTTGATCGGTGAATTTCTCCAGGCACACCTCTCGCAAGTGTACGAGTTTCGTCAAGTAATAAAAGATATCGATCCCACGGAGACAATTAGCACGACTATTAGACTTAAGAGGTTTAAATCAAATTCGGATTTTCAAAGAAGTAAAAGTAAATAAGGGGGTTTTTCAAAATGTTTGGTGTCACAAAGTAATCAATAAAACTAGAAATAACGAGATAAAACTGTAAGGAAAGCGGGGAACACGATTTCGTTGGCTTCAAGGTGTTGGCTATTGGGCTCAAAACTAATAAAGAAAATAAGGGTTTCTAAACTTACCTCTCGGAATTATCCACTAACCTCTCTCGAGTCGCTAGGGACCTAATAGATTGACGAGCTTACGCTATCGGTTGGGACTCTATTAAAACAACCTACCGCACTAAGTCCGAGGCTCAAACGGTTACACCACTCCCCTAATCTTTCTATAGATCTAGGTGGACTAATGATGGATTGGATAGTTCTTTCTTGTTTTTACCATCTCGGTCTCAAAACAAGGAGCAAAACTCATTAATTAGGTAGCTAAGCTAACTAGGAGAATGAAAAACACCTACAACCCATGAAATTACTCCTTCGATTTTCCTCCCTAGAAAAACACTTACATCCTAAGCCATGAACCAACTTACACACCCACCAATTACTGCATCGTTCTCTTACAGGGGATTTAGCTACTCATCCTAACAATTAAACAAAGCAAAATATCAATAAGAGTAATCAACAAAACAATGAAGTAAAGAGACATCACAGTTGAATCAACATATCCACAATAACAAAATCTCAGAGTAAAAACGTAAATCAAGACAATCAAAACTCAAATCCATGCATCAAAGTCTCGAAAATAGCAAGAATTCAAGAAATCTTAAGAAGCAAGCAAAAAGGTAGCGATAATGAAAATAAGATGGATGGAGAATAAGAGGTAACCAGAACTAAGATAAAGGACGATGGTATAGGAGGCTGTCACTACTCATTCTTCCTTCTTCCTCCTTCTTCTTCTTCTTCTTCTTCTTCTTCTTCTTCTTCTTCAAGCCCAAGCTTTTTCTTCTTCAATGGTTTTCTTCTAAATCTCGCTTTCTTGGTTTCTCCTCCAAAATTTGTTATGATGTATTTGGATACCCAAAAGAATTTAAGGCTTTGGATTTTCTTTTTCTGGAGCTATTTGGGCCATTGGATGGGATCCAAGGGCCAAGATTAGCTCAGATCCGATCTCTTTAAATTTTGGGTTCGTCACCTTGCGCGACACGCTTCCTTTTGCGCAACGCGGTCCTTATGCGCGGCCATTGCGCTTGGATCAGAGACTTGAGTGCATCGAAAATTATGGCTGCACAACGTGCAGGGTCTTCGCGCATTGCGTGCCTGGAAAAACTCAAGCCCGTCGCACGCTGTCTCTTACGCGACGCGCAAGTCTGTGTTGACTTTTCCAACTTTGACTTTTAGCTCCCGAGCTCAATTCCTGTGCCTAAAGCTCCTACTTCGCTCGCTTTTATTCTCGTGTGCACTCTCTTGAACTTAAAACATATTAAAAACTACCAAAAACTATCAAATGCCTTAAAAACTAGCGTGGATTTTCGTGTAAAAGGGTGAGATTTCATATGAGTGATTAACACTCATCAGCTTTCGTCGCCAACCTGTTTTTCACTGCCAACCTGGCTGCCCCCAACCGGCTAGCCAACCTACTTTTCGCCGCCAAACCCCTTGTCATCAAAGCCCAACTAGGCTCTCTCATGATTCAAGACATACTCATAAATACCTATTTTCATTCAAAACTCAAGGTAAGTTTTTTTGAACTTGGAGAATCTCTACCTCTCTCTCAACTCACTTTCTCTCATTAAAAATATTCTCTCTCGACACTCGATAACAGCATAGAGCCCCTCACTTCAACTAACGTGGGCGTCAAAACGCGCATCGAGGGAAAATTCTTCGCCCCTCTCGTTCATTTCTTAGATGAAGAACACAAAGACCATGACGAACGTTGAAAACACGAAGAACACAGACTTTTGACGAGAAAATGAGGAGCCCGAAATCACTTCTCGACGCAAGACGAGATTAGAAGACTCCACATCCATTGCCCTCATGCAGTTATAGGGTCCAGCTCTAGATCGAACATCGTGCAGTTTCAAGAGTTGAGTCAAACACATAATTAACACTTATAAAGATTTTATAAAATAGACAGCATAAAAATCAAAATTAATTTGATTTAATAATCAAATTATGTAGTCAATAAAATCATAAACATGTGAAAGAAAAAAAAAATCTTATTATCTAGTATTAGTCGGCCAAAACCGAAAGGGAAGTTATGGCCGAACGCCCATATTTAACGACAGCATTGAAAGACATATTATATTGTCTGGTGGGTTCTCTTTAACACGTTTCGAAATTTATCCATGGAAAATTATGTTATTTCTACCTTAAAGTGGTAAAAAAAAATCATTTTATTTTCAGCCTTAAAGTGGCCAAAAATCATGGGGTCGTGACTCTATTTGCGCGAAACGACACGTTAGTTCTATGATTTTCCACGAAACATTACTTTCGTTGGCCAGTGGGGGGCCAAAAACTGTGGAAAATCCCACGGCATTTTGAACGTTGGTTACAAGTAATATGGATTTTGAACCTTGCTTTCACGAACAAGATAAATGAATAGCTTTTAAACAAACACACCAATCACTTGACCTTCTCATATTTGCACAACAAAATCCGCACATAAAAAGCACAGCCTATAGCAACCTCAGCAAATGTCAAAACTCATATTGACAGTATGAAAATTACACATCATCATACCATCCTTACACTTTCCTTAGCACGCAAATCGGATATGAGGCCGTACGCTTTAGAGGTAGGAAAAACAGATGAAACATAAATAACTTAAATCATAATAAATTCAACGAGTAAGTATATACCTTACATAAAAGGAAAATCTTATTCTGAATCTGAGGAGTCTGGATTGGTGCTTTGGCGAATACTCCTTGTATTTGCACTAGAGCCCGTGGAACGTATCGATGACTCACCCTCGGTAAAAATGACTTGTGCTTTAGCCAATCTTTCTTCTAGGTCCTCAGTGCTAAATTCATCAGTCCCACCAAGCTGATCAAATCCGACCTGACATGAAGTACCATGTCTAAATGTTATAGTTTGATAATGTACACACACATAAACAATACTTGTCAATGTCAATATAAGTCTGCACCCAGAAAAACATTTTGAAATGGCATACCACGTAATCATCCACTTTGGCATTCTTAATAAGGGCAAGAGTTGGAAGAACCATGATTTTTAGTTTCTCTGCCAAAAAGGGGCTTTTCTCGGCTTGGATCTTCACAAAACGTGTCTCCATGTGCTGCTTTGCCAATACACTCATATGCTTGTCCATTACCTACACAAGATGAATTGTCTATCTTGATTTTCTTTTTCAATTTTGAATTAGATTTGATTAAATAAATAAATAATGAAGTAACGCTTCATGGGGCAAACCAGACAACAGACCAAGATACTTTGCTTCAAACCTTAGCATCCAAATTTCCATTTCTCAAACCAATACATTCTAGCTTCCTATTTAAGTGCTTCACTCTCTGTCTTTCTATGTACATAGCTTTCATTAAACCTTAAAGCAAATCAGAAAAGCTTCGGCATTTACTCGGGAAAAAGGGGCAACTTTCTTTCCCCCCAACCAATCAACCTTCTTAGGTGAAATGAAAACCTCGAATTCGTCAAACTTAAAAGAAGAAATCGGGGTTTGCACTACAATGAACCCTACTCACAATTTGACATAAAGAGCTTAACCTTTGATTTCAGTCAAGACAAAACCTTGCAATCCCAAAAACTCACTACCGTTTGATATGTTTGTTAAATTTCAGCAGCAAACAGCAAATCCAAAGTCTACCAAAAATACTAACAAACACAATTAATGAATCTAGTCTTTCATGCATTCACCTTCCATAGGAAAAAACAAACAACCAAACTCAAATGCACAACGAATTCCAGAATCAAACACAAATTCCACAAAGAAGAAATAAACTTGAAATTTGTTAACACTACATACCTTACAAGGCCAATTCTCGCGATAGAAATGGCAAACGACGCGATCGCTGGCCTTGACGACGGAGAAGAAGTCCTTCTCGGAGAAGATCTCGGAATACTCGCCGTGTCCGAGGGAGATCCAACGGCTACGCTTCTCCGCCATCTTCTTCATCTGCTGAAGCCTCCGCTCCCTGATAGCCTCGATGTCGTCCGCGTCAAGCCGATCCAACGCTGCGATCTCGTCATCGATCTTATCCTCCACCGCCTTCGCGACCGTTAGAAACTGCCTCTCCACAATCTTCTCCGATCACCGCCACAATTACCAACACAGGTTAGGAAAAACAATAAAATTTAATGATTGTAGATTCAAAAATGATTGCGAGAGCATCAGAGTGTGTTTGCTTGCTGATAAAATGAGGTTGTAAAACTTTCTTTACCTCCTGGATTTTTGAGTGGTCCATTGATGAAGCTCACTTGTAGATTCAGAGACTTACTTCAGGTTTTTTTTTTTTCCCTTTTCTATACTCCTCTTTTCAAAGACACAAACCAGCGAGAAAAAATCGCTTTTCCCGGTTTTCCTTTATCCTTAACAGACGCCGTTTTAATTTTGGGTTGGACTTTATGTTCGTATTATGGGCCTTCGTTACAATAAGCTTTAAAAGTTTTCCTACAGACGAAACGCCACAAATATCTCATTGTAAGTCCAAATGATAATTCCCTTCAATCTCTAATATCTATGTGTAGGCAGTCACTAATCGCATGTCAATTTCACACACACAGGACATATAATTGGTGGCATATCATAGGCTCCTCCATGAACTTATAAATGATGCCATATAAATTTTATGAAGTCCCTTCATATTAAAACTAAGGTTTAGTTCATATGTCGTTTAGCCTTTGTACACAATAGTCTCAGCTATATTTGGTTGTATGTCGTTTTATTTCTTTTACTCAGCTATATAAGCCTTGTTATCCTGTACTTTTCAATCAAGTGGAATAAATCAATTGGTCTCTGATTCTTTGAAGAACAGAGTTCCGTTTTCCCCAAATTTTATTTCACTTCTCAAACCTAGAAATCCAATACTTCATGTTTTTCGTACATTTCATTCGAGATATAAAGTTGCTCTGTGTACCAAGGGACTAGCCAGAAATCGATATTAGCGGGTGATGGGAATGAAATAATTAATTTTTTTTCATCAAGGCTAAAAGAGAGAAAAAAAAAGGGGGGGGGGGGGGGGGGGCTAATATTTATTTAATTTATTAATTTTAGTTGCTCTTGGGTATCACCAAGCTTTAAAATAAGACCACACATGTTCGATCGTTCGAGCTTTACATGAACTGATACGATAATGACAAGAGTCAAGACCAAGTCACATGACCATATAGACCTTATTAATAAGCTCCTCCGAAAGAAGATTATCAAGCAAATACAAACAAGATATGATACACGACCAAGATCAGGAGTATAAATAATGAAGCTAAGGGCATTTAGGGGTTCCCTTGGAACTGCGCTGGTCGCGGTAACAAGGGCACTCGTGCTTGTTGCCGTAAGTGCCAGATGGCACGCACTTGCACTTCTCGCAGCATATCCCGCAGTACTTCATGCACCGATCCAACATCCCCGCTTTCTCACACCTTTTCCCGCATTTCTCCCCGCAATACCCTACTCCTCCTACACATTTCCGCAAATATCCATCCCATTCATATGATTTCTTTAACTACAGTACTACACCTTTTAATCATATACATATTGACCATGAATTGAATTACCTGCTGGGTTCAAATCAGCCACTCCTTCTGTGATGGAGATCAGACAAGAAAGAGCAAACACACCCAGAAGAAGAGCTGCAAAGGATATATTCACTTTCATCTTTAACTTTAGTGTGTTGTGTTGTGTTGTGAGTGAGAGTAAGTTATATGTCACTCACTCATGTGTGGTTATATATATGTATAAGAGGTGGCTTTGGAAACGGTAGAATTTTTTTTTTTTTTTTATCTTAACGAGCGTTAAAAAGCAGCTGAGCTGTCACAGTCATCCTTGTGTTACATGTCCTGTGGGTGATCGAAAGTAGGTACTAAGGAAGCGATTTCATCCGTACCGATACGGGCAATATGAGCTGGATGGTATTAAATCATAAGTACATTTGTGTTGCAAATCCGAATGCATGCATGTAAGTGTATTGGGGATATACAGAAACAAAGTTTGTCGCAATCTGGAAATAGTAATCAGTAGTCACGGTCACAGACCTTGATATTATCATCGTAACGCGGTTTCTGTACTCGTGAATAGGACCCATACGGTTTTGGCAGTTTCTGCCTCTGAATTATTGACCCATTTCACTGCCAACTGTCTCGCATAATGTAAGGTATTACCTGATATCAATCAAGCGTCGCATATCATGTAGAGATCAAACATCTAACGAGTTCTTCATCCATCTACATTAATTACATAATTTACAAGCTAAGATACGCACAAGAAATTCGTTTGGTTGGAGCACAGGAAAAATGAGACAGAGATTTGAGGGTATATATTGTTGTAACAGGAAAGAGGTGAATAGAAATAGAAATTATAGAATTAGAATAAAAAAAAAATGAGGGATCAAGTTTGAAAAGGAAGCGAGATGTTCTACTTCAGTTTAGTCCTTTTAAATCTATTTAGGATGGTCTCAAAAGTATCTCTCTAACTCTAATCATCCAGAATTTGTTTTTAAGTTTTATTGCATGAAAAACACAGGGCTTAATTTCAAACTCCTACATAAACAAGTTACAGAAGTAGGGTGATTCTCCAGGGTTAGCAATACCCGAGACGCTCTTTCTTAGAGCCGAATGACTACACTATCGGCCCAGACATAAAAAAAAAAAAAAAAAAAAAAAAAAAAAAAAAAAAAAAAAAAAAAAACCCCAATAGAAATCCAACAAAAGGAGAAGAAATGTAATCAAGCAACCTTGGAAGTTAAAATTACAGCAGTAAGTTACATAAAAAAAATAAAAAAAAAAAGACTTACAATCACCTTTGGATACCATACTCTGTTCCAGCTCTGGTCTACGGATAATTCGATGGTCTCGAGCAAGGTTGACTGTACTGAATGCGTTCTTGATCACGCCCGGCCCCGGAGAGCTCCACGATAGATAAGACCCACCATGGTTCAGCTCAAAATAGTCTCCATGGAGTAACATGTTTTGATCATCTTAAAACTTGGTCACAGTTACAGGAAATGAAATTAAATATATATGATATACATTTATGTTTATATAGTAAGAACTCTGTGCACTTAAAAATAACCACCACTACCCACTTGCGAAATACAGTTTAAGTACACGTCGTCTGTTTCTAAATTTCCATAAGATACAACAAACATTTACAAGCTACAGCATTCTAACACTTGCTTCGTTTTCTACCAAAACGAGTACTTGTAATCTGTACATTTTCACTTACAATGACAAGTAAACAAAGTGACTTGTCAATTATTATTGTTCTTATATACATATATCTACAACATGGCTCGGTAAAGAGATAATAAGGGCTTAGCCTCCCATGCAATTGTTTGGGCGAGGCTGCCTATTCCTGTGGTCATTTGCATGCTCACTGGACGCAAGCATATTCACCTTCGCAGATTACAATAAATGAATACTTAATATATTAGTACTTTGATATAAGACGGTGAATAAAGACAGCCCAAACAAGCCAATAATATATGGGCATACATACCTTGACGATTTCGGTCCTTGTGCTTGGACGAGTATAAGCTGCCAATATACTCATGCTGAAATCCTGGGTATTTTCAAAAAAGGAAAAGTAAATATGTAAACCATGTTTGTTGACGTAATGGAAGCTTTTCAAGTTAAAAAATAAATAAATAAAAGAAATAATGCTCCCCTTCAAAAAAAAAAATACTCACTTGGAACGGATCACCCCTCAAAGATTGCACGTACATAGAAGTTCCAGACGCTTTTCCCTGCATAATCAGAACACACAAAGCATTTGCGTTTTTTTTTTTTATAATTTATTTACTTATTATTATATGCGGTTTGCATAACTGTAGAACAAAGATGAATCATGATCTACCTCTAAAGATATATCCCTGAGACGTCTTCCTGTTTGAGCGCAACAAACGCGGACCACATGTTCGTCGCAGCTCCCACTGATGATATAATCTCGACCGTTCATGTAATATGATCGAGTGTAGTTTTGGGAGCTTCTTGTGGGGGCTATATCGTATTTCAAATGAAGCCTCCCATCAGCGGCTAAAAGTTGCCTAACCTATGCACCCATAGAGGCGGAGAGTTTAGATAATCAATTATTTTTGCAGATTAATAGTGTTAAATTCAATTCGAGGAAACCATTGGACGAGCGGAAAAAACATAATTCGATACTTTAACTGATAATTAAAACAATGAGAGCACAGATAGAGATGGACATAGAGATGCACTCCATCTTCATAATCATCTTCATTCTCTAAATATGAAGCTAATTTGAACCGTGTATCTTTCATATTTGAAGATGCACTGTTTCATCTCTGTAACTATTTTTTAAAACCTGAAGTTTCTAAGAATTATAAAATTAGTCCAAAATTTAATTTATAAGTATAATTTGACACTTTATGTATTATGTACTTATTTATAAATTAGTGCATTCTAAAAAAACATTAATTCAAATACAACTCATACGTGAATAATAATAATAATAATTACAACTACTACTATAAAAATCACAATATCTTACATAGACAATATCATATTTTGTATTTTCGGACATATTATTAATAATATATATGTATTTGGATTAATATTAAAAAATTAATTTTGCTGGGAAAATTTGTTATACATAGAAATTATAATGGGTTAAAACTAAATTATAAAATATTAAAGGGGGAGAGGATATACTTAGGATATTCTTTGAAGAATATGTAAAATAGAGATGGAGTGGAGATAAAAAAAAAACACTTCATTGCTCATTGATGTAAAGAAGTAAAATAGAGATGGAAAAGGAAGATTGAGTAGAGATAGTCTGATAACACCAAATCGGCCTACAATTTGAGAGGTAGGTCAATCTCACTCTGCCTTACTCTTCCAGTAAAACAACTAAACTTATCTCCTGACCCCGAATGACCCACTCCAACGATTAGTTTCTACTAAGTTAAGTCGTGATTAAATAAATATAGAACTACTAATATGCCTCTCCGAAAAATATGTAGTCTAGCACTGACCTCATTGTCGACACCAGATACCAAGAGATAGTAATCATCAGGAGAAAAGCACGCCATGACATTACCCCTAGAGCTGGTCGAAGTATAACATGGCCGTATTGGTTTTTGTCTCAGGTCCCACATCTTGACATCTTGATCAAACGAAGAAGTAACGAAAATAGATGGAGAGTGGTTCGCGAATTTGACAACATTGATATGCTCTCGATGCATATTGTCAAACACCTCTACACGTTTCCCTGTACCGATGTCGTATAAAGCAACGTTTCTTGAGTACCCGCTCGCGAGAAATAGTTCGTCGGTGGAGTTGACATGAACAGACGTCAGTTGGTCAAACTCGTCAAAAGTTACGGCGTTGTGTACGCCTGTCATTCTTGGCGCCACATGTCGGATATCGTATAATTTAAGTGATCCGTTGTCGGAACCCGCAATAAGCTGACAGTTTTTCGGAAAACAAGACAAGTATTATTATTATCTAAGATGACAATCTGTTTTGCATTGATGGTTTTACCATAAAAATAAAATAAAAATAAAAATATATTCGAACTCGTTGAAGAAATCTAATACTTAGTGTGGTGACTATAAAATACAAACCACATTAACATAAAAATCCAAGACGGAAAACAAACAAAAAAAACAAAAGAAAGCAACAGAAACCTAGGAAAAAAATGGAAAACTAAAAAGGTCGTATCGGCCCAATTTCTCAACTATGTCCTGAGAAAATCAAATTTGTCGCAAAGTTGACCTTTCAAAACCATTATGAAATTGATTAATCATGACGCCTGACATAACTATACTTATTTTATGACTTACCTTAGATGGAAATTTCTTTAGCCAACAGAGTCCAAGCACACTGTTCATTGCTCCAAGTGAATGGATATAACTGACAATCCTCTCGCTCTCATGGTTGAGGACGATAACTTCACCATCCAAAGTTCCGAAAACCATCATGCTCGAGTCACACGGGTGATACTCAAACTGTCTGGGACGATATATCCGTCTCTCGTCCCCGACTTGGCTGCCCGAGATAGAAAGCGGACGCAATAAAGGCCACGCAGAAGATCCCATCTTGGCAGCACAAAATGACCTCGTGTATGAATTTTGCGAATTTCCAGACAATAACGAAGAGTTTCTCACCGGAGTGGATCGTGCTTTGAGTTCTCGTTTTTGTAAAATGCTAACAAGAGATTCCTTGCTGTTTCTTCTATATGGAAGGTGTTCAAAGTGATCCAAGTATGTCTTGCACGCCCTCTCCTTGTCGGTGTCTCTGATAGTCAAGTTATCTAGATTTTTCAGACGAGGTAATGAAGCTATCATGTACTCCCTGTAATGCCGTTCGAAACAAATCGGTGAAGTATGGTAAGGAATATAACTTAACCCAACATCTTCTGTACGATTTGACTCTTCGTCGCTTTGAATTTGTGCAATATCCCTAGAATCCTGATACATTCAAGTTCAAAGGTAATGTACGAAAGATTGTAATGATGACTAGCAATAATTAACAACCCATTTTTCAAAGCCTAAATTTCAGAAGTACTAAGTTAGAAAATATGCCTGCAATCATATATCGAAAGAAAAAAAAAAAAAAAAAAAAAAAAAAGAGTATAAATTCTCGAAAAAATTCTTTCCCTAGAACAAATCGATCACGGTAAAATAGTGGAAGACTAAAAATCAAGAACACACAAGTATACATCGAAAACCCAAGATGGGACAGAACCACTGGCAAAGAAAGAGAAATTTATTGCGATGAAAAGTAGGTTATAACTGGAGAGTGAACAAAAAAAAATTGGGAGCGACGTCAAAGAGAAAATTGAGAATATATAAAACCAAAATCCCTATCTATATCCCACGAATATCATATTTTGTCCCACTGCAGATATTCCAGGCCCGTCCAAGCCCATTCAGGTCACCAAAACTATTAACAGTCTATTAGAAAAAGAAAAATATCCATTAAAAAAATTCGTATTCGATACCTGTTCATGCCACTCTTGATAAACATTAGCTGAAGCCGACAACTCATCGTTACCATATTCTTGCAGATGATTGAAAAACTCAGTCTCGCTGTAGTCTGATGAATCCTCCTCTACCATGCTTTGGGCTTCATTATCTTCGATAACTTCATTAACCGAGATCAAACTCCTCAGAATCAACTCCGCTCTCGAGTTTTCATCTAAGAGCTCGCGAGTGTTGACAGACAGTCCTCGAGAGTAAAGGTTCACATTCGGCTCAACCAACTGGGCCCGCTTATTCAACTTCTCGCAAGAAGATGGGACGCACGAGTCGGCTCCGCTGCAACACAGCCAATTCTGGAACCGGACTTCGACGAGGGACGGGAGCTTCGAGAGTGCCGCGGAGGTCGTCCAGAGATTCGAGATCCTCGTCTCGCACATGGAAAGACTCTTCAGATTGGGCATCGAAGCGAAACAGTCCTCGTGGAAGCTCGTGAGTGAGCTACTGAAATCGAGGTTTAGCGTGCGAATCTGATTGAACTTTCCCGACATGTTGAGCTTTCGGATATTGGAAGCCAGCAACACCAAGAATTGGGACGGCAAACCGTTCTGAGAAAGATCCCTAATATGAAAAACACCAGAATAAAGGAAATGTATATGTATGTATAATATTATAGATCATGGTAGTTAATTAAACCATATATAACAGCCGAATAAGTAAAAGAATCTGAACAATTATAGGCCACACAAACAAACTCATCAAGAGCCTAGAATCTACTAAACAGCAAGGAAAGGTGAGAATAGAAGGGTTATGAATTTTCAAGCAACAAGATAACTAAGTAATGAGCCAAACCGTTACTCTCTACCCAAGGCTCCTGTTTTTGGAAAATATATCTAATCCATGAAACCTAATTCTTGAATAAAGTTAGCTTAATTAGTGTTTCACATAATTGAACTGTTATTCCTAAACTTCTTTTTATTAAATTACAGAGAAATTCAAATATTCTATTCAAATTACTCATTTGAGCATTCTGTGTTCCAAATATCCTGTTCATATACCAAACGGGGACAAAGACTTTTCATAATGAATGACGCGCACCGTGAGAAGTTCTTTCCGAAGGAGTCGTTCAGATCAACGACTCGAAGCTTTTGGTTGACCGCACGCATCAAAGTCAACGCATTCTCTCCTTTCAAACCGCACGGCGATCCATTGCACACATCAACGGCATCGATGTCGGAACGATCGATCATCGAACACATGTCGAGTAGCGGCAGAAAATCAGCGTCCTTGAGATGGTCCAAGAAGATCTCAACGCTGCAGAACTCACGGCGACATATTTTTTCCTCGGCCTGGAAATGATAAAATGGAACATAAACATCAATGATAGATCAATCTTACCGGACAAAAAAAAAAAAAAAAAAAAAAAAGAAGAGAGAATGAGAATTTCGGTAACATAATGAGCACAGACCTTATACAGAACACACAAAATGGAATCATTAGGAAGGACGCCATGCGTGTTGCAAGTTTCAATATACCTAAACAAGAAGCCACAAAACAAATATAATATAGTCATACTCATATATAAGTTTCCAGAAAATGAAACGATCATATGAAAAAAAAAAAAAAAAAAAAGTCATCAAATCCTTTTTCAGTACTTGGAACGAAATGAAATGATCATATTGATTAAACACCCCCAAAAAAAAGGACCGAATTTCCCAAGCGAGCACAAATTTATGGTTTAATGACGACGATTCTCTGAAAAAAAAAATCAATATCTATCCCTCCACTTCAATTGTGTCAAACATTCATGCGATCAAAGACGTGGTATAGAAAGAACTTGTATGAACCGCCAAAAATCAGCTCCGCGAGCTTCAACAGCAAAGAGAAGAATGAGGGGAATAAAAGTGAACCTTCGTGTCATGGTCTTGATGTCTATGTTAGCCATGGCTGGTTTGGCTTTGAAATTATTGAACCGACTCTCCTGTGGCTCTGTCTGTGTGTAACATACGAAATTTGGAGTCTGTCAGACTCAGACAAGCGTGCTCTTTCTAGTACAATAATTATTTTTGTTTATTTCTTTTTTTTTATATAAACAATTATTTTTGTTTATTTCAGGAGAGCAAGAGATTATTCTGGGCCAGAACAAGCCAATTTCAGGGGTTTACAGGCCGCTTAATAGTGTTGGGGGTAAATTCCACGGATACCTCGTTCGGAGACAATGATTCTTTGAATACCTTGAATTTCCAAACATTTATAAATACTTAGTTTTATTTTATTATTAGTTCATTTAACCGATATTTTTAATGAAATTCTAAACTAATAATTGAAATGAAACTAAAAATTAAAAAAAATATAAGTATAATAAAACTAAATAATTAGAAAAAAAAAATGTATTAAAAAAATGTATTTTAAAAGGAGGGATTGTCATAATAAGAATGAGAATCGAGATGTTCTCGAAAAAAAAATATTATGACAAGGCTGCTCAGATAATTTTCACAGTAGAATTTTAGTTGGGCTAACAAATTTTTAGGCCACATTTAATTTTTTGGGACTGGAAAGTCGTTACTCCCAGGGGTTGGATCTACCCACCAATTTAAGAGAGATTTGCATCAAAGTCATAAATTCGACTCCAAATTGTAAATGAGTCACGACGAAAAAAGGTGTTGCATAGATGTCACTTTGATAAAAAAAAATAGGACCAAAATACCCTTACGCAGATTTCAAAGTAGACTCGCTGTCAAATATTTCGAAAAAAAAATAGACTCACGGAAGAAATTACAAAAAGTAGACTCGCAGTCAAATATTTCGAAAAAAAATAGACTCACAGAATAAATTACAAAAAGTAGACTCGCAGTCAAATATTTCAAAAAAAAAGTAGACTCCTTTCGAACACGAGACCGCCGTCGCTGCTTCCAAGCAGGACGTCCATCGCCATCGTGTTCCCGGCCAGCATCACGCTCGCCGCCGCCGCCGCCACTCCGACGTCCCTCAGGGACGCCTTCACGGCCGAGCACGGCTTCGTCGCTGCCTCCTCCTCGCCGGATTCCGGGTTCACGCTCGACGAGGTCGCACGGTTCTGCAGATCCACTTCATCTCCGACCGCCGCCGCCTTCGCTCGCACCACTGGACGCTCCGGCGCGACTCGGCCGCCAGCCTCCTTCTCCGGCGGGCTGGTCTGCGCGGTCTGCAGAACCCGCTCCACCATCCTCGTGAGTTGAGCGAATTTTACGTTCGAATCGCGCTGAATCTCATCGAATCTCCGCCGGAACCAGCCTCTTTTGTAGGTGAGGGTAATTTAGACTTTCTATAGGTGACAAAAATGCAAATAAGTGATACGGATGCAATTTTAGCAAATAAGTGACACAAATGCAAGAAATGGCTGAAGTTGTAACTTCAGCCGCAAATGCCACCCAATTTAAAGGTAAATAAAAGAACGAAACTTGAATATTAGGGGCATAAGAAAAAAATAATAGGGATTATTCCAAAACTATGACTATTTATAAAGTTTTTGACCAAAATTTTATAATTGTTTATCATTTCAAAACTATGACCGACAAACTTGTCAATAAATAACTGAGATCATTTGGAATAAAAAGCAATTATTATATTTTGGTAAAAAAATTAAATGATCATAATTTTGGAATAATCCCATTACAAAAATATCATAATTCTGTATTTTTGGACAACATATTTATGAAATACTCAGACTCAGGATAACATAAGTGGCCGGAACGAATGAAACCTAAATTCTATTATGTTCCAGCCAAAATATATAATTCTTAGATTTTGTTTCGGTATTGTTCACATAAATTTTTTGTATTATTTAGTATTGATTCATTTTT
Source organism: Urtica dioica subsp. dioica (assembly GCF_054948205.1). Lineage (NCBI taxonomy): Eukaryota > Viridiplantae > Streptophyta > Magnoliopsida > Rosales > Urticaceae > Urtica > Urtica dioica. The sequence goes on along the minus strand of NC_142763.1, from coordinate 30,671,526 downwards.
TAAGTCTTTATTCGAAATTAGGGTGGATTTTAGTTTCTAAATTATTTTATGTATCTTTAATGTTAAATTGTTATACTCTTAATGAAATTGGTCACGAAAACTGTGAAATTTGTGTCTGATCTGTCACAAAATTTACTGAATTTTGTGACAGATTTATCACAAATTATTAGATTTCATGATAATTTGTCACAAAATTCAACAAGTTCATAACTAATTTTATTAAAGATATAAAAGTTTTTTTTACAGTTCATTTCCTAATAAGTATGTAAAAATTTATTTTATGATTGATTTTAGTAAATTAGTGTTAAAATGATAACATTCATGTAAATTTCCCATCCGATTTAACTAGAATATCATTCTTGTTCATAAACGTAACACTTCATTTAAGCTGGAACCAAAACTTCCAATAAAGTAAAAATGAACAAGGCCATAATTATATTTTGCCCCGAGCTTAAACTTAGGATGGTACAATCTTCGAAGTAGTTATAAAACTGGACAAACTGAATCCTTATGATTTCTTGTCCATTTCGTTATTGATTAGTATATTCAAGTCCCATTCCAAATACGTTTTTATTAAAGATCTCCATTATTAATTACACTTTTCTAGACTTTTTGTTGTGAGTACGTTAGATATTCGATTACTTGTATATTCGATTACTTGCCATTTGCCAATAACATCATATTCTTAATTAGTTCAGGTATACGATTTCTTCTATACTCATATACTTGTTTTTAGTATCATATTCTTAAAAATTCGGAATTGTCTTCTTATAGAAAAGTATAATTTGAGTTTCTAAATTTTGTGTGCATTAATTAGGTGTCTTTAGAAAATTCTTGACCGAGAGAAAATTCAAAAGCAGTTATACACTTATACCCTATGTTTTTGTAAGAATTTCTAGAATTTAGGGCATTTTTATGGCTTTAAAAAAAATAACCATAATTTCCAAGATATATTCTCAATAAATGCAGTGTCTATAAAAAAAAATGGCGTCCTAGTTACTTGGAATAAAAAAAAATCATAACTTTATGTTTCTGAGTTCCGTTTTTAACAAATTTTGTCTCTACAAAAAGCTCTCAATAAGAAGAATACATAGACACCAGTCTCCTAAAAACTACTATCTCGGCATGTTTATAAATATTGAAAAATATTATAACAGTAATATTTTTTTTCATAAACTAATAAATATAGGCTTTTTGTAGTTTACCTTTTATTTTAGATGTTCTTTTCAATAATTTCTATTGTCAAATAAATAAATCAATTACAAAATGTAAAGTCTTTTTTCATTGGCTTTCTTTGAATTTCAGGTATAAAATATGTGTACAAAAATCTACAGCCTTATGTTAACTACTTTGATTTGAAATCATTAAAATATAAAGTGGATGGACTAGAACTCTGATCGTGACAATGCCTTTTTAAATAATAGAGATATACAAATCCTACGTGATTTACTTTAAATATTTGGTCCCACGAACCTCATATCCATTGTTAACCCCAAGACTTGTAAGCTTCAAACACCGAATGAGCAAATGAAAAACGTCAAACAAAACGGCCTCACATACTCGTCCAACATATGAAAGAAAAGATAGACTTTAACAAGTTCTCAATGGAAAATTATAATATATTAGTAAGAATTTCACTGTTTTAAGGCCCCCCCATCTCAATAATTCACAATGTTTAAAGTTTAAAAATCGAAATGTAGCACATGAGTCAGGCATGTCTTGATAAGTCAACTTAACTTTTGTCCCCAAAATAATTAATCCGAGATTTCGGCCAGTTTGGATTCAAATCAAATATTTGTCTAACGGATCTATGATGAATTAATCAAGGTTACCAAAAACCTTATATTGTTAAGAGGATATATTTTTTTGGCTATCATGAGTTGAGCAAGCAATAGCGAAAGAGAAACTTGAGAAGATGCGTACAAAAATATATGAAATATATTTTACCTCACTTTTTTCTTAAATTGGAAAATGTTGGGATTCATTCTCTGGAATTGATTAATTCTTGCGTATTTTTATTCCTTGTTCCAGCGGGTATAAGATTTTTATTTATTTGCCAAAATCATATCGAATGAGAAATTGATACTCAAAGTACGTTGAAAAATACCAATAATTGTGAAGGAAATATAAAAGTGTTGTGGTTGAGAGTGCTTTTACAAGAGTCTCACATGGAAGAGATATGTGGACTTAATATAAGCTTATATACTAAATTTGATCAAAAGGGTTTGGGTTCATAAGAGAGTGACTCATTTTTGTAGATGGGCAAAGACTTAATATGTGGACTTAATATAAGCTTATATACTAAATTTGATCAAAAGGGTTTGGGTTCATAAGAGAGTGACTCATTTTTGTAGACGGGCAAAGACTTAAGGAAGCCTAAGTCTACCACACACGATGTCGGTCGGGTAGGACTTGGGTATAATTCCTAAATTTTTTCCTTCCGATTTTATTTTTATTCTAGTATAATAAAACAAAATCTATTTGGTATTAAACAATTTTTGTTACGGTTTGAATGAGAAATTAATGTGCATGTGAATATTTTTGTCTTAATACTGTGCACTAAATGCAACGGTTTGAATGATTGTAATCCTGCAATGAAGACTGTGTGTTTTGTGTTTAAATGTGCTATTATGGACGAGCATTAAGGAGCCTTAATGGCTATAAACGTTGGGTGCTATTATGGACGGGCACTAAGGAGCCTTAATGGCTATAAACGTTGGTTGAAAGCTTTGTAACCAAATTGATTGGCTCTCCTATAAAAGGAGACCTTTGCTTCTCATTCTAATACACAAACACCGAAAGCACGTCTTTCTTAGCTTCGTTTATCCGTCTCCAAAATTATTTTTCTTTGTAGTCCGGTGATAGTTTTCAGGCCGTGGTTCTAGTTGGCCGAAGTCAAGCACTATGGTGCAAAGCTTGCCTTGTTCTGTCGTTGTATCTTTGGAGGCTTTCGCTCAAATAATCTGGCACCCGTGGGAGGACGATAAAAAAACTTCAAGGAAATCGTCCAACAGGCCCCAACACTTTATTTTCCGATCACTTCTTCTTGGGTTCCTAAGAGAGTGACTCATTTTTTTAGTCGGGCAAAGACTTAAGGAAGCCCAAGTCCACTACACGCGCTGTCGGTCGGGTAGAACTTGGGTATAATTCCTAAATTTTTTCCTTCCGATTTTATTTTTATTCTAATACAATAAAACAACATCTTTTTGGTATTAAACAATTTTTGTTACGGTTTGAATAAGACACTAACGTGCATGTGACTGTTTTGGTCGTAATACCATGCACTAATTGCAACGGTTTGAATGATTGTAACCGTGCAATGAAGGCTGTGTATTTTGTGTTTAAACGTGCTATTATGGACGAGCATTAAGGAGCCTTAATGGCTATAAACGTTGGCTGAGAGCTTTGTAACCAGATTGCTTGGCTATCCTGTAAAAAGAGACCTTTGCTTCTCGTTCTAACACACCAACACCGAAAGCACGTCTTTCTTAGCTTCCTTTTTCTCTCTCCAAAATTATTTTTCTTTGTAGTCCAGTGATAGATTTCAGGGCGTGGTTCTAGTTCAACGAAGTCAAGCATTGTGGTGCAAAGCTTGCCTTGTTCTGTCGTTGTATCCTGGGAGGCTTTCGCTCAAATAATCTAGCACCCGTGGGAGGGCGATAAAAACCTTCAAGGACACCGTCCAAATAAACCTCGACGCTTTCTTTCCCGATCACTTCTTCTTGTGCTCATACCGGTTAAAGTTTTGCCCGTTTTGTATCTTTTGTCTATTTTTTCCATTTTATTTTCTAAAATTAATTTTATTAGTTTTTGGGTTTTTGTTAAATTAGCCTTTGCAAATTGTCTTTATTTTTCGCACAATATTATTCTAACATTGCTAACAGAAAATATATGTACGAAAATATGGTTTTGGTCCGACACATGTGCATTGGCAATAAACGTTTTATGCTCTTTTTTTTCGCTTATACGGTTGAATCAAGGTTTTAAATTGTGACGAAAATTGGAGGCAACGCCGCTGCAGGAGCAAAAAATGGTCGACGTAGAGCAATTTTTTTATTTTTTTGTCGAATGTCGTCTTTTTTCGTTTTTTGTCGTTTTTCGCCGAATGTCGTCATTTTTGTATTATTTGTCGTCGTATTTCGTCGAAAGTCGTCATTTTTCGTTTTTTATCGTCTTCATAGCCTGTTGTCGTTTATTTAAAAATTGAGATAATTTGACACATGTGATTCGAGCTCAAGCCCTACACCTTGGGTGCACAAGTTCTATACAATTTTAATATAAGATATGTAACTTTAATATATAAATCAATATAAAAAGAAAAATAAAATAATAAAAATTTAAATATTATGAATTAAGTTATAAAAAAATTATGGTACATATAACTTATACAGATATATATACATATTTATACAAGTATATATATGTGTGTATTGGGTATAAATACATTGAGATTGAAATTAACGAGAGTATTTTGATATGATATTGGGGCAAAAAGAATTAGGTATTGAAGATTATAAAATATAATTAGCATATATTTCAAGTTTAAAAATTGAAAGATATATACATATATATATATATATGTAACATATTATATAACATTATTTTCGTTCGATTTTTCATGACATGTCGATTTTCCATGAAAAATAACATATCAATTACATTTTTCACATTTTTTTCGTTCGATTTTTCATCAGCGTGTCGATTATTTTCAAAACATCATCGAAAACATCATTTCGAATCTTGGGCCAAACCCACAAATCCAAATTCTTATGACACATTGATCTTATGACACATTGATATCTCTTATGATACCAATAAAGTAGTTTTCTACTTTACTCGTAACATCATTAGGAAATTTTTTTTGTACAAATCATCTCAATTTTTTTTTTTTTTACATATTTGGAATGAATGTGTATCATTTATATCTAAGATTAGAGCTATCTTAAAATTCGTTCTTTATGTCACTTCGCCGGTGCATTGTTAAGATCGTGTAGTTAATGCCAATGACGGAATTATAGTAGGTCGATGGGGCTCAAGCTCTCCCCTTAATATATATATATATATATATATATATATATATATATATATATATATATATATATATTGTATTTTGGTCTATTTTTTATCTTAAAAATATACAAAAATAGCCGTTTAAAATTATATTTTTGAATTAGCCCCCTGACAAGTTTCGCGAGCTTCTTTGGTTCTGCTGCTACTGATGGTGATTTTTTTTTTTTTGTCATGGAATGTATAGTTTTTTCAAACGATTGAAATTTATACATACATAATGTATATATATTTAGAATTAATTTTGATAATAACGAGATTAAAATGTGAATAAAAGGTTTTATAATGCATTACATCATAGGAAAACTCAAGTAATATCCGTTTTTTTAATACGAACATCAAAATGCAATAGTCAATGAGAGACTTTATAAACTACATACTATTCATAATTTAAGGTAACTAATTATAAAAATTTTAATTATGAACAAAAAATCATAATATAAATGTAAAAATACACACACACACACACACACATATACGCACGTGGGCTTGGCGCGTAAAACAAAAGGCTGTTGGACACTTGGACACACAGAAAGTAGAATATAATGAGGTTTGGGGACCTGGACGGCCCTTAACTTTTTTTTCTTCTTAATCTGGTTTTTTTTTTCTTCATGTTTTATTTGTTTTTCAGATATTAAACATTCATGCTACACCAGTAAGAAACATAAATAAGGCATGTTCTGCTAGTAAAATTAGTTCATATTTTTATTAAAAAAAAATACACTTCAATAAAATATACAATGTTATAGATAGTAAAAAAAAGTTTTAAATTCTATGTTTGATTTAAATTTGAACTAAATATAGCATAATATCAAATATTACAGAAAACACATTCATGCAGTTTATTATATACGTTCACTAATGGTGGGTCTCACTTTTCAAAAGTAAAAATATCATTAGTATTAACATTCTCCAAAAAAAAAAAACCTAGTCACTAACCTAATCCAAAACTAGAGTTTAAAATTGATCGTGTGGTGGATTATTTTTAAAATTAAAAATTGGTGAATTATAAAATTTCCTAACCCAGGAGCGGATCAACACACACACAAATATATATATATATATATATATATATATATATATAAGAAAATTGACATCATTAATATCAATTGCTTGATAATTATGAAAAAGAAACAAAACTTAAATATTGACACACCTAATACCAAATCGGTCACAAATTGGTGGATTCCAAGACGCATTTGGTCACAAACTGATTGATTACTTGACACATTTGTTATTAAATCTGTCAATTTTTTGGTTTTTGTTGATTTTTGGTAAGTGACAAACAATTGGTATTATTACTGTCAATTTCACACACACACACACACACATATATATATATATATATATATATATATATATATATATATATATGTATGTGAACCCTAACTAGGTTTGTGAGAGACTGTGTTGATTCTGAGGGTTGTGACCTCTAGGGCTCCTACCGAATCGTCGACGGAGACTATGTTGGCCGATTTGCGAAGGGCTGGCCAAGGACGCTTGGAGTAGAGCGTATTGACCAAGTGCGAGAGGAAACTGGGATGGACTTGGATAAGAAGCTGCTGACAAGGAAGTTTTGATGCGAGGCTTAATAATTTTTTATTTTGCTAGAGTTTTTTTTTTTATGTTTGGAACTGGTTGAGCCTTTTGTGCCTCGATTGGTTCATTATTTTAGGGTGGTTTTTGTGTCCCAGAGATGAATTAATCATTTTTTTTTTGTTAAGAGTACGAGTTCTCTGTTGGTATTTTGGTGGTACATGTATTTGAATATCTTTCTCCATGATTGCTGATCTTTGAGCGATATGGTTCATCCTTTAACCTCATGATAGTATGTTGAAAGAACTTTTGAGTTGCTCAAAATTTAGTGTGATCTAGTTTTCGTGTGTCGGACATTCACAGAAGTTGTGAATTCATTCGATGCTAGGATTGAATATTAACTGCCTTTGGGTCTCATGTTAAAAAATGTATGATATTTGTATTGTTGGGTGTTATGCTCTTTTTCTAATAGATATGCCTTGAGCTTTTATAAAATAAAATAAAATAAAAAAGAAGAGGGAAAATGGAAGGAGATCAGAGATAAAGTGAAATGAATGATATAAATCAGCAATAGCCATAGACAAGACAACAACAATTACAACAAAGAAGGTCAATATAGTTGATTGATCGGCAAAGATATTATAAGTTTTTTTTTTTATCTTTTATTTTATGATAGTTGCTCTACATCATCCACATTATAATTTAACTCCAATTTTATCTTATTAAATGGTACCTCTCTAAAGGAGCAATATTTCCCTTCATGCAAATTGTGATCTTAAAATAAATAAGCTTGGTGTGAGTTTCATAAAATATTATGTAGAGAATCAATTCGTCAGCTCGTCTCACCATCACTTCGTCAGCTCGTCACTTTGTCAGCTCGTCAGATCGTCAGCTTCGTCAGTTCGTCAGTTCGCCCTTCCTCCTGACAAGCGTGCCTTCCTCCTGACAAGCGTGCCTCGAAAGTCCTCACTCCTTGGAACTCATATCATATGAAAAAATGTGTTACATTTATTTGTCATCTATTTTCTATGTCTTATTTTCTGTGTAACATTTATTACTTTCTATTTCCTATATAGAATTATTACATGTATTTATTACACTCTCTCTTGTATCCACCATATATATAAATAGGTGATACAAGTTCATATCAAATATAAGAAAATATTCAAAGTCTCGGAACACTCTCTATCTTCTCCGATTTTCTATCTTTCTTTATCTTTTCAACATGGTATCAGAGCAGTAGAGCAGTTCGATCTCAAAGCTTCCGCCAACTCCGCCCGACGGCGATCGTCGTCGGGTGGAACACAAAAATATATATTTCACTCACACAATTATATGAGCTTATTTCCTGGTCCAATACCAAAAGCTCTATCCATTTCATTACTCACGTATAGTTTATTATATAATCTGAGAAAAAAAAAAAAAAAAAAAAAAAAAAAAAAAAAAACTCTGAGCTTATTTCATGGCATCACGCCAAAAGCTCTTTCACAGTTCCATATCTTCCAAATTCAGAAACATCAAAGGCTAATTTTTCCAGACGGCCTACTATCCGCAAGAGTCTCATCATCAAGTCTCCTCATCACCGATTCCTCTCGTCGCCAAATCAGCTCTTCACCGAGCCTTACTTTGGTGACCTCTTCACTTCGGTGAAATCTCCACTTGGTGACATCTCCACTCTTGCGCAGCCTAGTTCTCCGACAACTCCACAACCTTGGCGCCATCCACAGCGGACACCTCGTAACGTCGCCAGAGATCCAAGAGCGAGCGCCACCTCTGCGACCGAGTCTTCTCTGATCTCTAATTCATGGACGTCTGTCGCAGCTCCGCAAATCAGCATCTTGACTTCGCCACTCGTCCCAAGCTTGACCTCGACTTTGCCTCTCGTTCCAAGTTCGACCTCGACTTCGCCACTCAGTCTTGGACCTCGACCTCGACTTGGATCTTGACCTTGACCTCAGTCTTGTTTGGAAAAGTGACTACGAGGTAACATTTCCATATATATATAGCGTCCCACTTCCGATAGTCAGGGGGAGAACCAAAAAAATGCCTATCCGAAGTGGTGCACCTTTGATAACAAAGTATCTAGTGTGAAGCCTATTTGTCAAGTGAAGAATTCCGAGTCTCATCATCACCACGTATCAGCTTTACACCGAGTCATCTCCTCTCTGAGTCACATCCTCACCAAACATATCAATTGGTGACCTCTCACTCAGCGAGCCCTCACTCGGCGAGCTATCACTAGGTGACCTCTCACTCGAAGAAATTCACAAAGCTTAAATTGATGTACTTTGGATAGTCAGGGGGAGAAATGAATCAATGACTATCCAAAGTGGGAAATGGCACACACTGAGCACACATCATTGAGCTCATCGCAAAGAACTCTCCTCGTCGAGTTCATTGCAGACATTGAGTTCTCGTCAACGTGTTTGCCTCACGAGCGAGCTTCTCATAGAGCGAGCGAGCGAGCTTCTCTCAATGAGCTCACCACCTCGACCTTGTCACAACGAGCTCATCACCTCGACCTCTCCACAACGAGCTCGCCACCTCGACCTCTCCACAACGAGCTCACCATCTCGAGCTCTCCACAGCGAGCTCTCATCACCCCGAGCGCTCATCATCAAGCCGAGCTCTCCGCACCTCGCACTCATCACCAAGTCTTCTCGTCACCGAATCATCTCGTCACCGAATCAGCTCTTAACCGAGCCTTACTCCGGTGACCTCTTCCCTTCGGTGACATATCCACTTGGTGTCATTTCGGCCAGGACATTATTCCCCACTACATCGAGCTCCGACACTAAGAAGTCTTCACTCTCAAGAGATCATCTTTCTTCTCCACTTCTGATAGTCGGGGGGAGAACATAATAACTATCAGAAATGAACGACACATTCGGGCTCTCACCAAATGAGCTCTTCACTTCATCACCAAGCTCTTATCCAACGAGCTCATCACTCAGTCGGAGGGAGAACTTGATCAATGACTATCCGATCTAGTCCCGCCAAGTTCTCACTCAGACGCCGAGCTCATGATTCAAAGCTACCATCTATGTCAAAGCTGGAAGGATCTCTACGCTGCTCGGACAAGTCAAGCTCCAACATCACTCCACACAACAACATGAACCAGCTCCAAGACTCAACTTCTGTTCCGGACGCCTGTTAACATAGACCAGGTATACTTGGAAGTAAATAAGCTCCAAGACGCAACTCTAGGAACGAAGACCTGCAAAAGCGACAGACATGCTTGGAGGAAAATCAGTTGTAGTCATGTGGAAGAAAATCGGAAGCTTGTATCACCGAGCAAGCATAATCCAACTCGGACTCGTCGGAGCTCTTCTCACAACAAGCTCTCAACACAAGTCGTAGCCCAACTCGCCGAAGTTTTCAGCTGTCAAGATGGAGCCGAAGTCCTCGAAGCTCGCATGTCAACAGAGAAACCTCGTAACATCCGAGCTCATCCTCAGCCTCATCTGCACTCACCTCACATTGAGACCAACCACGAGAAAGTTCAACTCAATGACTATCCAATTGACGAGCCTCTTCGAACTGTGCAATCCAAGCTCGATTTCTTCATCATACCAAATCAAGCTTGAGGGGGAGTGTAGAAAATCAGTTCGTCAGCTCGTCTCACCATCACTTCGTCAACTCGTCACTTCGTCAGCTCGTCAGACCGTCAGCTTCGTCAGATCGTCAGTTCGCCCTTCCTCCTGACAAGCGTGCCTTCCTCCTGACAAGCGTGCCTCGGAAGTCCTCACTCCTTGGAACTCATATCATATGGGAAAATGTGTTACATTTATTTGTCATCTATTTTCTATGTCTTATTTTCTGTGTAACATTTATTACTTTCTATTTCCTAGATAGAATTATTACATGTATTTATTACACTCTCTCTTGTATCCACCATATGTATAAATATGTGATACAAGTTCATATCAAATATAAGAAAATATTCAATGTCTCGTAACACTCTCTATCTTCTCCGATTCTCTATCTTTCTTTATCTTTTCAACATATTCATTCCCACTTCTTGACGAGCAGTGATATTAACCAACTCATCATGATAAATATATCCACCAAACTTCAAGGTTCAAGCCACACAGTTTTGTTGCTACAAACTTGGAACATTACCATATCTGAAACATAATACCAGATTTTTAATACAGCAAAAAAGTCAAAATAACTTTTTTCACAAAATTAAGAACCAAATCAAATAGTTAGTATATATATATATATATATATATATATATATATATATATATTGCAATTTATTAGTACGCCATCATAATGATATATTTACCTAGCTGAGAGACTACTTTTCTATGTATTAATTTATTTTTTCCAATGTTACAAAAAGCTATCTTGTTAATTTAATTTTTTTTACATATAAGTACATTTTTGGTCAAAAGCTATACAAACTCTTGCTTCATCTTGAGACTAATTAGTACGATTCTTCCGACATGATTACCCAACTTATGTTCACGAATATTCTACTTATACCCTTTTTTGCAAGTTGGAATCGATTAGGCAATGAAAAGATCACACACACAACTAATTAAAATATTCCATTTCATAAATCTCTTTTCAGACTTTTCCATTACAAAAATTAACTTAAGGACACAATATCAGGGAGAAATATAATAATATTAAACTAAATAGGAGAAGAAAACAACCACTGAGTATGTAAGCCTTTTTTTTTTAATAGGAAAAAATAAGATGCCTTTGTCTATAAGGAACAACAATTTCACTCACTGCTTCTCCTTTCTGTAAATAGTAAACAATGACCCCACTTTAATCCTTACCAAAAAAAAAAAAAAAAAAAAAATCAGAAGAACGACCCATTAAATCAAATAATGTTTCTCTAAAAAATTGGCCCACTTATTAATTTGATTGATCATTTGGTAAACGCAACATAAATGATGGGTTGTTTGGCAGATTACTAAACAGCATTTTTTAGGCTAAGATATTTCGGTTGATGATGCGACTCAGCGGGGGACAAAATAAGCCCATGTAATATATATATATACATATATTAATAAACTAATTAGAAATTTGACTATATGAGTAGATTTAGTAGCATATATATCTTTAATATATTAAGAATGTATGTCTCAAAGTATGTATGTCACACTCACTCACACATGACTTGCCAACGCATAAGCAGAAAAGCACAAATCTTATCGTGAAGATTTGGCGATGTTAAGCTGTAATATGATTGTACATAAAAACATGCAAAAAGAGGAAGATTTCAGGTTCTCTCTCTGTAAGTTAAAAAAAAAAAAAAAAAAAAAAAACCCCTTTAAATTAGGGCAACAGTTGAATTCTCAAGGCCCAAGAGCTAGTATCGCGACGAGATATAGGGAAAAAAGTGTGTGTAATATATTCCCCATGTCTATCTATATCTCACTTAGATCCAATCTGGGAGCCAAATTAAGAGGGAAAAAAAAGGGTACGAAGAAGGTGTAATATATTGCGATTTAAAGCTATGCTTTTGTTGGCACATCAAATCTAATTTATAGATTATTATTCTTTGGGTTGTTTCTGTCTTCAAAACCCATGGTCTCTTCTTTAATAAATCGATAAATATATATATATATATATATATATATATATATATATTCAGGGAGAGAGATATGTGTACATACAAGAAGCCAAAACCACTAAATTCCAAGGTATTATATATTCAAGGTATTATATATATTTAGCCGTGGAACGTGTAGAATGTCGTGTGACCAACCCGCAACAATGATTCTATGAAATATATTTGGCTATCAAAAATATGAATATGACCATCATATATATTATAGAAGATGAGCATTATTTTGTACCAGACGAACCTCACCAATTTTTCAGCTTGTTTTCAAATATATTTTCCATTTCCAATAGCTCCCAAACAAAAATCATTGCAAGCATTTGTTTCTTTGTTACTTTTTTGATGTATACATATAGGTATATTTTACATCTCCATGTTCCCCTGTCCTTTAGGCCTGATGTGATTATAATACATATCGCTTTGCATAGAACTATAACGTATAATAGACACACCATTATTATTGGTTCAGTTCAGTTGTGGGACTGTATTTATTTAAAATAAATAATGTAGAAATTATGAGAAAATTGTATATTTTTCTCAACTATATTTTTTTTTTAATAATCAACTATGTTGTTCACGGAAATTGGGGTAGCTTAATCTTCTAAAAGCGCAACTCTGACCTATGACGTTTGATAAGTAGAGACATCCATTAATATATATCATCAAAAGAACGCTTAGCTAATATTACAAACTAGCCTTATTAAACTAGTTCCAGTAGGAAACTAATCCAAGTTCATAAACCATTAATAATTAGCCAACTAAAATTAAAAATCCCAAAAATTTAACCTTTAGATGATATATTTACAAATTGTTGTACTTAACTCCGAAACTCAACATTGTATCTTGAGATGAATGTTACAATCTATATAAAATTCTAATAAAACCATTTACGTCCATAACTTTTGAGTTTTACAAGTAGTCGTAACGAGAGCTGAGGGTTACATAAAGTCAGCAAGGGTATTTAAGGAATAAAAAGATGATTTTAGCTACTATGTTATAATTATCCAAACCTCGGCTAATTGCTAATAAAGGTTGTGGATCGAACATACTAACATTGTTTGATATAGTTTTGTTTTTTTAATTTTGCTTTTTATTTTGCTTTTATATTTTGCAAAAACACTTTTCAACTTTTACTAATAATTTTTTTTACCAAACACTTTAAAACCGTTGAGTTTTTAAAACTATAATCATACTTAATAGGTAAACTAAATCACCACAACAAATACTGGCAACAGACTCGACAAAAGTCATGACTGCTGTTAAGAAAGTCGCGACTGTTGATACTTCAGCTGCGGCAACAGTCACGATTTATCGCGGTTATTTCCGAAGAAAAAAAAAATGTGACTATTGCGAGTGTTTGTTGCAATGAACACAGCCACTATTGACAAAGTCCTTCCATTTCTTTAACATTTGAGAAGGAAACTCTAATTCTGTTACTTCTCATTCTATAATTGTGCTGTCAAGTGTTAGTTTGTATATATAGGGTAGGTGTTAATTAACTTGTTATTATAATATAAATAAATAAAGTAATAAACTAGCCATCAGAAACTGTGCGATCATTTTCTGCCAAAAAGTCACAGGTAGTCTTGTTGATAAAGTCCATGCAGATGTAACATCTTCACCATTGGTGATTGGTCATTCATTTATCATTATTCACGCGAGCTAGTGCATGGTAAGTTTGTTCTGATATAACTGTTAAGTTTTCTAATCATATCAGACGCATGAGATCATTGGATTGGAGTTATAGGAAAAACACAACCCCGTACGTTGTTCTATTATGAAAAACATTTGCTTGTCATTTTCAATAATTAGTGGGAGAGAAATATTGTTTTAAGGAGATCGGCTAATAAATCCCGACGTTCTTCCCTAGTTTTATGTTGTATCCTGTTAAGGTTTTGTGTATGCTATTCTATTTCTTAACCATTTTTTTTTTTAATATTTTTCTACCATTTTTTTCTTATTATATTTTTCGCTGAATAATATTGTTCCAATTTTCAAAAAATTAACAATTTTTATTCCTATAGTTATCTATTCAATAATTCTACCAATATCCCTTTGACCATGAGCATAAAGTTGAAAATAAGTTGACTATATATCCAAGTTAGGGTTCTGTTTTTCTTTTATGTTATGTTACGTGAAATGCAAAAGCCTTTAACATTAATTTATAAGACAAATATATATAGAAAATTATTTGCATCTACTATTTTTATTATATTTTAAATGTTTTTTTAAACAATCGTAGTTTGAAATAACCATTATTTTACACTTATATTATATATTGGGGAGTGTAGCAAAATAGCCACTTTGAAACTATAGATTTTGTTTCTAGCCCATGTTTCATAATTTTTAGGCAAATAGCCAACATGCTTAAGTGGCAATAATTACTAGACTAAATTACCCTTTTAAATAATCAAATGGAAAATAAAAACTACAACATATTAAACATATTTAATTACGGAAAAAAAACGCAACTTCAAAATGGTAACAGGCGAAAATATTTGAACCAAAATATTTGAAACAAAAAAACATTAACTACGCGTGTGTTATATGTTACACGTAGGCCTAAATCCTCTAACAAATCTCAGCAAAAATGAGTTTCGACTGCTGGTTATTTGAAATGATTTATTTATTTTCAAAAATTTCCGATTTTTGGTTATTTCCAAGAACTCCTGTTTTAGCATCAACGATTGATATCAGAATAAGTTCTGAAAAATGGATTCGGGTTTTTTCCAAATGATTTGAATATTATCAATTATTTCCAATAATTTCTGTTATTTCCAATAAATATAGAACTCTCTCCCGATCGTCCGCCGCCGCGTCTTGCCGGCGCTGTTCCCGGAGCAACATCCCTATCTCATTCTCGAACTCGTCGCCGAACGAACCCTCGGTACCGCCCAGCGTCGGCCTTCTTCCCAACTCAGATAACATTGCTTTCTGATAAAGTTTCCCTCTTTACCATCAAAATCGCAAAACCACAATACAGGACCAGAGAGAACTGGAAGAAATAAATTAATTGGGAATTAAAAAGCTCCGATATTTATAATGACCTAGAAAATTACTGAACCGAAACGACGATCGAACAATCAATCAGCTGAAGTAGTGATAGTATTTATGATCAACGAAAGCGATTCATCTCAACGTGTGTGGTCACGCAACAGCGACACCGATCAAACAAAAAAAAAATATAGAATAAACGAACGAAAGATATAACAACAAAGAAATCACGAAATGAAAGTGAGTGGTGTGTTGTTGTGTTTCAAAGAAGTGGTTTTGGACTGAGTTTGAGTAAGATCAAAATCGAAATCAAAATCCCAAAACAACAAGTCAGTGTGTTTAAAAAAAAATATCACGCAATGAAAAAAAAAACGCAAAGAAAAAGAAAACGTGTAATACAACCCTTAAATATATAAAAGTTAATTGACCTAATAAACATTAACCCAGTCACGCAAAAAAAAAAAACCAACTCCTACGGAAAAGCGAAACGTGTCACACGCAATGAAAAAAAACACACGCAATGAAAAAAAAAACACTCATAAACCTCATTAACACACGTAAACAAAAATAGAATAATAATTAAACAAACTTACTTAAAATATATGAGGACAAAAAAGTAAAACAATTATTGCCACCTAATATGGTTGGCTATTTCCCTAAAAAACTCCAAACATAGGCTAGATCCCAAACCAAACGTTTTAAGTGGCCTAGTTGCTTATAAAACTCTTATATATTTGCTCTGTTATATCCATTCAAAAGAAGAATAATTTTAAAAAAAATATATTTTGAAGAACATTGAGATCCAAATTTATAAAATATTGAGAAATATATAATCTAAAATAAATATCATTATAAATTAATTAATAAATTTATCATCAGAGAGTCGCAGTAAGACCCAAATTCTGTTGGGAAAAGCTTGCATTAAATAAAGAGATTCAATTATTTAAAGTTTTATTTTAAGTTGTTCACTGAAAGACGAAATAGTGTGTTATTGTTGAGAGAGTGTGTTTGTGAGTGGGAAAGAGTCCCATATGGAATAAACATAAAGGTGTTGAGCACCTTATATAAGTTGCATTTAATAACCTTGAATAAACAAGTGGTAGAAGGAGAATATGTCATGTGGATGTGAGGTGGAGGTGAGGTGGCATATCTATGCTACCTTTCACACTCACATCCCCCCTCGTCGGTGTCGCCACCGGCGATAGAGGCATCTGGCTCGGGCGGTAGTGGCGCTTTGTAGGCGCACTTCGGCATGCCGGTCACGTGGGCTCGTGGTGAGTCAGGCGTAACGGCGCGGTCGCGCCTTTTCCTTCGGTGGTTATTTTTTGTTACTGTTCGAATGGACAGTCACGTCGTTTGGTCCACGGTCGTGTTGTTTGCGTTTGTTCCTGTCGTTTGAATGAAATTGTGCTTTTGTTCGTCAAACCTTTTCACGAACAAGTACGATTTCAGAAATCAAACAAGGTTTTCGAATCTGCTCTCTCTTCCCCGAAACACCTTTTCCCAGAAAATTATTCTTGCCTATTTTCGGATTTCACTCTGTCTTGGTGCAGTCCGGAATAAGACTTGTCGTATCTTGCGGTATCCTTATTCTGAACCTTAAAACACTTTTGGGGTATAGGAAATTCTATAAAGATAGCGTTCCCATGCGTGATTCAAGACACGACGTCTTCAATTTCGAAGAATTTTCTAACAAATTCGGTATGGATTTATATTAGAGAGAGAAAGAGAGAACTCTCTTAGTGAGAGTTTCCATTTAAAGTTTTAGCAAAGAACGCTGCTACTCTGCCACACAAGCACATTTGCCACATGTCAAACAACCATTGGACAGGATTCTAAGGCGTCGCTTGCATTTGTGCGAGCAAATTCTTATGTGTTTTGCGCTTCGTTGGCTACGTGTTAGCGAGAAATTCAACTACTCCTTTACATGTCGCACATGTGGCAAGCAGCATGCATAAATACTTAAAAACACTTCTTATTATTAAGTGACATCCAAAAATAGTCAAAACAACTATTTTAGATGCTGAGGCGCCTTCTAATTATATTATTTTGTTTAATTGAATATTTCTTTGTAGAAACTCCAATAATGTTGCTTAAAAAAAACTAAAACAACGTAAATTTAGCCATTTTTTTAATTATGTTTTGTATATGGAGGTCACTTCTTAATAAATAACAAAAGTTACAGTAGTAGTTTTTATTGCTATTTGAATTGATTAACAATGACAATAAGCAAACATCGACTCATTTGCCAAAATAATTCCCATTTAGCACAAAAGCTTTCATATATAAATTACAGGCAACTAGCTTTTTCACTAATTCATTTTAAGATTCTATCTCAAATTTCATTTTATTAAATAAAGTCCACATATTCGCAGTAAATTAAATTAAATAAAGAGTTCACTTAATTAACTTTTTAAATAATTTAATTTATTGTGGACTGTTGGACTACTTTTTAATAAAATAAAATTTTAGTTATTTTTTAAATAGATGATAAGCTATTAGGTTACTAAGTTAATTACCCCTATAAATTATCCGCCATAATATGATGATAATAATCTAACTCTACATATATATAATGAACACTAATTCCTTTTGAAAAAAAGGTATACTAATTCCGCTCGCTATATTTTGTTCTTCTATATAGTAATTGTTAGGCCCTCTTTTTCTTACGATAAAAACGATGCCCCAATTGCAAAAACGACGTTACAATATAAAAGCGCCAACCGAGCTTCAACCAGGCGCCAACCGAGCTTCAATCAAGTGCCAACCGAGCTTCAACCAGGCGCCAACCGAGCATCAACCGAGCTTCAACCAAGCGCCAACCAAGCATCAACCAAGCGCCAACCAAGCTTCAACCAAGCGCCAACCAAGCATCAACTAAGCATCAAGCACCGGTTTCTTTTTCTATAAATAGTTCACTCATTCCCAACTAAAAAAACAACTGAAGAGAATCCCCCGAACTCAAAAAAACTCTCTAAACCCCAGAGACTCTCAACCCCAGAATTCACTCATCCAAATACTCTCCCAACTCAAGAGGACTCCGAACTCAGAACTCATTCCGAACTAAAGGAGAGAAAGGTCCAGGATTCACACCGAACTCAAAATACACTAAACCCCAAAAAATTCCACTCTCAACTCTGGAATAGAGTCTGAACCGAGAATCCCCTGAACTACGTCATGACCTAATCCCGCAAAGCGGGTACGTAGGCAGCTCACGAAGAGCACAGTCACGCCCCCCAGGCGAGCTCAACCTCCAGGCAGGGGCGACCTCCAAACGAGCTTGACCCCCCCAGGCGAGCTCCCTCCAGGCAGGGGCGACCTCTAGGCGAGCTCGACCCCCAAGGTGAGCTCCATCCAGGCAGGGCGACCTCCAGGCGAGCTCGACCTCCAGGCAGGGCGACCTCCAGGCGAGCTCACCCTCCAGGCAGGTGCGACCTCCAGGAGCGCTCGACCCTCCAGGCGAGCTCAACCTCCAAGCCGAGCTCGACCTCCCAGGCGAGCTCAACCTCCAGGCGAGCTCGACCCCCAAGGCGAGCTCCCTCCAGGCAGGGCGACCTCCAGGCGAGCTCGACCTCCAGGCCAGACCCGACCTCCAGGCGAGCTCCCTCCAGGCAGAGGCGACCTCCAGGCGAGCTCGACCCCCCAGGCAAGCTCCCTCCAGGCAGGGCGACCTCCAGGCGAGCTCGACCTCCAGGCCAGACTCGACCTCCAGGCGAGCTCGACCCCCCTAGGCGAGCTCCCTCCAGGCAGGGGCGACCTCCAGGCGAGCTCGACCCCCCAGGCAGGGCGACCTCCAGGCGAGCTCGACCTCCAGGCAGGGCGACCTCCAGGCGAGCTCGACCTCCAGGCCAGACTCGACCTCCAGGCGAGCTCGACCCCCCAGGCGAGCTCACCCTCCAGGTAGGTGCGACCTCCAGGAGCGCTCGACCCCCCAGGCGAGCTCAACCTCCAGGCGAGCTCGACCCCCAGGCGAGCTCGACCTCCAGACGAGCTCGACCACCAGGCGAGCTAGACCCCCGGGCGAGCTCGACCTCCAGACGAGCTCGACCTCCAGACGAGCTCGACCTCCAGACGAGCTCGACCTCCAGACGAGCTAGACCCCCGGGACGAGCTCGACCTCCAGACGAGCTCGACCTCCAGACGGGCTCGACCACCAGGCGAGCTAGACCCCCAGGCGAGCTCGACCTCCAGTCGAGCTCGACCTCCAGGCGAGCTCGACCCCCAGGCGAGCTCGACCTCCGGGCGAGCTCAACCTCCCAGCAGGCTCGACCTCCAGGCAAGCTCGACCTCCGGGCGAGCTCAACCTCCCAGCAGGCCCGACCTCCAGGCGAGCTCGACCCCCCCAGGCGAGCTCGATCTCCAGGCAAGCTCGACCCTCCAGTCGAGCTCAACCTCCAGACGAGCTCGACCCTCCAGGCGAGCTCGACCTCCAGCCAGGTTCGACCCTCCAGGCGAGCTCGACCTCCAGCCAGGTTCGACCCCCAGGCGAGCTCAACCTCCAGACGAACTCGACCCCCCAGGCGAGCTCAACCTCCAGACGAGCTCGACCTCCAGGCTAGGAATCAAAGACGAAGAACGCATTCCCGACGAAGAAGAAGGCAAAGCATTGTTTCCCTCTTTACGATTCTAAGATCCTCCGAAGCCCCTGGACGCTTTGGGCTTTGCCCCGAACTTCCTTGAGCCCTTTGAACTCTCGAAAAGTAATTTGGGCCGATCCAATACTAGGCACGTGACTATTCTAAGCACGCCACGTGTCCTCAAATGTTAAATCCAAAAAACGGCTTAACAGTAATCAAACTAAATACTAAATATTAGTATCAAATAATACTCTCACTGTTTTATTGCATGCCTACAGATTTTACCACAATTGAATTTAAGACTTGGTACTTTTTTTCCCCATTTCCGTTCCTTTGAATTGAGGAAGATACAGCGAAGTACTTGACGCCAATATATTGCAAAAAATATATATGTAATTGTCAAGTGGGAACGCATATACAGTTTATAACTATATCTATGTTACAAAAAAATTTTGACGCAGCTTTTGATGCATTATCATTTATCAGTATTAATCATTCTATATTGCTTTGACATGCTGTGACCCAATATTGAGAAATAAAGTTGTCACAATATATGTTGACATAGAAAATGACTTTTTTTTTTTACATGCACATGTTTGATTTTTCCAATCTTAGCTTTAGAGGATATAATTTTTTTTTTTTTTTTAAAGTTTATCTCATCTTTTCTTTTTTATCTATAAACAAATGTCTTGCATATATATATATATATATATATATATATATATATATATATATATATATATATATATAAGGATTTTTGGCTCAAATAATCCATATCTTTTTATGATAGTGGCATTTTAGTCTTTAAATTCTTTTTTGAAGCATTTTGGTCTCTAAAATATTGATTTTGTAGTATTTTTATCCAATTTTAAAAAAATATATATATTTTATTTTATGAAATTATATACTTTATAAACTTAAAACATGTTTATATACTAAATCAAATAATTAGCTGTTTAGCCATCTAAAACACTAGCAATTGGTTTTAGCCAACCTTTCGTTAATTTCCCGTAAATAGTCATCTTGCTTACGTTGCAGCTTATTAATTGAATTAGTTTTACCTTTCTGCCCTTACGCTATTTTAATTAGGCAGCTTTTTTTTAAATTTCGAATTAAATATTGAAACCGAATAGGGAAGTTTTCAAATTTGAAATTTGAATTTTGAGCAGATTTTGAAAGTTCTCAGCCCATTAATTGTTATGTATTTGGAAATTTTCGGCGTTGACTTTGGGTAATTAGTTTCTATTTTCGTTGCAATTCATTATGGATAAAATCTGTATATATATTCTTCATTTATTGATATTATTTCGTCTTCCATATATTCACAATTTCCAGAATTTTCGTGCCAAAAATATTTCCAGAATTTTTTCAATTTATTTACACGAATATACTGTAAATATGTCTTGTATTTACAGTGAATATATTGTAAATAAGCTTCGTATTTACACGAATATACTGTAAATATGATTTCTATTTACACGAACATACTGTAAATATGATATCTATTTACACGAACATACTGTATTAAAAAAAAAACCATAAACTTCTCTCAGCAAGAAGCTTGTCGATTTGCACATGCGTTCTAGGAACTATAATGAACTTGATTCCCAGGTTATAAAGGAAAACAAAATCCCTGAGAACCAAAATTAGTCGAGAGAAAAACAAAATCATAGATCGTTGCCTTGAGACACGGGATCGTCGCCGCCACCTTCGTCGCCACCAGCAGCAGCCCCACGCCGCCCACCGCCGCGTACCCCAAAATGGCCCGCGCCTTCGTCGCCGTCCACCGCGATCCCCGCGTCACCTCTTCCACAGCGTCCTTCTCAGATTCGAAATCGCCGGCGGGATCGAGGCCAAGCGCGCCGGTGGTGGGATCGATGTGGATCACTTGCGTGTCGCGGCAGCTCGCCAGGCTGGCAACGATGCATGTCTCGCCGGAGTCCAGCTCGGCATCACCGATAGCCTTGCGCCTCGGTGGAATCACCACTCCCCTCCCCGATTTTGCTACTGTAGCCTTCGATTTCCGGCGGAGGCGTTGTCTTCACCCTCGAGCACACTCCCTCGATCTCTCTTTCTCGGTTCTCTCTCTCTCTCTCGGCTCTCTTTCTTCTTTCTTATTTCTTCTCTCTTAATGATCTCAATTAATGATCTTAATTACGTCCGTAATAACCGCGAGCAGTTATATCATAATATTTTGTATTAAATGTTTTTATTTTCAGCATGTTAATGGACGGGAACGGTTGGGAGGTTATTTTGGTATTTTTATCTATGTAAATAAATTGGGCTGGCTATTAACACGAAATTAACCAAATGTTGGCTAAATCCAAAACTGTCTAAACTGGGAGGCTATTTAGCTATATAACAAAAAAAAAATTATACAATATTAGATTTTTATAGCATCATATATATATATATATTACTTTTTTAAACTTTTTAAAATTATAAACAAGCTATTTTAGTTTGTAAATATGTTTTAAGTTGATTTGGTGTTGAATTTTATAAAAAGGTTGTCATTTTTTTCAAAAAAAGGATCAAAATGCTATAAAATAAAAAGATTAAGGACCAAAATACATCAAAAAAAAAATTTAGGGATCGAAAGGCCACTATCTTAAAAAAAATGGAGACTTGCGTCAAAATTTCTATATATAATTAGCACTGTGCTAGTACCTTTGATAACATGAGACGAGACAATTCGCCATGTGAACCAAAGGCTAAAGTTCCCGAAGTTTGGGACCCAAAATTAACGCGTTTTAATTTATATTTAGCATATTTATATATACGATGATCTTCTTTTCCGTTCATGTGTGTGTAGTGCAATATATATATATAGTGCATACAGCTAACACCCCGACAGATCTTCTCGCCATATATATATATTCTGCTTCTACTGAACTACCAATTACTAAAATTAACTTTATTTCTATAATATAAGATGAAAAAAAATTATCTATTGGTTCTGCTAAAACCAGTATTTCAAGGGTTTCATACTTTGTCGTTTGCTACATCCAACACTGGAAGTCCACTTTCTCGAAAAGATCGACGTAAGCACTTTTTATGAGTTTAAAAATATAGAAAATTACGAATGACTCATTGTGTGGATGACAAGATGTGGTAATAAATCCCCATACATACACACGCAAAATTACACTGTAATTAAATGAAATAGACGACGTTGTTATGTTTGATACAATCATAATTGCCAATTGTATTTACTATGTGTTAGTATTAATTATTGCATTTCATATTTCTATTTATTTTAAATGTTATTTAAAAATAATAATATCTTTTAGTATTTAAAAAAAATTATTTTAAATTTTAGAAAGGTTTATAGTTTAAAAATAACATTGGATATAGGGTAATGTTTAAATATTAAAATGATAATAATACTTAAGAAACTCTTTTTTTATAATAACAAAAGAGTCACAAAAGATTCAAGTTATATATTGTTTAATAAATGATATTTTGACACCAATGTTAATAATAATAAGTCTCCCAAATTTAGGAAAAACTCAAAATTTGAAAGTTTTATCATCTTCCAAGGTTTATAAAGATGGTTATCTTTTTCACAATTTTTCTTTTTACAGTAGTGACACAAAATACAGAATTTTGTGATAACAGTGTCATAAAATTATGCATTTCGTAATAGTAGTGTCACACAATTTTGTATTCCGTGACAGTAGTGTTGCAAAATGCATAATTTTATGATAATTTTGTCACTAAATTCTGTATTTTGTGACACTCTATTATCACGAAATAAAAAAAAAAGTGTCAAAAAATACTCGAAAATTTTCAGAATGTCTAGATAGGTCAATTTCCAACCTCATTATTGTCGCCTGCTGAGAGAGAGAGAGAGAGAGAGAGAGAGAGAGAGAGAGAGAGAGAGAGAGAGAGAGAGAGAGAGAGAGAGAGAGAGAGAGAGAGAGAGAGAGAGAGATCCCCCAACCCTATTATCTCAGGTTTTTAATACATAAAAAGAGCGGAAAAAATCTATGGGTAAAATCAAATGTCACAATTTAATCCTTTTATGTCAATTGTATAAGAAGAGTCCGAGCATGTTCATGGAAATCTGAAATCTCGACCTGAAATAATAATACTCGTAAACACTCAAAATCTTGACAAATAAATGATATTATCTCGAAGGAGTACTTATCAAAGAATATTGGCGATGAAGAAAGAAGGGGTACAAATTATTGAACGCGACTCATATCTACCCGTCGATATTATAGCTGCAACTATATATGCTATATGTTTAATGTGGTATAATCATATAAACATTGGGAAGAAAGCAACTACCTGTCGATCTTAATTACAGTTGCAATTATATATTGCTCATTCTTAAACAGTTCTTTTTAGTCCTCAATCAATTTATATTAACCCATAGCTTAGTAATACAAATCTGAGCAAACAACATTAGAGATACAAATAATATGGAGGCTTGAGAGAGAGAGAGAGGAAAAAAAGAAAAAAAAAAAGTGGAAACATGGGGTGAGGGTATTCAAAAACAATATTAATTACAAAAATATAGTTTTTTTTCTCTCTAGCTTAATTGAAGAGATTTTCCATCTACCCTAATGGATTATTCTTGCCCTTTCTCCAAGTCCTCCATGGAAAAGATGCTATTGTTGTTTCTCAATTGAAGGAGAAGAACATAGTTTTATTTTATAGATAGCGGACAAAAGAGCAAAAGCCAAGTTTTGTCTATTTGGGAGAGTCTTCTACGTAAGACTTATTCGACTTAATTTCTTTCGCAACCAGTTTACCAATCTATGGAACCCCAAAAAAAGCCAGGATATAAATCAAATTCCAATGAATATATTTCTTCTCAGTTTAAACAAACATGCTAAGATAACCCTTTCACAAATCCAAACCAGTACCCTAATTTCTAAACTCCAAATTTTAAAATAAAAATAGCCTTAAATTAAAATTAAATAATAAAATTCATATCTCCCAAGAGATGACTTCATTCCGTGTTTGAATTGCAACTCTAAATCCTGTTCGAATCTGTGATTTTGATGACTATCAACTGTCGACTTTTACCCTTTTGCCTATTTATGTGTTCTTCGCGATTAAAATACTGTTGTTTATTTTTTAATTTTAAATCAATTACATAAATGGCGTAAAGAAATAAAGATAATCGATGCTTACATACAAATATTATAGTCAACGTCAATGAAAAATCAATAAAAAGAAGATTTGTGACACTGTTGTCTATTGCAGGGTATAATTTCGTCATTTTAGTTAAACATATGGTATGAACTCGACATTTTTGAAAATCAAAAGTTAAACTCGATATTTCACTACAAAAATAAGGTATATTTGTGTCATTTTTCCTATATATTTCGTAAGAGAAACTTCATTTTTGAATCTTTAATTAAAAACTTATATATCTATGTGACCACGATTAAAATACTTTTTACCAATAATAATAAAAATCTTCATGGACCGAAATGTTACGCTAAAATCTATTTTCTAGATTTGTTATGTTTAAACTATTTATAATGGTATTATTTTTAATATATCAATAAGAAATTGTTTCTCTATATTAGTACACGCGCGTGTGTGTATATATGTATATATATATATATATATATATATATATATATATAATATTCAAGCATCATAAAAACAAATTGTTAAAAATCTTTATCAACTTTCAGAATGAATTTAAAGTAAAATTCATAATTTCGTACTAAACTCATCCATCACCACCATAAATAAATAGCTAACATAGGCGGACTAGCACATATCTTATAGAGGGTGGGACTCGGTGGGTTCTCCTAAAATTTGGACAAACGATGTTTCACGAGAATTTGGTTGGTTAAAGGAAAATTAGTATCTAATAGTTTATAAGATAATCGATTAATTAGTTATTAGTCGCTTGCGTTGCAGTGACCATAATCAAAATGCTCGGCTTTGAAAAGAAAACTACATTTTCTCGCGTTTGCCTATATATAGGGAGACCAATAGAGACATGACAACAATTTAATGCTAAATATTATATATGATGTTATTTTAATTACTTGTTTTCATACGTGATAGCTAGTTTAGACTACTCCCACACATACCTCAGTAGAGAGGTCTTCAATTTGAATCCCTTAGAGTACTGCAGAAATACATGCCATTTTACATATAGAGGATTTATCCTCTTTCAGCGTAATGCTCATGTACTAAATCATGTAATCTTGACCAATAACGCCACATGCACTTGCATTGCTAAATATCATACCATGTAATTTTGACCAATAATGACACTTAGAAAAAAAAAATACTATTTTACATATTTGTTTTGTCCATGATTAAAAATAGAGTGCGTATCTCTTGGTATTAAATAGTTATCCATATGTTATTCACTTATTGATCAAAATCAACACTAAGGATATTAAGGTGGTTTGAAGCCCATTTTTTACAATTTACACAAGTCATTAACATTTTTCAAGTCAAGTTATAAATATTTTTCAATTCAATATTTTTTCTTTTATTTTTAATAGAAAAATAATAATTATTAATAAGCTCTTCGCTCACTACTACAAATACTATTTTCCGGAGCGGAAGACATTCGGGTGCGACTTTTCGCACCCAAAATTCGCACCAAATGAGTCTTTCAGGTGCGACTTGTCGCACCCAAAACTAAAACAGCATATAAAAATTTTCGCTGATTTTTTTTTAAACTTTGGGTGCGACTTTTCGTACTCAAAAGTCCGTCAAAATTTTTGGGTGCGACTTAGTCGCACCTATAGTCTTAAAACATTTGAGCGGTCAACTTTCCCCCTCTTTTTTGTGAAATACTATTAGGTGCGACTTTTCGCACCCAATGGGTCATTGGGTGCGACAAAGTCGCACCCAAATTCTAGGTCAGGATATAAAATAAATTTTCACTGCGATTTTCATTCATTCTCTCACATTCTGAGCCTCTCCCTCTCTTTTTTTCTTCCTCTTTAATTTCCAGCCAGCCGCAAACTCCGACTCATCTTTTATTTCTTCATCTTTGCAGGTACCGCCCTTCGCACCCTCGACCTCAGCTCCAACGCCTTCACCGGCAACCTCCCTCCCGGCCTCTGCTCCCGCGGCGAGCGGCCTCTCGAGAACCCTCGACCTCAGCCCCAAATTTTCTAGGGTTTGGAACTTGAATTTGGGGCTTTTGTGGAAATCAGTTGACATTGCCCGTGTGTTTCTGGTGTTGGCCGTGTGTTTTTTACGCTGGCCGTGAATTTGGATTGGGTTGTGTTTCGGCCGAGGGATTTGGTTATTTGGCCGAGGGATTTTGTCGCCATTTTTTTGGTGACTTTTTAGGTGCGACTTTAGATGCGGAAAGTCGCACCTAAATGTCGCATCCGAAAGTCAAGACTTTTGGGTGCGACTTTTCGCACCCAAGACTTTTAGGTGCGGACTTTCGGGTGCGGAAAAGTCGCATCCAAAGTCGCACCTAAAGATATCTTTGGGTGCGAAAATTGACTTTTGGGTGCGAAAAAAGTCGCACCTAAAGGTCTTTTTTGTACTAGTGGCTAGTTCTATTTAGATCTTGTTCTAAGTCATAATTACTATTTTTAATTATATGATTTTATATAATATTAATTGGTAACCCGTATTACAATAAAATATGAACGATAAAAATTAATACCAGTATTTCAAAGGAAAAATGATATGAAGTAGCCAATTCAAACTATAACTTTTGCAAAATAGCCATAGTTTCATTAGGTATAGCAAAATAGCCAATTGAGAGTACTGCGACTTTTAATCCTGCATCGATTAATTTTAATCCAGCCTTCATAAAGCTTACATTCTGTCTTTATAGTTCGTTGGGATTAAATTTAATCAAGCCTAGATTAATCTTACTTAGACTAGTTTGTTTATAGTTGGCCAAACTATGGCTATTTTGCAAAAGTTTAAGTTCTATTTGACTATATAGCCGCTTGACCCTATTTCAAATAACTATAAATATTTGTTGGCAGTTGATATTTTAATATATTCGTAAAAATGTATTTTTCTCTATGTTCAAATATAACTCTGAAAACTGATTGCCTAAAAATAGGCCTGTGCACGGTCCGGTCCGGTCCAAAACTGGCCAAAAAATTGGACCGGACCGTTCAAAACGGTTCAAAAAAACTCAAATCGGACCGGACCAAAAAACTGTAAAAACCGGATCGGACCAGACCGTTTTAAATCATCTAGACCGGACCGGACCGTTTTGAACCGTTTGGACCGTTTTGAACCGTTTAGACCGGACCGGACCGTTTTGGACCGTTGGACCGTTTTGAACCGTTTTACATAATTAAAAAAAATAAAAACCATTAATTTTCCACCAAAACACAAACATATAGTCATATATGGGAGTTAAATACATGCACAAATGTCTAATTTGGCTAATTGGACATTAATTTTTTTTTTTTTTTTTTTTTTTTTTATAAATAAACCGGTCCGGTCCGGTTTAACGGTTTAAAAAAAAAAAAACCGGACCGGACCGGTTGCATTGAGTAAACCGGACCGGACCGGACCGGGAAAACAAAAAACCGTTTTAAACCGGATCGGCGGTCTAAAAATCATCGGTCCGATCCGATCCGGTTTACGGTTTTTTTGCGTCGCCCTACCTAAAAATGCATTGAAAAACACTACGCACCAATTGGTGAATAGAGTAAAATTGGCAAGTTCTTAGTTGCATGGTCTAATTGGTTGTGAGGTTCACATTTTAAAACCCGTACCATTTACATCTACATAAATTCACAGGGTTACATTGAATGCTATATATCATCAAATGTGAAAAACGCTTTCATAGTCATTACAAATTACAAGAATCTACTGTAACAAAATTGGGTGGTTTCAGAGACAAAACAAGACAAAAGGCATGGGATTGATCACTCCAATCGCAAATACATAATTAGTAATATATATATATAGACATATCAAATGCTTAGACGACTATCAAGTGTCAATCAATTTTTGAATCGAGTTAACTGTTTACCTTAACATTTTTACCCATTCCCTTTAAGTTTTGAAACTTAATAGTCAACATGTGACCAAGGCTTCAAAAGGCCTGCAGTTTTATAAGATTTTTTGGTTGTTTTTATATCCATGGAATGGTTTTGGTTGTGACGTGGCTCTCAAGGAATACAATGTCACAGTGGCATGGGTTATACGTAACGAAAGTGTATGTAGTCACATTGCATAATGTGGACACTCTAAGAGACCTATCAATGGAATTCCAGTTAGTTAGATCGTGACTATATTGACGTAACTGCCATTAATAATTATAAATGTTCATGCAATAATGAGAAACATATGATTAAATATATTCGTGCGCATACATACAACAAGATGAAATAAGAGTTTGTTGGAGTTGAAAAGGCTGAGAAAACTATTGCTTACCTTACCTTTGTTTTTGTTTTCCCGGCAGAAACAGAAAATCAATTTATTTTTTGTTTCAATAATATTAATCGTTACTTTCTTCAAGTAATCCACAACGATTTTCACCATGCACCCTCTGGTGGAAGGTCAAGAACCTTTTCTGTAAGTTAATGAATATAAATACGAGTGCGGAATTAATTAAGGCATAATTAAAAGAAATTATAGCATATTTAATTGGTTAGGGACAGAGAATAAAGTAAATCAGTAATTATCTTCGTACAATTTAAATGTACAGGTTCGTATTTTTTATTTATTTAAACGCATATATTTTTATGTTTCTACTGTTCTACATATAGATTATATAGTCCCTATTGTAAAAAGACCACAATCGCAAATGTTTTCAACCCTAATTTAAATAGCATTTATTCTATTTAATTTGAAAATATGTTTGATTTGCTTTATGGAAAACATCTTATCTAATTATGTAGTTGTTTGTTGACTACATTACCAGACTTACATAATTTACCATAATGTACAGGGGTGGTAAATATGGCGGAGCAAGAATTTGAAATCGGGAAGTGTATTTTTACATTTTGAAATATCTATCCGCGGAAACCTCGAACAAGGATGCAGCCGACGATTAGTTTTGAACATGTTTTATCCTCATCTTATTTATTTATTATCAGTCCTAATTGCTGTCAACACTTAATCATAATTACTTATCTAGTTTAGTTTAATAATAGAAAAATCACACGGACTAAATCACTTGGAATGTTGGGTTTGCGATCTAGCTAACGTTTTAATAATATTTAAAATATAGCTTGATTTGGTGACGTGACCTCATTAATAAAATAGTATTTTACATGATTGTCCTTAGCATTTCCATACGTTAATTTTGGTATATATGGTTAATTCATCAAAATAAACGAAACGTAGACTAGTTCTTTAAAATCAAGTTTGAAATTGGCTAAATACATACGGCGCCTTAATAATACCCACCCTTTATGTTTCAAATTTCAACCGATGAAAATGGTGTTACAACTAAATAGTCATTCAAAATTAATGAAATCGTGAAATAGGTAACGTTCGTCTAAAACTAGTGACACAACTAATTTGTAAAAGCATCGGGTTTTAATAATTTTTTTTGACCTCGTGATTACATTTATATGTAAGTGATAAATTTTTGATATAAATCGTCAAAAAATTAATGACATTGAAAAAAAAATGATTACGTAACTTTAGTTAGTTTGATGAAAACTTTAAAATTTGGTTATTTTACTAATCAATTAATTTTAAATAGTTATTTTGTATAATTTTTTTGAAAAAAAATTGAAGGTCTCCTTCATTGGATTAATATAAAATTGAAAAGTAAACCGTAATATAATAAAAACAAATATATGATCTTCTTCATTGGATTAATATATATTTTTTTTTTCAGATCCGAGTCTCAGATTTAAGATATGATATTTTTTTTCGTGGATCTCAATCAGGCAAGATCCCTAAAATCGTAATCTACAACGTGCGAATATCAGCGTTAACGCTCTTTATTCGTGTAGTAATCTGATAATGTATGGTTACATAGTTAGAAGTTTTTAATTTCTTTTGCGTTATTATAGTAATATAAGATTTTGACTTTTATCAATATTTCTCTTTGAGTAGCTCTTTATAACTAAAAAAACAAATATATGAAAGTAATTTTAGTTTTAAAAAATGTGATGTAATTGTAAGTAAAACACAATGAAGAATCTATTTAGTAAAAATATGTTTAAGACCGAATTCTCACTAAATTAGAAAGCTGGGACCACTTTAACAGTTAAATGTTTATTAAATTTCAAATAACTTATTTTACTAGCTAGCTATTGGAGAGTTTCAAACTTGAGCCTAGTTGCAAAGTTTGATAGTATTAAAATAATTTGGTTAAATTTACGGAAGCTCATGTAACTTGTTAGACAAAAATAAACATGTGCATTCTTATTTCTTTGTTTATAACAGTATGTTTTAGATGTTTGACTTTAATGTTTTTAGCTTAATTTAGATTATTATTAGTGTCATATAAATAGCATATATATTTTATATATTTATTTGGGTGTGCATACAGCTGTATATAGATACACACCTCAATTGTCTTTTCATCGACCATTATTATAAAGATTTGGAGAAATTCCCTATCAAAGATTTTTAGTCAATGAAGGTCAAATAATTTATTTTTCTAATTTCTGATAAACACAGTCAACGTTGCCGTGAATAGCTTGGAAATCTCTAAAAATATTGGAATTCAAAAGATCATATATTATTCTTTAAATAAAACAATGAAATGAAAAGAAAACGAACTATTACAACTGGAAATGACTACGACACCATCACCTAATATAAGGTTAAAAATAATATATTGATTTAGAAGTTTTAATTTAAGTATGTAAAGGGATATTAAAATAACCTTTACCATTATATTTGAATAGTCACCGAAAAGGAAACAGATAAAAAAAAAAAAAAACCGGGTATCGAAGATGTTCGATCTGTTTTTCAATTTTCATCAAAATCTCTCCCTATTTAATGCATACTGTATAGTTATACTTATATATACCAATTAAAACACCAAATGAATAACAATAAAGAATAATAATGATAAATTAATAAATATCACTAGTAAAGACTGTAAAGCTAAGGTAAAAAAAAAAAAAAAAGCCATCCATCTGCACTCAATATTGTTTATCACACTTGTCCTTTTCAACCCCAAAATAGTAAAATCACTCTTTTTTATACCATTCCCTCTCACCCTTTTCAATGCCAATTCTCTCTCTCTCTCGCTTAAAAATATATAAAAATTAAACAACGTTTCTGCTCCCAAACCCATTTCCACTTCAAAACCCTCGCATTTGCTCACTCCAAAGCTATTTAGCGCTCCTCTCTCTCTCTTAATAAACAAAACAAACACACCAACCAAAAACGCTTCAAAGAAAGGCCTTTTCTTTACTTCACAGTTCACACACTGCCTCTCTTTCTTTTCTCACTGGTTTCCCAATGGAGAAGAAGCAAGGGTTCTTCTCAGCCCTGAAGCACGAAGTAGTCCGCGGACTCTCTCCATCGCGCTCCCGCGGCAACAGCCCCGCCCGCTCCAGGTCGGCGTCGCCGATCTCCTCCCTCCTCCGCCGCCGGAAATCTGTCGGCTCGGCGTCGGAGATTGCGAGATCCGGCAGCCTGAGGCCGCTGGGAGAGCCAACCCTAGCTCCCCTCATGGAGGGTCCGGATCCGGACGGCGGCGCCGGAGACGGACTCGGCGACTCGAAACGGGTCGGGTCGGGTCTCGGGCACTGGATGAAGGGCCAGCTCTCCAGAGCCCCGTCCATGGCTTACAAGAGGTCCGACCTCCGACTACTCCTCGGCGTCATGGGAGCTCCTCTCTCCCCCGTCCACGTCAGCACCAACGACCCTCTTCCCCACCTCAGCATCAAAGACACTCCCATCGTCAGTCCTCTTCTCATCCCACGAAATTCTTCTTCTTTTTTATTTTGTTTATTTTTGGTTGGTGATGGGGAATGATGAAATTAGAAGAAATTTCATAACAATAATAATGAAATGGGTCCAACTAATTCTGTAACTGTGCGTGATAATTCAATACTCTGTCTTTCTTTTTTTTTTTAAAGCCTTTCATTGACTTGATTTGGATTGTGCGTTGGTTGGTTGTGATAGGAGACGTCGTCGGCGCAGTACATAGTCCAGCAATACACGGCGGCGTCGGGGGGCCAGAAGCTGCAGAACACGATCCGGAACGCGTACGCGATGGGGAAGGTGCGGATGGTGGCGTCGGAGTTCGAGACGGCCACGAAGGTGACGAGGACCCGCAACGCCTCCCGCTGCGCCGAGTCCGGCGGCTTCGTCCTGTGGCAGATGAACCCCGACATGTGGTACGTCGAGCTCGCCGTCGGCGGCACCAAGGTCCACGCCGGCTGCAACGGCAACCTCGTCTGGCGCCACACCCCCTGGCTCGGCGCCCACTCCGCCAAGGGCCCCGTCCGCCCCCTCCGCCGCGCCCTCCAGGTACCCGCTCGCTCACCATCAATCAGATCCCACCGCTCAGGATCACTCATTTAGTTTTGTTCCAGGGTCTTGATCCGAGAACGACGGCGAGTATGTTTGCGGAGGCGAGGTGCATCGGGGAGAAGAAGATAAACGGGGAGGATTGCTTCATCCTGAAGCTGTGCGCGGACCCTCAGACGCTCAAGGCCCGGAGCGAGGGGCCCGCGGAGATCATAAGGCACGTGCTGTTCGGGTACTTCAGCCAGAAGACGGGGCTCCTGGTCCACATCGAGGACTCGCACCTGACGCGGATCCAGTCGAACGGGGGCGACGCGGTCTACTGGGAGACGACGATCAACTCGTTCCTGGAGGACTACAGGGCCGTGGAGGGGATCATGGTGGCCCACTCGGGCCGCTCCGTGGTCAACCTGTTCCGGTTCGGGGAGATGGCGATGAGCCACACCAAGACCAAGATGGAAGAGGCTTGGACCATCGAGGAGGTCGCCTTCAACGTCCCGGGGCTCTCCGTCGACTGTTTCATCCCTCCGGCGGACCTCAGGTCCGGCGCCGTGGACGAGACCTGCGAGCTCTCGCACGACGAG
Organism: Urtica dioica subsp. dioica; assembly: GCF_054948205.1. Classification (NCBI taxonomy): domain Eukaryota; kingdom Viridiplantae; phylum Streptophyta; class Magnoliopsida; order Rosales; family Urticaceae; genus Urtica; species Urtica dioica. The sequence goes on along the minus strand of NC_142763.1, from coordinate 30,637,810 downwards.
AGAGGGAAAGCCGCTCTCTCCGCCGGGTCCCACGGTTCGCACCGGGCCAAAGTCGCCGCGCTAGAGAAAACCAACGATGGTAATCTCGATAGCATGATGTGGAAGTTGGAGAATTTGAAAGTTTGATGATTGACTGTTTTTTTTTTTTTTTTTTATAATTTTTTTTATAGGGCAATTGTTTATATTAGTAGGGATTAAGGGGGGAGAAAAAAGAGTTAGTCTAAACTTACACTACTTAGTAGGAGGTCTAGTCAAAATATTTTTTGACGTTGGTTATGCCTCTATTAATTCTGTAAATAGAGCATAATTGTTCACAGGTTTGTTAACGGGAAAAAAAAAAAGAAATAGAGAAAAAGCCTGGGTGAATCCTTATACTCTCGATGCAGAGTCCAACGACGGAGTTGGAAGCTCGATTTTCCGGCTAGGGATAGAGCAAATGGAGGTTTTAGTGTTTTTATTTTTATTTTATTTTTCATTAAAGCTCCTATAGAATAGCAGCCAAACTTTTTTTTTTTAACCGTTTACATAGTTTCCCACTAATTTTATCTTGACTGTAAATCCAGACCAGCAGTGAAAAAGGAAACTGTCTCTGGCTCTAGCTTTGAGTTTTTCTGAAGCTATATATCTGTTTTTTTTTTTTTCATGTTAATTTTTCTGTTTTTGGGTGTGCTTAGAAAAATCTTTGCTGTGGTTTGTTTGGTTGAATGATTGTATAACTTTCTTCTGGGTCTGTGGAAGGAGATTTGAAAAGGAAAAAAAAAGCAATGTGGATGTGGTGTTATTATTACCTTTTTTTTTTTTTTTGCATGTGTATTGACTTAATCTACAAGAATTGAGCGTTAAGACAAGTGGGGTATATGATATATCATGGTACTTCTGATGAAAATGTGTAAACAAAATAAAAATACTGCCCTCTGAAGATATTAAATGCTCATGAATATGATAATGACGAGTGATCAAGCATCTTTTTTCTATGTTTCCTTTCGGTGTTTCCCTGGAAATATGTACATTTGATCATTTTAACCCCCCCATTGAATGCCTAGAGAGTAGAGACCCATATCCCTTTCTCTCCTTTATTATCCTCTCAGTGAATCTAACCCAATATTATTTTTCTTTAATGTGCCCTTATTGCATCTTTATTCCCATTCCAACATTTATCCTGACTTGTTCTTTTATGGCTTTTTTATGCAATATATCTTTCATTTACCCAATTCCTTGTGTAGATATCTTATTCTTTTCCATGGTGGTGCTTTACAGCATCAATTGCTGAGGTTTGGAAAGTTCAGTGACATAAGATAGTGGGTGACTTTATGTAGTCCCTTTATTTAATTGTATTCATTTTCTCTCTTTGAGAAGAACCCTTCTTGATGGGGTCACTCAATAACACACCTTTTAACTTTGACCGTTTGGGCACAAGATTAAATTAATCAAGATGGGGTTAGGTTGGCGATTATCATTCGTAATACTTCTGGGTTTTAGGATATATTTAACTATGATTAGTGTAAGTATCCTCGTGAAGTAAGTTTAAATAATAAGTCCCCACTCCCACGTGATAACCTCACTCCTTTATCCTTTGCCTCCTACAGGAAGCAGAGTAGTCAAAGTCCAAGTTGATGAGAGAGGCTTTACCTTTTTATTTTTATTTTTATTTTTATTATTTTTTTTTTCGAGCAGGGCATTATCGTCCAGGATTACATGATATATTAGCAGTGCAAAGCGCATGTGGCACTATCGGCCAATATTACTTAGTAGGTGGCACTATTGACCAATATTACATAATTTTTAGAATAAATCCTATGGGGCATGCATTTCTGCATCCCATGAGGGCTTGAAACCATGACCTCTCCGTCGAGATGAGTGTGAGATTGCCGCTAGACCAAGCTATAGCTACCACAAGGCTTTACCTTTTAAATTTATTTATTCATTTGTTTTATAATAATAATAATGGAAAATATCACAGTATCCCATTTAAATGCGCGATTTATGATATCAAGTTTTAAAAATATCAGATATATCTCTTTAATTTAATATAAATGACATATATCTCGTTAATTTAATATAAATGACATATATCTTCCCTAAAAATATATTATATTGTAAATACCATTTTTTTCATTCGTTTATTTTTAACAAAAAAATAATTTGAATTCCCCAAAAAAACCTCTAATAGAATAAATCTTTATTTACTGTATTATAAAAAAAACCAAAACTTATCTTTACAAAAAAAAATCCTTAACTTTTTATAAAGAAAGTTTTTAATTTAATTTTTTTATAGAGATTTGTAACTAACTAGACCACTTTAAACATGTGATTTTGGATCTATCCTACATTTGACAATTTTTAGGAATATAGGCAAATGGCTAAGGTGACAATAATTAAAGTCTGATTTGCCCTTATTTATAAACAAATTCGTTACTTTCTCTCTCCTATTTTTTTCAAATAATTTTTTTGCTTCAAAACTTCAAAAATTCGTTTCTTTCTCATACGAACTCGAAATTGAGTGATTTCAGATCCTACAAATTCGTGGCGTCGAGATCTTAAAAAATAGACCCATTGTGTTAGATGAAAAATTATGTTAAATGCATCATATTTACGTTTTCATTTATTTTTTTGATAATTTCAAAAAATTTCAGTTATTTTCATATTTAAGGTAGTAACATGATTTTTCTACATCTATGGTATTAAACATGATTTTTCATCAAACACAATGGATCTATTTTTAAAGATCTCGGCGTCACAAATCCGTAGGATTTGGAATCACTCAATTTCGAGTTCATATGAGATAGATATGGTTTTTTGAAGTTTTTTATGTAAAAAAAAGTGTAGGAAAAAAAGTAGGAGAGAGAAAATGACGAATTTGTTAATAAATAAGAGCAAATTAGACCTTAATTATTACCACATAAACCTGTTGGCTATTTCCCTAAGAATTGTGAAACATAGGCTAAAAACTAATTTCATAGTTTCATTTGCGCTATTTTGCTACAATACCTTTTTTTTAGGGCCGGCTTAAGAACTAGCCAAAATGTCACCCCTACTTTAAAATTATAGCCAAACTATTAACATATTTAGGAAAATAGCCAATTTATCATGACAACATTCCAATATTCCAATTATACCCTTAGGTTAATATTTATTAACTATCATAGTAAATAATATCATCCATAACAAAAAAAATTAGTAAATCTAATTAACAATAACAAAAACTACATTAAATCTTATTTGCCGTAACAAGAATAATAGTAAATCTTATTTACCGTAACAAGAACAATAGTAAATCTTATTTACCGTAACAAGAAAACAATAAATTTTATTTACCGTAATAAGAACAACAGTAAATCTTATTTATCGTAACAAGAACAAAATTAAATTTTATTTATCGTAACATTTTGTTGTTAATCTAACAGGAAAAATATCAGAGATGAGGACTAGTTAATCTAACAGTAAATACGATTTACTAATTATTTCCGTGAACAATCGATGACTAACAATCTGACAGTAAATCATATTAACCATTGAGTAAATCATTCGTTTCTATGGTAAATATGACTAGTTAATCTAACAGTAAATACGATTTACTAATTATTTCCGCCGCCAAAATCTTCACGACTCTTCTGCTGTTTATTCCGTTCTTGTTTCTAATCACACTCAGCTTGCTTATCTCATCCTTCAGCCCCCACTCTGCCTGTATCCATGGTTTTAAATGTCGTATAATGTTGCATTCTTTTAAAATTTCTACACTTTTAGTCAATTTACTAAGGAAGATCCATATCTATATTGCAGTACAGATGATGATGTCAATTTACTCTAATTTATCTAAATTTTTCCACATCCAAAAAAAAAAAATAAAGACTAAAATAATATTTATAATAGGCATTATTACTGAAAAGAATTAAAACATAGTACATCATTTCATTATGGGTAGAAAGTGAGTAAGTTGAGATCCCTTCGAGTACCCAGCTCAACAAAAAGTTTAATAATACTAACATTAACATTAATGGTTAATATTATTAACTGTCAAGGTAAATATGATTAACTAATGCATGGTTATGGGATTCTTCCTTCGATCCCTCCTTCCTCGGATCTGCAAATTTCTCTTCGATCTTCCTACACTGATTTTCAACGGTGATCTCACCAAATAACTCTTCACAACGAAAAACTCGCCAGAGCTCACGAAGAGGTGCTTCCGAGCTCCGCCGTCGGCCATTGGCGGCGAGAAGCGAACCAACCTAATCATCACATCGATCCATAAAACCGCTCTCCAACAATCCACAATATACAATTGGCTTCGAAACAAAGTGATATCATTATATTATCCACAACCCTACTTTAACCTTCATAGTAAATATAATTAACTATCATCGTTAATATAATTAACTATCGCATGAATCAGTTGCTTAACCTCAAACTCTCTTTTCTCGGATGAAATTTTTGTAACTAACAACTATGGAAATTCAAATTTTAAATTTCAATTTCAAATTCCAAAAACCTAATCGAGAAATCTGTTTATCTCAAAATAGCGTTCCTCACCTGCCGCAAATCTCTCCCTTTCAAGGTTCTTCTTACGCCTTCGAGCACCGAGAACGTCGTCCTCGGCGAAAATCCGGAGCCTCTCGCCGCCATTTCGTTTGGCTGAAGAACCTTCTCGTCCTCTTCATCTTCATTTTTGAAGCTTCACCTTCGACTCGCCATCGCCGGAACATTCACCGGCACCGATTTCCGTGCGAGGTCTCGATCCTGAATCGCTGCCGTCGGAGGCCTCGAAGTCTGGCGAAATCGCTCTTGACGATGGAGAGATCGAGGTTTTTCGACAGAAGAACAACAAGGCTGAGAAAACTCGTTCGATCGTGATCTCGGGAGGAGAGAGAATCTCCAATGAGGTCTGTGAACTTTCCTTCGCGTAGAAGGTCATTGACGATTTGGGCGAAATGAATATGATATGTGATAAGGGCATTTTTGGTAACCTAACTTTACATTGGCTATTCTTTAAAATAAGTTAATAGGTTGGCCATAATTTTAAATTAGCCCTTGTAAACAGGCCAGTTGTTAAGAAATCTCTTTTTTTTTTTTATATATAAAATAGAAAATGAAATATTATTTTATTCAGGGTATTTATGGGAGCTCAATTTATTTATTTTTTTATTTTTTTTATAAAAAATAAACGAAAAATGTTGGTATTTGCAATATCATATTTTTATTAGAGGAGAGATATATCATTTATATTAAATTAAAAAAATATGTTTGATATTTTTAAAACTAAAAGTATAAATCGTGAATTTCGATTAAATAAAAATTATATTTTTGATATTTTTCTTAATAATAATTATTGAACGTTATTATTATTGGTTTGGTATTTTTTTTTCTCCTGTTTCTCGTTGAAGCTGAATCCGGGAAGGCAAAGAGAGAAATGACCTCTCTGTTTCAAAAAGAAAGAAGAAAAAAAAACAGAGAAATGAGTTACGGCTCTTATGATTATATGGTGCGAGTGTGCGACAATTAATGTGGGTAAATTTTTTTTTTTTTTATTAAATTAATGTGGGTTTGGGTTTTGGTATATTTATGGATGACATAGACCTTACTATTTTTTTTTTTTTAAATGACATAGACCTTACTATAGGCACAAAACTTTTACATAACCCTCTTCAAGACAAGTTGCAGTTGCAGTATTGTAATTTATTTTTTACAACTTGTATAGTGGGGTTTTATTTTATCTAAAGAAATCGTCACATTTAAGTCAGCAACGCGGTCAATTTGGGTCATGGTGAGATATCTTCGGTTGTGACTTTGTGATTGTGAATGACGTGAATTTAGTCGCACAACTTTTTAGTAGAAGTGGTCCTATGGCAACGTGGGAATTAATCGCATATAAATTGTAACCGATTTTTTTCTTTTGCATTCCTACTACGTGAAGCGGTGATCTAAGCTACGTAACATTACAGCTTTTTTTATTAGCAAGCGGAATCCGATAATGAATATTGGAAAGAATAAACGACATATATGTCCCTGAATTGGCGGCAAAATCGATCGGATTACTTTTCAATATCAGCTTTTATAACCGTTTTCGTCCTTCCATTTATTTGAGCTTAATATGTCCGTGGGATAGCCGGATCCTTATATATACGAAGCGGAGAATGCATGTGTATATATAAAAGGGTGTGAAGAGTGCATCATTCTGATCAGAGGAATGCCAGGGGTTATGTGGGCAGGCGGTGGCAAGCCACCAGCATAAAAATCGTATTTTGCATTTGCATATCTCACCATTCAATGCACGTTTACTTTTCTGCAAGCTAGACTCGTACGTGGTTGGATATCAACACGTGACGATGGATATACTTGTACGTGTATGTAGATCTACACGGGACAAGAATAGTACTATGATATATGAGAAAAATTATTTTTGAAAATCTATATTTTTAAAATCGAGCCAAATATTATAACACCTACTGGGCCTCAGGCTCATCCATATTTCTTCAAATTTTTCTTATAATCAGGAAGTGAGAAGGAGAGGGGTTAGAAAGACCTCGGGATTAAGTGTGGTCGAAAGTTTGAAGGTTTTCGCTGGATAGACTATCAAGTGTCGAAGGTTGGTTTTATTTTTCGTTTTCTTTCTTTTATCTTTGGACTTGTAAAGTAAATAACTGAGTATGCACCGTGGGATAGTTATGTAAAGTTTATTAATTTATTTTATATTCAATAATCACACCCCACTTTCCCGGGGCGTGACAGGGTTTAAATCTGTATATTTTTATCACATGATACGTAAAGTAAAAGAATTTTCATAAATACCATTAATATCAGTTTAAAAAATAAAAAATTAAACTAATAAAATTTAAAAATAAAAAGAATCTCTTTCTTTAGAAACAGAGTTTGAGCATTTTCGAACATCCAGCCCCGCGGAATTTTCCGGCCAGTTCCACCCCGACCCCCGGAACGGATTCTTAGTCCGGTAGTGTTTTTTTCTAAGTGTTTCTCCTCTGCTTCTACTGATTTTGTTGTTCTTGCTTACCCTTTTCTTTCATATATCTATCTTTTATTCGTCTAAATCTCGAACTCCAAAGTCTCTCTCTTTCCTTCCCAGACGTGAATGAGAAAAAAGAAGAGAAATACATTAAATACAAATAAAATAATTGCTCACCCTCACTGTCCGATCGCCACAATGACCAAACAGGGTCCTACTATAATTGCTCGCCATTGTTAGAGATACAAATTCTGGGCTCTCGGCGCGATTTTGTTCCTCGCTCTCTTCTCCGTGTTCACATCGATTGTGCTCCGGCGTGACGGAGGACGACATTCGGCGCCTCCGAGGAATCAAGGAGGCAATGCAGAACCCACATGAAGTTCGCTGGCACAGTCTCATAGTCCCTCGACTATTGTGAAAACCTCAAGAAGCTCGGTCTCGCTGAACCCATTCCCCTCTAAATCTGCAACGCCTTCGACAGACTCATCCTCAAGGAGCTCTCTCACTGCAACGTCTCGAAGGCTCAAGACACTCCAGCTCAAAGATAATCACCTATTCGGCCCGGTTCGGCCGACCTCTAGTTTCATATTAAAAAAAAAAAAACTAAATTGTCTTAGAAAATTGACTGTAAAAATGGGGTCGAAACTCTGTTTTCGATTAAACCCTCCCTTTTTCTCGTATTTTTTGCTTCAAACACGTCTTGAGTACAGAAGTGAAATAATGGGGTCGAAACTCTGTTTTCGATTAAAGCTCGAAGAATACTTTAATGGTGTCTTCGTGAAGACCGTTCCTCGTGTAAGCGCTCAGACTCTCGACGATGGTGCAACGAAAATGAAATTCGTGGGTCGCGGTGAATGAGAGTTGCAAGGCGGGTCAACTTAAGGAATTCATTCTTGAGATTCGCCGGAGGATATCTGGAAATTATCGTTCGTTCCTTTGACGATCTTTGACCAATTGAAAACTTTACAAATAAAATATGACAAATAATTTTTTTTCAATTTTTTTTTATTATGATGAAAATTGTATGTTTACGAAAATACCCTTATTTTACTTCTCACGTGACAAAAACGTACATAATTAACTGACGCCATATCTGAAAAATAGACCAAATGACTACATTGAAAAAATTATCAAAGATTAAGGGGAAAACATAGAGATTTTAAAGTACGGGGGATGTATTCTCGTCACTACTATAATTCAGGGGTAAATATGTTTTTTTATTCTATTAGAAATTACCAAACTACCTCATTTTAAAAACATTTTTCAATAATAATCTAATTTTCATTCTTATTATGAAAATATATCATTTTATTTTATTTCTAAAAGACTTCATTTTCACAATTTATTTTAATGTTTATATTTTTATTTGAACATTTTTAGGTTCTTTATACCTTCAATGATTGTCAAATACATTTGCACGAATTAACACTACATTTGTAAGCATTAACAACATATTATATAATTTTATGCGCAGAAGTACACTTATTTTATTATGTGTGGATCAGTGAAGGTGGTGCACGATAGATCTTTCAACCTCGGTATAACACATAAGCTCTAGAGAGTCTCGTTTCTAATACTTCTATTATATGAAAATTACTAGTGTAGGACATTGTCCTCATTTAATTATCACTGAAATGGGCCTTAGATAAAGATAGCCCAATACGAGAATGGGGAGGTTTGCAAAAAAAAAAAAAAAAAAAAAAAAAGATTGTTCCTAAACTATGATTTCCACGCTAGTTTATGATCAAAATCCAATATGTCTAATTTAATCCAAAACTCTGACTATCTTATATTTTTTTGTACAAAAATACCAATAAAATACTCTCTCTCTCTCTCTCTCTCTCTCTCTCTCTCTCTCTCTCGCTTAACTAAAAAGGGTTTTACGTTTTTCAGTTGTTTCATGCTCAAGAACGATTCAATTTTTTTTTTGAAAAATCTAGAAAATCGTTGAAGATTCATTGATATCGTTGTCTTTTTATTAAAATCGATGTAAATAAATCTTCAAACGATTATGGGAAAGTTTTTTTTGAAGATTTATTGACATCGATGTCAATAAAAGACAAAGATGTCAATAAATCTTCAAACAAATTTTCATATTTTTTTTTCCAGCTTTCTCAAAAAGAAAAAAAAAATCATAATGTCGACAATGTCAATAAATCATATAGATTATTGATGACCATATAAATAAACAAAATAATTTATTGACAATAATATCAATAAACCAGACAAATTAATGTCAATAATGTCAATAATAATGCTATTTATTGACAATAATATCAATACAAATATCACAGTATCAAACAAATTCTTTGGATGAAGCTAAAATTAAAAATAAATAAACAAATTACATCACCAAAGCTTCAGAAACAACAATCAGCAAGTCCCACCACAAAACCTAATCGAAATTCATTGATTTAATATATATAAATATAGCGCTACATTTTTCCGAATCAGGAAAAGAGCAAACCAATACCTAATCTGTAAAAGAAGAAGAAAACAAAATTAGAAACCTTAAAGCTTCAGTGACGACCAAAAAAAAGAGAGGTAAAAATTATCGGGAAACTTGTAGAGCTTGACGGAGTGGTCGACGGAGCCGGAGGCGAGGCAGGTGGAGTTGGGGGAGAGAGTGAAGGCAGTGACGCCATCGTGGTGGTGTCAGAAGATCTTCGGAGCAGCGGAGGGGACGCTTGGGTCGTGGATTGAGATGCTTGGATCCGACGCATCCAGTCATCAGATGGTCGGCGTTCTTGTCCCACGCCACTGAACATAACGATGCTCCTTCGCTCGCCGCCTTGTGGGCTTCCCGGAGCTTCACCGACCGAAGCTTCTTTGTTGGTCTTCTTTCATGGCGGTCAAACCGGTCCGGCTCAATGACGAGGCTTCAGTGTGAATTCGTTTTTTATTTTACGAAAAACAAAAATCGTGATAGAGACGAAGTTTGATTATGATTTCGAGACATTCGATGGACTTCGATGGAGAGAGCTCAATCTCTAATGGTTAATCTACCGGGATTCCTATTTCAGCCCATCTCAAGAATAGAAGCTATAATGGTCTATACATTAAAGGCCCACAACCTATTAGATACATTAAAACCTAATATCCGTAAACTAAATTAGATCACTTTTAAATGGGTTATCTTTATTGACAGTTCACAACACATAATTATTTAACATATAAGCCTAATGTTGGATTAAAGATCTAACATGTTGGATTAAGGATCCAACATGTTGGATTAAGGATCCAACATGTTGGATTAAAGATCCAAGATATTACTCATGCATAATTCATGTTGATGAAACATTTGCTCCTCTCGTTCGTCCAAAGTCATACCCCCTACAACTCCACACTCATTAAAACTCATCGATTCTTCTTCGGTCCAGCTCGTATCATTCTCGTTGTCGGCTTCACTCTCAATCCCTTAAACTCCTTCATTGTCTTCATCTCTGTCATTCCCTTCACCTTCGGGATACACAATATTCAACATCTCATGCGTGGTAAGCTTAACATGACAAGAAATCGTATCATCTCGGTTTGTATTAAGCTCGAACATCTTCATCAACGACTGATCATCTACAACATCTACGACACACTCCCCGCACCTAATTAAGGCTCTTATGGTGTAGCCTATTGTTGCATCTCTACGGGGCTGTTTGTCTATAATCCTTGTTATGATATCCCAAAATATCATCAAATTTGTGGTATCACTATCAACCTTGAAATGGAGGAAATGAGTCTTGTTACAAACAATTTGCACATTGTGAACCGACATCTCAAACCTGAAAACATTAGACGAAGAAAACGAACCCAAGTGACAACCCATTACAACACCAAGAGAATGAACAAAACCAGTACAAAAGAGAAACAAAACTAAACAAACCAGAGCAACTAAAAACGAATCCAACTAAAAGGAGAAACAAACCAGTGAAAGGAAAACGAATCAGAACAAAGAAAATGTAAAATCGATTCAAAAGAGAAATGAAAAAACCTTAACCACGCAACACTTCGTCAAATCTCTTGAACCTGTTTGCCACCCGATACACGTGATGAACCACACTCACTTGAACTTTTTTCTTGGTCCAAACGTGTTGAAGAAGAAACAAGAACACAAAGACTCTCTTATACAAAAAAAGAGAGAAGATGAAGAGTCTAAGATACACTGAATATGCATCAGATAGTCTTAGACACGCTGAATATTCATCAGATTATATATTAATACCTGATTTTAAGTGTAGGGGTATTTTTGCATTTTCAAACAAAAAAAATCTTAAAAACTCAACAAAAAATCAGAAAATGGTGGTATTTGAAGCAGTAAATATTTTAGGGTATAAAATTGATATTAATAGTGATGTTAGGGGTTTGTCACGATATTTCTAGAAATTCAGGGAATAAATGGCGTATTTCGATTAATCTCAGGGGAGACATATGATATTTTCCCTTATTTTTATAAGATGAATATTAGAACAAAACATGGCTTTTAGTATCAAGAAACACCATGCTTAAGGGAGTTTTCCCAAACTAATCTTCTGTAATCCAATTTTTTAAATTATTTTTCTAGGAAGAAAAAAAATATTCTTGGGGCCAAATTACTCTTTGAGTTTGAGGTGCACTGACGCACCAACAAGATTCGTCCTCTTATAGGAATGGATATTATGGGGTGATTAACATATGAGATGGCGATACATTTATCTCAGACAATAATTTAATTATAAAAATTATACTAAATTCAAGATTTTCAAGCATCCCATTCATGTCAATACAATCGTATTATTATTATTATTTTATTTTATTTTTGTCGTTTTGTCTTTCAACATGAGCTGAACGTCTGTTCTCTTTTAGGGGACGAGAGTGTTTATCTCTGAACTAGCCTCTTGTGTCTAATCGAGAGTTTAATAAATTAAGTTTTAATTAACGACTAAATGAGATAGCTAAAGTTGTGAGCACCTTCACCCACATTCTGCGATCTAGCGAATTTGAATAACAGATGGGGTAATGTTCCCCTTAAATAAAATTACAATTTATTTGAACAATCTATATAAGGTATATGCCTGCTAATGTATAATGAAAAAACGACCGGTCGTTTCTTCATTCTCTACAGCTCACTATCGTTTTCTTTCTCCCGCTTGATTGTTGTTACATATAAATATGTATAAACGTCCTTTCATTCATTATCAATCAATGAGATCTCCTTCTTCTCTGAGTTGATCCAAATACTCTCTCAAAATTTTAACAATGCATCTCCTCAATTTTTACCATATAGTTATGACTTAGAGTATCTCCTATCACGCGGCATTCCGTGTGATTTGGTCCAACCCCACGCTATTTGCAACAGCAAATATAGCGTGTGATACAGTGTCATGCTATATTTGCAATGACATTGTATCACACGGTAATTTTTATTTAAAAAAATATTTTATGAACACATTAAACACTAATTATATATATGTACATATTAACCCTGTAAATATTTATAAAACATCAAAACTTATAAATTGACTTCAAAAAACACATTAAAATAAACTTCAAGTAAAACATAAAAAATTTAAACATATATTAAAATTAAAATTAAACACACTAAATAAACATAAAAACTAAAAACATAACATAATTTTAAAAGACATAGTAAAAACTTAAAACACAATTTAATAACCGGGAAAATTATTTTCAGTTCCGTCAAGGTAATTATAATACTGAGTAAAATCTTGATCATGATCTTGATCTCCTTGAGCTTGATCTCCATGAGTTTGATCTCCCTAAATCTGGGCATGTGGAAGGTTATACATTTTCATTTCCATGAGACGCGGAATTCTGGGTTTGACTGGAAGGAATTATTCATTCCAATGTTGACCGGAATTCCATTGGGTTTGGAAATGAAATTTCCATTCCATGTATATGGAAATGAATTTCCTTCCGGTCATAAAATATTTATTTTTGTCATAATTTAGAGCCATTGGATTTGTGGCAGTTGCATAAAAATAAAGCTTAATTATACGTGCGGAAGAAGCCATTTCCGCTGATGGAAGTCAACATCCGCTCATCCACCGGAAGGAAATCCTTCCACTCACACTTTTCCGCTCGAATTTCAAGGTCGGAAGGAAGTGATTTTCATTCATCTCCCTGAGCTTGATCTCCCCGAGCTTGATTGAGCAAGAATAGAGAAGCTCATATTGAACTTTGAAATGTATTAATTGAGCTTGTGGAATGAATATACTAATTCGGATAATTAGTATGATGTAATCTATCTTTCAAATGTATGTTTTTTTTATGTTGAATTATTTAAATGTAATATGCTTTCTTTTTTGAGATTTGTAACTAACTAGACCACCTAAAACGTTTGGTTTGAGATCTAGACTATGTTTGGAGATTTTTAGGGAAATAGTCAAACGTCTTAGGTGGCAAAATATTTTTTACTTTTTTGTCCTTCAATAATTAAGGTAGTTTTTTTAAATCACGTTATTTTTTTTTCCCTTTTTTGTGCATGTTAAATTCCTATTTTGTAGAAGATAGTTACCAGATTTTTGTATCCACGTTCTCTCTCTCTCTCTCTCTCTCTCTCTCTCTTTCTCTCTCTCTCTCTCTCTCTCTCCACAAAACCAGATCTGGGTTTTTTTTTAACCTTCAACATGCCAAGATGACGAGGAAGACGCCGAGGTCGCGGACCAAGGGGGCAGTCCAGCCGAAGAAGTTGTCGCCGATGGCGCAGATCGGCCGGAGACGGCGGAGGAGGTCGGCGAAGGCTCGTCGAAGCCAGATCGACGCCCACAGGAGACGGTCGATGAGAGTGTAGGGGAGGGAGTCGGTGTTCTCGGAGTCCAGAGGAAGGCCGTGGTCGGCGCTCCAGAAGGGGATCGCGACGAGCCTCACGGCAGTGGTTGGCGGGAGAGACGATCGGAGCTTGGAGACCCTAATTCGACCCAGAAGCTCTTCCTCTGGTTCGATGTCCGAGGAATTTTATAAAAATAGTATAGATTTCTTCTTCGTATTTTTTGACAATTAACGTAAATTAACATTAATTTTCGTTAATAGTTGTTAATTATTGTTAATATGAAGACGTCTTCATCTTCTTCGACAAGCTTCATCCTGTTCTTTATATTTTTTTTTAAACTCGTATATTTTCAATATCATTTTTTTCGGAAATTAATATACGTGATTTAGGGAGGAAGTTTCCAAAATTGACAAATTCTAATTATCATGTTTCTTTTTTAAAATAGGCAGTTTTTTTTTTTTATAATTTCCTTATATTCCATTATTTCTGTTTGTATAAATAAAAAGGCAAATTAGTCTAATAAATATTGTCACCTAAGGCTATTGGTTATTTCCTTAAAAAATGTGAAACGTAGGCTAAAAACAAAATCTATAGTTTCATTTTGGCTATAAATCTACACTGGCTTTCTTTTTTAGTAATGTAATTTTTATTTCAATTTTTTTTATTTATTTTAGTTTTTTTTTAAATATTGGTAAGCAATAAATAATTTAAATCACCTAATTAAAAAAATATAAAGGTTATAATTATTTATTGAAATATTTATTAATAAAGAGATTGTATAATTTTAATAATATAATAATGGTGAATAGTATTTTTAGTGTGAAATTGGGTGTTGTGGTTAGAGTTGGAAAAAAATTGGTGCTAAATTAACACAACTTTTTTTTTTTTTTTTTTTTTTTTTTTTTTTTTTTTTTAAATTTTAACACTAGAGTGGCTCTTAGTATCATGACAAATCCAAAAACTGATGTTTTTACCGGAAAGAAAAAAACAGAAATGTTGGCCTCAAATTGTGCAAGAAATCATTAATATTCTTAATAGTTAAATACAATAAACGAAGCCGATATATTAATAAAAAAAAAGTACTTATCTAATTAAATGAGATATCACTTATAATAAATAAAAAATTAATATGAGATATATTATAATCAATGTCCACATATGATAGCTTTTTTTTTTCCCTCAAATTTAGTGAACCGTGGGGATTTCGGGTCAAGTTATAATTGTCAGCCAAAATTCTACTACCGACTAGAATTTTAGAAAACAGGAAAAACGCCCATATGCATTTAATGACATTAAATGAAAATTTCAAAGTTCTTCCAATTTGATTCACACGCCAATTTAGTCTTTCTTTCTTCTTCGTCTTCTTCTTTTGTTTAATCCTTTTTATCGTATGTTGCCTTGGGACCGTGACGAATACAAAAAATTGCGTTCATTGTCGGCTCGGATATTAAAAACATCGAAGGCAGTGTAAGAAGATTGGAATAAATTCATTCACACGCCCAGATTCAATAGCAAAGCTTCTATACACAATAATATATTCAATAGCAAAACTTCTATCGACAATAAGATATAGATTTATACGTATTTTAAAATGTCTGGGAAGTGGGAGATTTGGTTAAATAAATGGCGTCATATACAATTTCGTTTGTTTAGGGCTAAATATATGCGTCAAAGAGGTAATTTTTTAAATGGCGAATAAAAATCTTTAGAGATTTTCTTTAAATAGTTATTTTATGTGGTGCATCTTTTTTCTTTTTAAATAATATTTCTCAGTAGTCTAGAGTAGACATTAATTGTTTGGACTTGGATGTGACAAAAGAACAAAAAAAACAAAAGAAGAAGAAGATGTTGACCTGTTAATTCTCAATTGAAGGAATTAGATATTACGATGATTCGAGGTGTTAATTTCAACACCACGTTTATATAAAGTAACACGAAGAGCAAGCTATGAGACGCGCTGTTAGCTTATTAATTTAATGTAATTTGACATTGACCACTTCTTCATATGGACTAATTACTATTCATGACCCGATTTCCAATATCAGCTTAATCGAGTTTTACATATTAATCTTACAAATACCTAAATTCACCAAAATCAAGATTTTAAAGCATATGGCGAGAGATGATTTATGGCTCTCGCAAGTGTGCCGATAGCGAGATACCACACAGTATATCATTTTATGTGTGATATTTTAAATTTTGGTTTAAAATATCGCGTAGAGAGAGTAACTGTATCCCGCTTTCTGCACCTGTAAAAGCGGCTTGAACATCTCCCGCAATATGCTCCAAAAACCGAACAATATAAGCATCACAATTGTAACGCAAATACCACTAATATAAGCATCACAATTTTATTTTACTCATAAATCTACTATATTCATCATAATTCTAACATTTTTATAGATACTAAATTAAATATAATACTTTAGATATTATTTATAATTATTTATTTGTCACTCAAATACTATGCGGGATACTATTTTTTTGGTGATTTATCTATGCGATAATGATATAAACGCGACACTAGTAACGTTATTCATATATCGCGGTATACCACAAATGATATGCAATTTACCAATAAAATCGGATGTGTGTCACGGTTAGATGTAACTAAGAGCTGCAATGGTTAGATGAGACAGTCAAAAGACCATCCTAAATATTTATACGAGACATGACTACATCAAACACGCATTCTTATAAAAACGACTAGATTAATGATATCCGTTACTGCAGTCTTAACCTGCCATATGCAAATTAACAAATATTATTAGCATCACATAATAATAATTATAATAATACAATCTCTAGGAGAAACGAGTAAGGGCATTAGCAAAACATGTGTTTTTTTTTAAAAGAGAGATTAGCAAAACATGTGTTTTTCCCGTTTGTGGAAATTATATGTGGTAGCCGTAGTATATCTTTGTTGAGGTAATGATGTTTAAAATTTTTATCACAAAAAATACCTTTTAAAAAAATTATAAACAATTATATTCTGTTGATGTTTTCAAAAAAATTTAAAAACTTTGTTTTTTCATTTAAGGCCTCATTTGCCGTAGTTTAAAAAGTTAACAGTTTATAACTACTTTCGTAAACAATCATTTTAAAAAAAGTTATATTTGGAGTATTGAACTTTGATACCTCTTCCAGATATTTTTGAGCTTAGTCCTAAACGATGTGGGTTGATCTGGTCAGTCTCTCTCATGCGCTATTTGCCCTATTCGGCTCAGTTAGTTAATCCAAGTAAGAAATTAATAATAATAATAATAATAATAATAAATAATATTTGTGTTGCATTGCCCTCTCGCGCGAATATAACTGAAAATTTTCTAGTCTTCAGTTAAGAATATATTGGGTATATATTATCGAATATTTGTTTTCCGATTCTGTGAGATTCGCGAGAGATTTGTACGTTGACCTAATAAAGCTCCTTGAAGTCGAATTAGGCCATTAACTCGTGTTAGGTAAATTCACGGCCCCTTGAGCCTTGAGCTAGTCTCTGCCTTGGAGATCTTCATCGACAACTATCTATTGGTGCTTGCAATTTTATGATCACTGCCTTGATCGGAATTTGTAAGTGTGTGTGTTTGTATTGACGTGTCTGATAATATTCATGAGAAGATTGGGTGAAACATAGATAGGGAGTCTCGAATTTGAGGGGAGCTCGGATCTGTCATCCACTGGAAAGAGTAAAAAACGGAGGTGTTTGTAAAGGAGTCATCAAACTTAATATTCATATTCCTTTGACTGATTGATATAGTGAATTGTTTTACCCGGACGTATCAGTCTCCCTGATTAGGTTGTTTATAGCCTAACAAGATTATCAATTCTCATGTGTCATTTACTCGTTTTTGTTTGATTGTTTGCTTGTTTAACACCTTGATTAAAACGGCTTAAAAACAAGTACTTGTACAACAAATTATTACACCCACTAGTTAAATAACCATCTTAATCACGTTATGTAATTTCAATATTGTTGCGACAGAAGTGTGTATATCGAATATATTTTTCTTTTTGTGTTACGCGGCATTCAGGAGTAGGATTAAGAGTAGCTAGGTTTTATTAGAGTTTTCTTTTCCCTATAGCCTTTTAAAATATCTCCTGACTTCGCTGGAGATTCTTTTTGGTTTCACTCACAATTCCCTCACGCTATGCTCTCCGTCCCTATCATTCCCTCGTTCCCTTCTTTCCCAAAAATAAAAATAAAAACCCTAATCACCAAATAGCCACCTTAATATCTAAGTTTTGGTCCAAGAAGTGTTAGTGATCTTTTCCTAACCTCTTCTAAGTTACTTTTCGTGGTTCCTCTATGGATTAATTTCTTTTATGTAAATTTTTTTGTTTTATGAAATCGTCTTCAATTTAAATACCGTTTTCAGCCGGTTTTTCAATAGTGTTAACATCACATGTTTTAAAATATCTACGTATGGTTTTTGGATCTAATGTTTTTTTATAGATTCTATTTTCATATGTTTTATGCTCGTGGTTCAAAATTTAGATTTTTTCGAGTTATCAATATTGTTTTATGAATTTGTTACGATCTGTGCGCATATTTGTGTTTGCTCTGATCTTTTTTAAAATAAAACGTCTTGATTATATAGCTACAAAATTCTTTTTAACCTAAGTTTTGTACAAGGCCTAGTTGTATATGTTTTTTTTATACATATTTCAAATTTTGGAATTTTTGGATGCACACATAATATTTTTAGAATCTCTAATAGTACACAGACTTGTTTTAAAACAGTTTTTGTTCTTAAAAATGTTCTATATTCTATTTTATGCTTTTGAATTTTTATAAAAAATAATAGGAGCAAATTTTGACCATTCCGCTAAAGTAAAAAAATGTTAGAAATATTATTTGGCTTTGTCAGTAATTTGTATAGAATTACTTTCAAAAATTTATTTTTCTTTATCCTAAGGGTATTTTCGTAATTTTCACCACAAGCCGAAATTCCGAAATTTCCAGAACTTGAGTTGTATTTAGAACTTCTTTGACAGAAGCTTAAAAATCTTTTCCATTAAATAGGTTCCGAGCTGTCAAGTATTCGTGAGCCATCCACGATCAACGTTCGAAATTTCCGAAACAAATGAGAGAACAATCTCACTTCAACACGGATTTGTTCAAAAATAATCTTAATGACTATGTGATCTAACGTAGTTGGTGTGTTATGTGATTTATTTGTTGTGTGATTGATTGAATATGTGTGATATGATATGATATGTTATAATATAGAATATCTATAGCATGTTCTTAATTCTAGGCATGTTATCATGTATGTTTTTGTCATATGTCATTCATGCATATAGTGTAACTAATATGAGTAACAAGATAAGTAAGCACGGAAGTCGTACCGCCTCGAGTTAGGAGGTAATTAGAGGAATTTCTTCAGTCAAATTACGGGCTCACACAGAGAGTTCCTCATATGTTTATATTATATGATGAGACGTTCTATGAGAGGTCGCAGCCTCATAGTTCTTTTATAAAGTGTAATCTGAAATCGGTACGACTACTCTAGGGGACCCCCGAATTAAATATGATAGACTTTTAATAGGGTATCTCATGTCACGGTTTAGTTTAAAATACTAATGATCGGTTCATGCATTTTATTACTTATGTTTTGTGAGTTATAGTTTATCGTGGAGCGTTAGCTCACTCTATGTATATCCGTTTGTATTATAGGTAAACAACTTATAAATAAGTGAGGAAGGTGGATCAGCGGTGACGATAGCGATAGGGTTGTGTTATGACTGCCGTTTAAGAAAATAAAAGACTTCCGCTTTGCTTTCTATTTTAAATAATCCAAATCCAAGATTTTATTTTTTCATGGTCTTAAGTTACGCTTTTTAAGATCATTTCAATTTCGTTAAAGGTTATGACTTTATTTACGTTATTAGCTACATTCTTATTTTGGGTTCTAAATGTTCGAGTATGTAACTTCTGGTTTTGGTTGTTCTCTTTTGTCAAGTTATGAAATGGATATTATTTTAAGTCATGAGTTTTCAAACAATTCAAGTTTTGTTTAAAAAGAAATTATCTCAATTTTTTCTTATGTTTTAAAAGTTAGCTAAGTAAGATGGTCCGAAAAACCGGGTCGTCACAGTGGGCATGTTGTTTTTTTCGTGAAAAAGGTATGCAATCATGACGAACAACAATGCTGAGTCATTGAATGCGTTCAACGTTAAGCCTAGAGAGTTTCCTATTTCGAAGTTGTTCGACTGGTTGCGGGAGAGAAGTTTAGAATGGTATTTCGAGAGTGAGGATAATAGGTCTAAAGGTATTGAACTTGTAGCCTTAAATGTCAACAATATCAAAAAAATTGTAGAACAAAAAATTCTACAATCACAAAAAATGTAGCTATATATGTCTCCAAATACCCATACATATATCCTATTATATACTTATGCATGAAATCAATAACTTATCCAAACTTATAACCAAATTTACCTCATTTTTACTGGACTTCCGTTTTTGGACCTTTAATTCAAATTGGGATGCGTCAAAATCCTCTAATGATGGCGATTCTGACAGTTCCTTCTTCAATTTCTTTGTAATTAACTTTGCGGGAGAACCTTTTATCGTCCCTTTTGTTGAGGACGTAGGCGCAACATGACCTTTCTTTGTCATGGGACTCCTCCGAACCTGTGTGCTTTTTTGGGCTTCGTCATTCTCCGATTTAGGGTTTGAGAAAGGGAATGGAGAAGAAAAAGGGAAGGTCATGGTTTCGTTGGATACCGAGAAAGAAAGTAAAAAATAACGAGACTTTTTCTTGGTTTCGAATGATACATGTTGTATCATACATTTAGCGCGAATGGTTGTGGGCGAGGTGGTCTCGGAGAGGTGGTTTTTCCCGTCGTTTTCGCCGAGATTGTAGAGAGAGAGAGAGCGAGAGAGAGAGAGAGAGAGAGAGAGAGAGAGAGGAGAGAGAGAGAGAGAGAGACCGAAGGAATTGAAAGGTCTTTAATGTTTAGTTTTTATTTTTTATTTGTGTTTAAATTTTTTAGAGGGAAAGTAGGTAAGTTGGTATTTTTATTATAAAAATTAAAGTCGATGGCAAATTTGTATTTGTCCTAAATTATATTTTGGTTGGTTTTGGTTCAAAACATTGAAGTCACTAATACTTGTGTCCAAATCCCTACATAGTTACGTTATATTCATATTTTAATTTAGTTCTTTCTAAAATTTTGAAGTGTTTTATTTAGTATTAAATTTATAGATAGTTGATTACTTAACATAATTATTTACCAGTAAATGTACATATTTTTTTTTCCATAGCTACATAGTTAACAACCATATATTTTTGTTTCGATTATTAGATAATAACATATCTATTTTCATATGTGAAATTTATAATTCATAATTATTTTTTCAAGATGAAAATATTGAGCAGAGTGAAGCCTTGATACACAAGCTAGTGTGGCTAACCTAAATGAGAACACTCTTTCAAAGGAAAAATAAATAAAATAAAACACTCTTGAGCCCACTAGTATGCTCACTCGGTATCCTAAAAGCAACTCCAATGAAGCGCCCATGCTCAGGTGGATCCTAGATAAAAAGCACCTTAATTTGTTAGTGCATTGTGAGCAATTGGGATCCACCAAATATTAGGGCCATATCACTACTACAATTTTTGGATTCTACACCAATGTTGTAATGTTGTAGAGGATTCTACAATGAAGAAACTGTGGTTTTGATGTCGCTCGACACAAACGACGTCAAATGATAGTTTATAACGGTTGCCTGCAGTGAGCCACGTTAATTGCTGTTTTAATCCCACTATTTTTTTCCCAGAAAAATAAGTAAAGAAAATTAAATCTTTGTAATTGACTCGAACCTAACTATATAGTACTAAACATCACACATAAATCTCCATTTGAAAACATAGATAGCTATAAGATAATAGAGCAAAAGGATCAGACCATATATATTTTTTTACCAACATTCACGTCAAACTTTCTTGACCAGAATGTTGTGTGTTGATTCCTTCGTTTGGTCACAAACGAAAACCCTACCTTCTAAAACTCAAGTATAGAAATGAAAAAGGTAAGTAGTTTTTTACCTTTTGCTTCTTTGCACATTAGTAGAATGCAAAAGCTTTTAATATTTTTAACTTATGGTCTTCGTTTGTCAAATTGCTTTGTCCCCAAGTATTTTACTCGGACTTTTAGCATGACTGGTAGGTACTATATAGGACCCTAACCGGTAATATCCTGATTTTACCCGTATACACAAGTAAAACCGATTCAAAATACAATTAAATAGTTACACTAGGACATTAATTTATACAATTAAAAATATAGTATAAATTTATTTTTCTAAACATTTGTTTCTTCTCCACCACCCAAGTCATAAAAGTGAAAATAACTCCTATTGGATATGTGAGAAAATAACTCACATTTTGTCATAGTTTTGAAATAATCCCAAAATAAATCAGTTTTAAGTATATCTCAAGCTCTGGGTGCTTTGTGAATTGCAGAACCACACATGAAAATCCATAAATATATTCATTAGTTTAATTATTGGAATGTACAATAATGACTCTCTGAGAATAAACTAATAAGCTTTATCTGTAAATTAGAGATGTGCTTAGTACAAAAGTTTATATAACTTAATCATAGCAAACATACAAATTTGAATTTCGTACGTATAGTCTAAGTTTCTTGACCAACAGCAGTTTTCATCACTTGACAGCCAAAACCGTGAAAATTTTGGCATTCTCTTGATCCCCGAGAAAATCGCTGGCGTCAAGCAAAAATTCATCGTCCATGTCTGGCAACTCCTGCCCCGCCTTTAACGTGCTCTCGAGCCACACTTTGAGCCTTCGTTGTTCGTGCTCATCTTCTTCTTCGGCCGAAAAGGACCCGTTGCTCTTTCATTCCCAGTGACACTCGGCTGAGAAACCCTCTTTTCCATTTGAAGAATCTTCTTTCTTTAAAATCAGGCGTATAACTTCCAAAAACGGGTATTTCAGGTGCTGATATTTCAATGCATACGGATGATCCCGCAAGAGAGAACCGATATCATTGTTGTGTTTGTTTAACAGGGAAAGGTTACAATAACATGGAAAATCAAACAAAACCTTGTTGTAGTTGATCCAAACATTATCCTCAGCTATGATCACCGGTCCTTGAGAACGTCTATATGTGGTACTGCGTCTCAAACTTTGAGTTGAACGAAGCTGAAATATCTTCCCACAATGACTGGCTGTCCCGTGGCCATTTCTTCATCACTTGCTCAACCAAGTAACAGTTCATCTCCATTTTTCAATATGTGTATATATATTTATATATATATATATATATATATACTAGTCTGAAACACGTGCTTCGCACGTGGTGTTTGTAGTTGTAATCAGTAAATAATTAAAATATGTATGATTTAATTCACCAAATTTTTCTTCAAAGCATGAGGTTATAAATGAATATTAAGATATCAAATATTTCACATACATAATACTTAAGAAGGCATGTTTTACTCAATTTTTTTTTCTTTTTGTTAGAAGTTGATGTTGTTGGAGAGTGATCTTCCTCTTTCTTTTGGACTGTCTTGTTGGTCTTGATCATCGCCAGTGTGTGCTTCTTTGTTTTTCAGCTCTTGGTTGAAAGAACGAAGCTCGGTCAGCTTGTAAACTTGATTGACAGTGAGTTGTCGTTCCATTCCTATTGAATTGAATTTTCTCGTGTATTGAACCAAAAATGCTTTTGTGATAGCTTCTTCGGCCTTGAATATTGGTTTCAAAGAAGCACTTTGTGAACCCTGTATAACAATATATGGAGAACCATTATGTTTTTAATTAATTATTTAGATAAGAAATACACACGGACATATATTATTGATTTACCTGTTCCAAAATGTTGTATATTTGTTTAGCCTTGCACGAGAAGAGCTTTTCAGCGATATACCCAAAACATGCAACTTCCAGCTTGTTTGAACCATCCGTCAAGATAAATTGAATGCGTAACCTACAAATTGTAATGTCATATAAGTAAACAATTGTAATTTGTGTTAACAAATACTATGTGTAGCACATATATAACATGGTACATCTTTGCTTTTTTCAGTTCTACAATTTTGGCATGGGAAGTGTTGATTTATCGGTTCAACATGCAAGAAAGGAACCACATACCGATAAATCAACACTTCACATGCCAAAATTGTAGAACTGAAAAAAACAAAGTTGTACCATGGTATATATGTGCTACACATAGTATTTATTAACACCAATTATAATTGTTTACTTATACGACATTACAATTTGTAGGTTACGCATTCAATTTATCTTGACGGATGGTTCAAACAAGCTGGAAGTTGCATGTTTTGGGTATATCGCTGAAACGCTCTTCTCGTGCAAGGCTAAACAAATATACAACATTTTGGAACAGGTAAATCAATAATATATGTTCGTGTGTATTTCTTATCTAAATAATTAATTAAAAACATAATGGTTCTCTATATATTGTTATACAGGGTTCACAAAGTGCTTCTTTGAAACCAATATTCAAGGCCGAAGAAGCTATCACAAAAGCACTTTTGGTTCAATACACGAGAAAATTCAATTCAATAGGAATGGAACGACAACTCACTGTCAATCAAGTTTACAAGCTGACCGAGCTTCGTTCTTTCAACCAAGAGCTGAAAAACAAAGAAGCACACACTGGCGATGATCAAGACCAACAAGACAGTCCAAAAGAAAGAGGAAGATCACTCCCCAACAACATCAACCTCTAACAAAAAAACAAAAAATTTGAGTAAAAAATGTTTCTTAAATTACTTGTAAACTTTTTGGTTTGTTAATTTTTCCTTCCTTCTATTTGTCTATCAAGACATCAAACTTTTGGATTTTTATTTACTTATGTCATTTTTTTTTTAAAATTATGTCATTGACTATATATTTCCTTGAAATGTTTGCACTTATTATGAAAGTCTCAAAAATTACTCCCTAAGTATTATGTATGGTTGAAGAGATATTCGTGTTACTTCGTCTGCACTAGTTTGTACACTCATGCGTGAGTTATACCTCACACTCAGTAAATTATAGACCACTTCAAATTTCGATATCTTAATATTCATTTATAACCTCATGCTTTGAAGAAAAACTTGGTAAATTAAATCATACATATTTTAATTATTCACTGATTACACCAAACGACATGATTGTAATTAACATATTTTGTCCAAACACATAAAAGAGCTGGGATCAATTTTTAGGATTTTTGGTGGGTAATATATGAATATACATAATTGTAATATTCAAAATATAATTTATAAATCTTAGACAGTCGAAATTATAAATGATGGAATTATAAAAAAAAATCCTCCAGAAAGTTTAATTGTATGAAAAAATGAGTAAATGAAAAAAAAAAATTAAAACATCTTAGTCTAGTATATTTCCTGTATATCATTGAGCAAATGAAAAATAAAAAACTTCTTAGTCTAGTATATTTCCTGTAAATAGAATGCCCTAAGGTTCCTACACGTAAAAGAGCTGGGATCAATTTTTAAGATTTTTGGTGGGTAATATATGAATTTACATAATTGTAATATTCAAAATATAATTTCTAAATCTTAGACAGTCGAAATTATAAATGATGGAATTATAAAAAAAATCCTTCAAAAAGTTTAATTGTATCAAAGAATTGAGTAAATGAAAAAAAAATTAAAATATCTTAGTCTAGTATATTTCCTGAAAATCATTGAGTAAATGAAAAATTAAAAAAAAAAAACATCTTAGTCTAGTATATTTCTTGTAAATAGAATGCCCTAAGTTTCCTGCACGTAAAAGAGCTGGGATCAATTTTTAGGATTTTTGGTGGGTAATGTATGAATTTACATAATTGTAATATTCAAAATATCATTTCTAAATCTTAGACAATCGACATTATAAATGATGGAATTATAAATAAAATCCTCCAAAAAGTTTAATTGTATCAAAGAATGAGTAAATGAAAAGAAAAAAAAAAACATATTATGTAATTTCTCTATACTACTTTCAAGGAAAGAAGAAAAACGACATACAAAACAGAAAAGGACATATCACTTTGTTGCATTGAAACAGTAAAACGCAGCCTGAAAACAAAGGCCGTAACAATACAACACAAAGTTTCAACTTTTCTAAACGTCTATCAACTTTGACAACAAAACAACACCTTTCCTAGTATATTTCATGAATTAATTTATACGGGCCAACGTATTCAATACAAAGCTGAGTTAGCTAGAGAGAAAGAGAGTGAGAAAGAGAGAGAGCTTACCTAGGTTCCGCGGAAAAGACGAGAGCCGGCGGCGAGGAGGACGGGCGGTCGGGGCTGGTCGGACGCACTCTGCTTAGAGGGAAGCATCCGCGCAAGCAGTGGTAGGGAGAGTGGAAGCGAGACAGTCGTCGGACACACTTACAATAGTCCGAGGATCAGAAGTATTCCAGTGGAAATCAACCTAACTGCAGTGTTCCAATTTAACGTGTAATATTTTTCGAAAAAAAAAAACAAAAATCAATTTTAGGCACTCACGCGATTCCTTCGGCGGACCCGATGGCGATTCCCATTCGCCGTTTCCAATCGAGTTGGCACTCGGCCGAGTGTTGGCCGTGAAGATGCGACTATCACAAAAAAAAAAATTGTAGTCTCTATGGGGATTTTTCTCAAGCATCTAGTGTGCATTAAGTGTAGCAGTTTTTGGAAATCAACCACTTTTGTCCCTACAACAACAGATTTACATGCCTTAAGTATCAATTTCCACAGATGAGCTTCGTATCTTCCAGTCCATCTATGCCTAAATATTTATATATCCATTAAACTATTAGCAAAGTATACGAAATCTTACCATGAGTATCATGTTTTAATATGCATTTAAAATTACTGAATATTTTGATACCAATAACAAAAATAATTATATGCTAATAAAAATTAATAAAGTAATGTGTAGGTGAGAAGATGAAAAGCACTCACCGAGTGACCCCACGGTAAATAGAGGTGCGTTGGCCGAAATTGTCGACAGACTTCTTTGCGGCGGTTTGACTGATCTCAGTCGCCGGCGTTGCCGCGCCGTTGGAGTTGAGGTTTGTGCGTGTTGTTGATTGCCGTCGAGAAAGTTCTCGAGCTTCGGTCCTCCGGTGGTGGTGGTGATGGTTGAAGTACTGTCGAGCGCCAAGGCTGTTGAACGATTAGATGAAATGAAATGAGAAATTAATTATTATCGGAGGAGAGCGCTTCTCTGATGAGATCGCTGCACCAACAGTAGGAGATGATGTGAACGTCGACGTTGGAAACTGCGTTCTTGATGATCTTCCGGAATAAAAACTAAATGAAATGGGAAATTTAAAAAAACTTGACGCTTAAAAACTTAACGTGCTTAAAAGAACCAATGAATGTCACACCCTGTAAATGTCGAATAACGCTTGCCATCCTGAACGGCCAAAACATGAACGGCCAAAACATGCGCAGAACGTTTCATTCACTTCCACGAGCAAGTGTTTGGAAGAAAAAAAAAACGTAAAAATGATTAGGAATAGTCTATGAATAGTAACTACTCATTGTGGCTTATTATATTATATAGATATAGATATTCGTGGCGGCTCTCCCGAGCAACTCATCTCCCACAATTCATTACTATTGCTGCCGACGCTGCTGACCGGACAACTTACAGTCGGCATTGACGCCCGTCAGACCATTACCTAACCACTAAGACAGACACCAGACAATACAAGACCAACTTCACAGAATTCAGCAACTCAACAAACAAACAATAAATTTCACAAACACAAATTCAAAGAGATAATCTGGAAAAAGAGAGAAATCAACCAACAAACACAAATTCAAAGTCTCCAAATTATATTTCCATTTCAAACCCTGTTAAAGAAAACCCTCAACTTTATTTAAAAAAATTCGGACCTAAAAACACCAATTCAAGAGGAGAAATTCAATAATCGACACAAACAGTGGAATTTTCAAATTCGAACAGCTACTCAGGGTCAACTCGAAATCCCCAATTAAAAACCCTAAAACACGGAAAAGCCTTAATTTCACAATATCAAATTCGAATTCATCATCGAAGATTCTCCATTCCAAGCTCAAACACGACACCCAAACAAAACCATAACTTAGTTATTCCTCTGAAATCCAAACAAACAGAAGAGGAATCAAGGTTTTTTTTTTTTTACCTTGAATAAGCTCCGACGAGGACTCGTATTTCCTCCTCCCTCTTCTTCAAGTTCTTTTCTCGGTCTCCCTCTCTCTCTATGTTGCTACTAAACCCTCTAATTCGTTTCCCCTGCTAGTTTCCACCCCAACACAACTTTTCTACTCTTTTATTAATCTTTTAATTGCTGCAAATGGGTCCTATTTCATTAATTTATAATATTTCAAACCCAAAATAATGCTTGATTAAATTAATTAAATAATTTTCATTCATTCAAATTAATTTTAATATATATATATAATGTGCTTTGGAATATAGTCTTTCATGACACTTCAACTGCTTCTTGAAGAATTAATCGAAAATCTTCATTCGATAACTTAATTTACTCGAGATGAACTCGAACTTTTTTCGAAATCATACCAAAACTTCATTTGACTTTTTTTTATATAATTTTTCCATTCTTACCTTTTAAGTATATATGAATTTGCAACTATCAAAGATTCATTTATGACATAAATATTTAAAATATTCACTCGAAGTTTAAATTTACAAGAGATTTTCGGTATCATAGTATGTAAAATAAAAAGATAATACATAGCTATTATTAAAGATAGCACTGACAAAAAGTGCGGAAATTCAAATGTTAACTTAAACTCCCAAATTCATAAGTAATGCTACAATAGACAATAAATACTTTACTATTATGTCTTCACGTGACCCCATCGTCTCATCGTCATCGTTCAGTAATCAACTACTCGTTTTTTGGAAGAATGTTGGGAAAATGGGGTGGGCTATAATACTCGGTAAACAAATCTCATGCGCATGAATGAATGATGATATGATTATGAAACACATATGATTCTATATTTATATTTTGTATATTTAAGTCTTTTTCTTTTACTTGAGAGCGTTCGGTGTATGTCTAATTTTTAAGTAACCGGTGGACCCTGGTTAAAGAACCTTCTTCTTATAACTATCAGGTTCTTGGTAATAATATACTACATGAAATATGCGTACAAATTAAACTATGAAATCGCACACTTAATAATACTCACACTGAAACGGAGAATTCGTACGAGTAATCATGAGCTTGTGGACATTAAGTAATTGATTAACTTATTCATTTTGTAATATATTACCTTTACAGCTATTTTTTTTTTATTTACCTACATCATATTTTAACTCAAGTAAATACACAATTCGACCTTCAATATTTTCTAACACATATTAATAATATATATATATATATATATATATATATATATATATATTGCTGTTATCCACGAACATATCCAATGCTGTTGCTTAGATGTCGGTTTCCAACTAAAAAAAGAAATAAATAACTCTTTGGACGGCTGTCGATTGACATAAAAAGCCGTCCATACAGTGGTGTATATACAGTTGTCGTGTAATCAACAAGATTTCTTATTACTAGTTTTTTTTTTTTTTTTCACTTATATAACCATCCTCAAACACAAATTTTGGGTCTCTAGATTGAATATATACATGGTGATGGTGTCATATATACTTCTTTACAATCATATTGGATATAATATTCTTCCATCATCTGGTTCTAATATTTTTCTTTTTCTTGGGGTATGTATATATTCTGTATATTAGCTAGTCACTGTCGCTAATTTATATTCTGATACTAATCTTTCACCGACCAGTTCTTGAACACGAATATTCAATAACACCTGATCTAACATTTCTAATTACTTAGTCACAACCTGTACTTAATTATCTGTATAAATTACTTCACAACATGACCTTTTCTAGAACCCGATGAACAGCTGTCAATCACACGTGATGCATTATAATAGTATTTGACTTTGAACCAATTTAGATCTTGATTTTCCGCATAACAATTTAATCATATTTATTTGTGTTATTATTCTTCTATGGAGAATTTTTCTTCTCACATACAGATATATACGCGTGAAAATACTATTTTTATTGATTATTATAGACATAAAAAAGATTCAGAATATTGCATAATGTATAATTTAGTGTTTGACATTTGATTGCAAAAAAAAAAAGTCAGCCTCAACTTGACACATAAATTTATATTATATCTACATATTGGACAGTTGAAAACATATTTACAAGCACGTACGCTATATCTGATGATTAGTCCACGAGATGAAAGAATATATATGGATGCACGTATAGTTGCCACGTGTTCCACCACGGCAATTGCTAAGTCCATATTATTGTAACCTATAAATATTGGCAATGGTGTATTGTGATAATACTCATCATATAATTCTCTTCTTTATCGTCTATTCTATACTCTTCTTTACTTGCTTCCAATTTCGATGGCTCGCTCAAGCATTTTGCTTATTGCCTTTATTTTTTGGTTGTCTTGTCTAACTATTACCTCTGCTTCTCGCTTTGGTTTTATCACAAACCTTCTTGTGGACAATAACTCAAATTACGAGCAAAAGTCTGATCACGGAAAGCAAAAGCTCAATAATATTATTGTTCCCGCAAAAGTAATAGACTATGAGAAGACACAGCCAGATCACGAAAAAGAAATAAATCATATTACCACACTTCCAAAGGATTTACGAGATAAAAACGAGCTCATTATTCCGATCGGAAAAATCTATAATGAACCTCTAAACCCTAACTTTAAGGAGGAAATAGAGAAGTACGAGGTTCCAAGAACCATTGGTGTTCAAGGCCTTGTTTACTGTAAATCAGGCATCAAATACTCCCCTATTCCAGGTACTATTAATCATATAATTATCAGTAAACTATAAAATTATACACTTATTTTATTTATCTGAAAAATAATTCCCTTGTTTCTTCATTATATATGTATAGTAACACTGTGACATTTTGAATTCATGTAGAATAATTGTGAAAAAAAAAAAACTTTACATTTATACCATATTATGGTATTTTAATTTAGTACTATTGGAGAGAATCTCTAGATAAGGAATTTAATTAATATAAGTATTATTCAGTTTTAGTGAAATTATAGCATTTGGTATATACATATAAACTTACATAAATTTGAAAACTGAAGGTAATAATTTGGTTTGATGAATTTAAAATGTTAGGGTTTTATTTTGCACAGGCTGTCATTTGCTAGAAAAGGAAAAAGTGGGTACATATTATTTATACAGTCTGTCCTATATCATCTATTTGAAAACAATTTATATAGCTCGTATATTTTCATTACACATATAATAAATAAATACCATGTTATAATACAGGAGCTGTGGTGAGAATAAGATGCGTGGGCATGGACGAGCAAAGTCAGAAGACGAGTGAGTATTCCTTTCTGAGCGAGCCGTGTGATTCGAAGGGATATTTCTACGCGAAGGTATCGCCGGAGACTGTGATGGGTCGTCAATGGAAGATCAAGCAGTGTAAGGCTTACCTCGATCACTCTCCAATGGACTCATGCAAAGTCCCCACCAACGTCAACAATGGCATCAGCGGAGATTCGTTCGCAGCTTCTTCTAATTTCGACATTCTCCAACAACACACCACCATCAAGCTCTCATCCGTCGGACCTTTCTTCTACACCTCGCTCGATCAAATTTATGACAATCCCGTCCCTAAATTTAGTCGTGAATATTTGAGTAACCTTTTTTGGAGTTGGATAGATATTTGAGGGTTTTAGGCATTTTTGGTCTATTTATTTTAGGTTTTATTTATTTATTATTTTGTATTATATGCCTAACATTTATCTATATTTTAGAAAAATACTCAACCTCGGCGTTTTAAATGTTAAGAACTACTAAATCCATTAATAGGTTTTCTTGTTATGCTTTGATATATGTAAAGCTTATCATGACACAGTAAAAATAAAAAAGAATATGACTATTGAAAAGAAAATAAAGTTAAATGAAGGTTTGAGTGTAATCTGAATATTTAGATAAAAGATTGGGCATATGCTTTTCTACTATTTCAGTTAATGTTACATGCATGTTACTGTTTTTGGTCGTTTTATTTTGTATTTTTCGTTTGAAATTGTTGTAATACTTGGTTTTATTGTCCTTTTTTTTCTTCCTTTCTTCCTATTTAGACTTGTTTTTATGTACTACGTTTGTTTACTAAAAAAATTTATTCTCTTCCTTTCGGGATTAACTTTTTGCTTATATGCTGTCTTTGGAGAACAGTTTCAAGAAGCCTCATATATGCTTGCTTATGGTACGTAGTCCCCACTAACGTCCATTTTTTTCGAGTACGCAATTGCACGTATCACAAAAATAGTAAACATACCAAAATACGAGTATCAATGTTACGAAAACTAATAATAAACGAATTACTCTTATTAATATTGTGAATGTTGTAACTTTTGTCCTAACTATTGAAAACGCTCTGACAAAGATTTGACCTAATTGCAAACTAGATTATCACGCACAAACATAAAGAACATAAATGAAAAGAACACAACCGGATTTTTCCGTGCTTCGATCAATAAAGAACTACGTGCACATTGAGCTCCATGGGAGAATTAAAATATAGGTGTTGGACGCCTTATTCTTTTTTATACTATGTTTTGTCTATACTATGTGAAATTACTGAATCTGCGCAACTGTTTCAGAAAGTGTTTGTAACAGGAAGTGCGACAGTTGCTGAAATTTAGAGAAACAACAGATTAACGATATAAGTGCGGAAATAATAAATAGACACCAGAGTTGGTAACCCAGTTCGGCAATCCGTGCCTACGTCTGGAGGGCCTTTGCCCGGTGGAAAGCAGTTTACTATGATAACGTGGTACAATAAGGATTTACACTCAACGACTCCCTCGCTAGCTACCCAACCTACGTCTATCCTCTTCAACAGCAACTTAGGCTCCCCCTAAGCACGAGATCCCCTCGATTCCCACAGAAAATCTCTCCCGAGACTTCTAAACGTGTTTCCCAACAAAAACAATTGAAAAACCTAACCTCTAGCTTCTAATACAATCACCCGTATATAGGCAACAAAGCAGAGGTAAAAGACACCTTAAAAGCTTGAACACAGGTCGTTCTAAGCTCAGCTAAACACTCAAATAAATCTCTCAAAAGGCGTGAGTGTAGAAGGTGAGGTGATGACCTATTTATATGAGAAAACTAGGTCAACACGAATCTTGAAGTCGGATTAGGAAGACCAGCCCATTATCTCATTAATCCACGCTGGAATCCTTCTTCAAGTCGGAGTAGCGAAGCCCAAAAGTTCAATGGGCCGAGACTGTTATACAGGACTGTTACAACACAAACTGCGACACTTGTGACCGAAAATTGTAACAAAGCCCAACGCTATCCGATAATATATTCCACGATTCTATATTATTTTGCCAACATTAAATCGCCAATTAATGTAACAACAATCTCCCCCTTTGGCGTTTAAAGGCAAAACAGAATCGTACCTGTGACACTTGTGACGATGACGACGACGACGAAGCTTCAACACCATTAGCAGAGTCACCAAGAGTCACATAATCTCCCCCTTTTTGCCATAAACATACCTCCAAATTTGAACAACCACCAATCAACACTTTACTCCCCCTGAATATGATGCATCATCGTAGATCTCGTTTCATGTCGAAAAGAAGATATCACGGCGTCGGAGAAAACACGACCCAAGCTCAATACAAAAGCTTCTAGCTCAATGAGTGTAGAAAAGAGGCGCTCATGGTGGTGTAAATCTGCTCCGGAGGTGGAGAAAAACGTTGATTCATCGGAGAAGAAACCAAAAATTTCGGAATAAATCGCAACTACTCCGACCAGCGTCGCCAAACACGATTTTCTGAATTCGTTAACCGTTGGATCGTCACGAAATTTGTACACCATGGTCGTAACACATAAAGGTACATTCTGAACGGTGGAGATTGGATTCTGAGACTCCGAAGTCTGTCTGCCGAGTGAAAAACCAGAGCAGTAAAATCTGGAAATCTGCAACTTTTTTTTTTTTTTTTTTTTTTTCGAATTTCGACTTTTTTTTTTTTTTTTTTAATTTCGACTTCTGACCCTTTTTTTTTTCGAACTTTGACTTTTTTTTTCGAACTTTGACTTTTTTTTTTTTTTTTTCGAAATTTCGACTTTTGACTTTTTTTTTTTTTTTTTTTTTTTTTGAGGAACTAGGAAAAAAAAAAAAAACGAAAAACACAAAGACAACTACTCGGACGAACACTAAAATTCCGAGTTAACATGACAACTTGCACTTGAGGTAAAAAAAATATCGTACCTCAATAAAAGTGTATTCAAGCATTAATTTTCCATATTTATACTCGAATACACGTCGTTGATAGATCACGAATCATTCACACAAAGACCCACGGCAGGCCTAAGTGATTCGAACTTTGAATCGTCTTTCGTGAGAGTATCTGCAAGTTGTTGTTCCGGAGCAACATCCTCTTTTATGAAGTTACCGCATATGATAGATTGCTTGTCTTTGGTCAGGACTTTCAGAGGAGTACACGCACCGCGATTTTGTGGATCTTTGACTTTCCAAACTTTTTTCATGGCAAGAGGGTTTGACCTTGAACGTCTTTGCTTTTTCAGATCTTTCAGGAGCTTGTAACACCATGGTTTAATATGACCCTTCTTCGCACAGTAATGACAAACCCAAGATTTTTTGCTTGCCTTCGCAGGTGTTGCAGAAACTGTTGTAACAGTTCTTGAGCCAGCAGCTTCATTCTGGGAATTTATGCTCGGGACGAATGTAGTCTTAGAGCTGGATGCTCCTCCTCTCTGATAGCCTAGACCATGATGATCGCCACTGGTTTTGCCTGTACACAAAATTTCATCAAGTTTTGACGTTCCAGAATTGAGCATTCTAATATTTTTCTTCAAGAGAGTTATTTCAGAATGAAACTTATCTTGTTGAGATCTTTCAGATTTCAATTCTTCATTTAAGGAGGCAACAGAGGCAAGGAGTTCATCCTTTTCTTTTGAAGCGGTGGCAATCTTCTCATAAAGCCTTTGATTAAGAATAACAACCTCATTCCACTTGCTGTAGAGAAGTCCATAAGCCTTGGTAACAGACTCAAGTGTTAATTCTTCTTCATCTTCTTCGTTGCTACTAACTTCAGAGTCGCTGTTGTAGAAAACGTCACTAACACAACCTGCGACAGTGTTGCATGGCTTCAAATTGTCTTGAGAATCACGGGCAGTAAAAGCAAGGAAGTTGTCAATAATGTCTTCCTCTTCTGAATCTTCATCACTCCAAGTACGGGTGTTGTAGCTTTTGTTTCGCTTCTTGAGGGTGTTGGCACATTCTGCTTGGATATGACCGAATCCATGACATTCTCGACATTGAATCCCCTTAGCTTTGACATTCAGATCTGTGGAAATTTCGTTGGCGTTGGATCTGTTTTGGGAACTGTCAGAGACAGTTTCTGAAACACTTCTGCAAGTGTTGTTGTTCATCCTCTTCATGAATTTTCCAAAGTTCTTAGCCAGAAGAGAGATAGTCCTAGCCAAGTCTTCATCTTCAGTAAGGCCGTGGTTGTTGTCGAGGTTAGCTTTCAATGCAATTCCATGAGTCTTCGGCTCGGGATTGTGGTGCTCATCGTTCATCTCAAAGGTTCTGAGAGAACCCATTAACTCTTCCAGCTTCATCGTGGATATGTCTTTAGCCTCTTCAATGGCAGTGACTTTGTAGATGAACCGCTTCGGAAGCGACCGTAGAACTTTTCTGACAAGTTTTTCCTCAGACATTTTTTCACCAAGGGCAAACGATTCATTAGACAAGTCACAAAGTCTAGAATTGAATTCACTAATCGTTTCATCTTCTGTCATTCTTAAGTTCTCAATTTTAGTAGTCAAAAGCTGGAGACGAGACATTCGTACCGTATCAGTTCCTTCATGAGTGACTTGAAGGATATTCCATGCGTCTTTGGCCACTTCACATGTAGAAATCAGCTTGAATGTGTTAGGGTCGACGGCAGCCATGATCGCATTAAGAGCTTTAGAGTTACCGCTTGCCAGTTTATCTTCATTCACAGACCAATCAACTTCAGGTTTCAAAACAGTCTCTCCGGCATCATCGGTGGTGGTGGGGTGCTTCCAGCCAGTGAGGACGGCTCTCCAAGCTTTCTCGTCTAGTGCTTTTAAGAAGGCTTTCATCCGAGCTTTCCAATACGAGTAGTTTCCACCGTCGAGGAGGGGCGGACGGCCAATAGATGCACCTTCTCTCATGAACTCCATCTCTAAATAAACAGATCAGTAACACTACGGATCACACTCAACAGGACTGAGTGAACCGCTCTGATACCAATTGAAATTACTGAATCTGCGCAACTGTTTCAGAAAGTGTTTGTAACAGGAAGTGCGACAGTTGCTGAAATTTAGAGAAACAACAGATTAACGATATAAGTGCGGAAATAATAAATAGACACCAGAGTTGGTAACCCAGTTCGGCAATCCGTGCCTACGTCTGGAGGGCCTTTGCCCGGTGGAAAGCAGTTTACTATGATAACGTGGTACAATAAGGATTTACACTCAACGACTCCCTCGCTAGCTACCCAACCTACGTCTATCCTCTTCAACAGCAACTTAGGCTCCCCCTAAGCACGAGATCCCCTCGATTCCCACAGAAAATCTCTCCCGAGACTTCTAAACGTGTTTCCCAACAAAAACAATTGAAAAACCTAACCTCTAGCTTCTAATACAATCACCCGTATATAGGCAACAAAGCAGAGGTAAAAGACACCTTAAAAGCTTGAACACAGGTCGTTCTAAGCTCAGCTAAACACTCAAATAAATCTCTCAAAAGGCGTGAGTGTAGAAGGTGAGGTGATGACCTATTTATATGAGAAAACTAGGTCAACACGAATCTTGAAGTCGGATTAGGAAGACCAGCCCATTATCTCATTAATCCACGCTGGAATCCTTCTTCAAGTCGGAGTAGCGAAGCCCAAAAGTTCAATGGGCCGAGACTGTTATACAGGACTGTTACAACACAAACTGCGACACTTGTGACCGAAAATTGTAACAAAGCCCAACGCTATCCGATAATATATTCCACGATTCTATATTATTTTGCCAACATTAAATCGCCAATTAATGTAACAACAATCTCCCCCTTTGGCGTTTAAAGGCAAAACAGAATCGTACCTGTGACACTTGTGACGATGACGACGACGACGAAGCTTCAACACCATTAGCAGAGTCACCAAGAGTCACATAATCTCCCCCTTTTTGCCATAAACATACCTCCAAATTTGAACAACCACCAATCAACACTTTACTCCCCCTGAATATGATGCATCATCGTAGATCTCGTTTCATGTCGAAAAGAAGATATCACGGCGTCGGAGAAAACACGACCCAAGCTCAATACAAAAGCTTCTAGCTCAATGAGTGTAGAAAAGAGGCGCTCATGGTGGTGTAAATCTGCTCCGGAGGTGGAGAAAAACGTTGATTCATCGGAGAAGAAACCAAAAATTTCGGAATAAATCGCAACTACTCCGACCAGCGTCGCCAAACACGATTTTCTGAATTCGTTAACCGTTGGATCGTCACGAAATTTGTACACCATGGTCGTAACACATAAAGGTACATTCTGAACGGTGGAGATTGGATTCTGAGACTCCGAAGTCTGTCTGCCGAGTGAAAAACCAGAGCAGTAAAATCTGGAAATCTGCAACTTTTTTTTTTTTTTTTTTTTTTTCGAATTTCGACTTTTTTTTTTTTTTTTTTAATTTCGACTTCTGTCCCTTTTTTTTTTCGAACTTTGACTTTTTTTTTCGAACTTTGACTTTTTTTTTTTTTTTTTCGAAATTTCGACTTTTGACTTTTTTTTTTTTTTTTTTTTTTTTTGAGGAACTAGGAAAAAAAAAAAAAACGAAAAACACAAAGACAACTACTCGGACGAACACTAAAATTCCGAGTTAACATGACAACTTGCACTTGAGGTAAAAAAAATATCGTACCTCAATAAAAGTGTATTCAAGCATTAATTTTCCATATTTATACTCGAATACACGTCGTTGATAGATCACGAATCATTCACACAAAGACCCACGGCAGGCCTAAGTGATTCGAACTTTGAATCGTCTTTCGTGAGAGTATCTGCAAGTTGTTGTTCCGGAGCAACATCCTCTTTTATGAAGTTACCGCATATGATAGATTGCTTGTCTTTGGTCAGGACTTTCAGAGGAGTACACGCACCGCGATTTTGTGGATCTTTGACTTTCCAAACTTTTTTCATGGCAAGAGGGTTTGACCTTGAACGTCTTTGCTTTTTCAGATCTTTCAGGAGCTTGTAACACCATGGTTTAATATGACCCTTCTTCGCACAGTAATGACAAACCCAAGATTTTTTGCTTGCCTTCGCAGGTGTTGCAGAAACTGTTGTAACAGTTCTTGAGCCAGCAGCTTCATTCTGGGAATTTATGCTCGGGACGAATGTAGTCTTAGAGCTGGATGCTCCTCCTCTCTGATAGCCTAGACCATGATGATCGCCACTGGTTTTGCCTGTACACAAAATTTCATCAAGTTTTGACGTTCCAGAATTGAGCATTCTAATATTTTTCTTCAAGAGAGTTATTTCAGAATGAAACTTATCTTGTTGAGATCTTTCAGATTTCAATTCTTCATTTAAGGAGGCAACAGAGGCAAGGAGTTCATCCTTTTCTTTTGAAGCGGTGGCAATCTTCTCATAAAGCCTTTGATTAAGAATAACAACCTCATTCCACTTGCTGTAGAGAAGTCCATAAGCCTTGGTAACAGACTCAAGTGTTAATTCTTCTTCATCTTCTTCGTTGCTACTAACTTCAGAGTCGCTGTTGTAGAAAACGTCACTAACACAACCTGCGACAGTGTTGCATGGCTTCAAATTGTCTTGAGAATCACGGGCAGTAAAAGCAAGGAAGTTGTCAATAATGTCTTCCTCTTCTGAATCTTCATCACTCCAAGTACGGGTGTTGTAGCTTTTGTTTCGCTTCTTGAGGGTGTTGGCACATTCTGCTTGGATATGACCGAATCCATGACATTCTCGACATTGAATCCCCTTAGCTTTGACATTCAGATCTGTGGAAATTTCGTTGGCGTTGGATCTGTTTTGGGAACTGTCAGAGACAGTTTCTGAAACACTTCTGCAAGTGTTGTTGTTCATCCTCTTCATGAATTTTCCAAAGTTCTTAGCCAGAAGAGAGATAGTCCTAGCCAAGTCTTCATCTTCAGTAAGGCCGTGGTTGTTGTCGAGGTTAGCTTTCAATGCAATTCCATGAGTCTTCGGCTCGGGATTGTGGTGCTCATCGTTCATCTCAAAGGTTCTGAGAGAACCCATTAACTCTTCCAGCTTCATCGTGGATATGTCTTTAGCCTCTTCAATGGCAGTGACTTTGTAGATGAACCGCTTCGGAAGCGACCGTAGAACTTTTCTGACAAGTTTTTCCTCAGACATTTTTTCACCAAGGGCAAACGATTCATTAGACAAGTCACAAAGTCTAGAATTGAATTCACTAATCGTTTCATCTTCTGTCATTCTTAAGTTCTCAATTTTAGTAGTCAAAAGCTGGAGACGAGACATTCGTACCGTATCAGTTCCTTCATGAGTGACTTGAAGGATATTCCATGCGTCTTTGGCCACTTCACATGTAGAAATCAGCTTGAATGTGTTAGGGTCGACGGCAGCCATGATCGCATTAAGAGCTTTAGAGTTACCGCTTGCCAGTTTATCTTCATTCACAGACCAATCAACTTCAGGTTTCAAAACAGTCTCTCCGGCATCATCGGTGGTGGTGGGGTGCTTCCAGCCAGTGAGGACGGCTCTCCAAGCTTTCTCGTCTAGTGCTTTTAAGAAGGCTTTCATCCGAGCTTTCCAATACGAGTAGTTTCCACCGTCGAGGAGGGGCGGACGGCCAATAGATGCACCTTCTCTCATGAACTCCATCTCTAAATAAACAGATCAGTAACACTACGGATCACACTCAACAGGACTGAGTGAACCGCTCTGATACCAATTGAAATTACTGAATCTGCGCAACTGTTTCAGAAAGTGTTTGTAACAGGAAGTGCGACAGTTGCTGAAATTTAGAGAAACAACAGATTAACGATATAAGTGCGGAAATAATAAATAGACACCAGAGTTGGTAACCCAGTTCGGCAATCCGTGCCTACGTCTGGAGGGCCTTTGCCCGGTGGAAAGCAGTTTACTATGATAACGTGGTACAATAAGGATTTACACTCAACGACTCCCTCGCTAGCTACCCAACCTACGTCTATCCTCTTCAACAGCAACTTAGGCTCCCCCTAAGCACGAGATCCCCTCGATTCCCACAGAAAATCTCTCCCGAGACTTCTAAACGTGTTTCCCAACAAAAACAATTGAAAAACCTAACCTCTAGCTTCTAATACAATCACCCGTATATAGGCAACAAAGCAGAGGTAAAAGACACCTTAAAAGCTTGAACACAGGTCGTTCTAAGCTCAGCTAAACACTCAAATAAATCTCTCAAAAGGCGTGAGTGTAGAAGGTGAGGTGATGACCTATTTATATGAGAAAACTAGGTCAACACGAATCTTGAAGTCGGATTAGGAAGACCAGCCCATTATCTCATTAATCCACGCTGGAATCCTTCTTCAAGTCGGAGTAGCGAAGCCCAAAAGTTCAATGGGCCGAGACTGTTATACAGGACTGTTACAACACAAACTGCGACACTTGTGACCGAAAATTGTAACAAAGCCCAACGCTATCCGATAATATATTCCACGATTCTATATTATTTTGCCAACATTAAATCGCCAATTAATGTAACAACACTATGTTTTGTCTCAATTACACCCTCAGGCTCACCAACTCTCGATCTCGCAATACAATTACTCATACTCTCAATATAGGTGTTGGACGCCTTATTCTTTTTTACAGTTTCTCACAAGGAAACACGATCAAACCATAACAAATCACTCAGAGAGAAGAAGAAGAGAAAACCCCTAGTGAACTTGTCAATAAGAGGTAATTATTCGAACATTAGGTGTTATTTATATACCGTGTAACTCATTGTCAATTACTCAGAGAAAATCAGTTACAGACTTACAGTCAACTCTCTCTCTCTCGTTCTCTCTCAATCTCTCTCTGGTCCAAACTTTGTTTGGCTTCAATTCTCTCTTCTTGATAGTAATAACAAGTTAGATTAGCACGTTGAAGTAATTAGAGTGCGACTAATTATTCAGTATAAAAATATTAAAATAAGGACAAGTTAATAATCGGTAATTCCGTAATAGGCAACAAAAAAATTAAAAAAAGGAAACATAATGCATTCAGACTATTTCAGTGATTTGATATAATGTAAATACATCAACAATATATGGCTACGAATTAATGAATAAGGAAAACAAAAAAAAAACAAAAAATCTTGTTGATGAGGTGCGTCATTGGCCGTACTTCTGAAACTCCCAGTCGGAATTGTCGAGAGGGCATGATTCTCGGTTTTGGAGCCAAGAAGAGATGCAGTGGAAATGGAAGGCGTGGTTGCACTGTCCCCACGCGACGGTGCATTCGCCGGAGTCTCGGTCGGCGACGGTGACGGAGTTGTTGGCTTGGCACTCTATGCAGAAATCCATGATGTGGTTTCGGCAGATGGCACAGTTGTCGACGTTCATGTCCCACGCCCACATCGCCACCGCATTCCACTTCCTCATCTCAAACCTCTTCTTCTTCTTCTCCGACTCTCTCACCGCTTCTTCCTTCATCCTTGTTCTTGTTCTTCGATCGCCGCTACTCAATGATCAATTCTTGTGTGAACTCACAGATCGGCTATTAAATATAGTTTCGTGAAAATCTAGTGATTTTGAGACCTCTCCTTGTGGTGGTGGCTTTTATATTTATAGGCGTGAGTCAATATTCTAGTCCTTTTAGGAGTAGGATTCCTATTATGGGTTTGGAAAAAGGTAATAGTCATTTTTTTTTCTTTTTAACGAAAATTATGAAAATAGTCAATTTAAACGTTTGATATTGTTAAATAGCCAACGTTTGGTAAATTTTAGGTAAATAATCATTTTCATACGTAAATCTTAAGTAAATAGTCAACGTTTGATATATGAAAATGACTATTTATCTAAGATTTACGTTTGAAAGTGACTATTTATCTAAGGTTTATCAAACGTTGGTTATTTAGCAATATCAAATAGTTAAATTACCTATTTTCCTAATGTACCCTTTTTTTAATATTAAGAATTTAAATTAGGTTCAAATAAGGATATTATTAGATGCCAATATCTCATTTGTGTAATTAGAAGTAGTCGGACAAAGCCAAGTTATTTTAATTTTTGGGCTTAAATATTTACTGGACCAGGAGATGTTTAAAAGTTGAAATTAGACGTGATATTTATTTATTTATTTTTCTCTCCACAAGTTGTTTGATTATATTTTGAAATACAGAACATGATTGGCAATTTGTTTGATTATATATCATTATGCTTGGGAAAAAAAATTAACAATGTTCTTATTCAGTTCTAGTTAGAACTGTCAATTGGGCCGGATCGTCTGTGGACTAACTGGCCCGACCCTCTTATTTAGAAGTTTTGCTCTATTTTTTAAAAAGGGTTGGGCAAAACAGGGTACGTTGAAGGGCCTTGGCGGGACTTGGGGTATAAGCCATCAAGCCCTTAAAAAAGTATAATCCGAGCGATTCGGGCCCAACACTTTTTAAATTTAAAACTATTTCTATTTGTTTAAAATTTATATTGTTATATATAAATGAATAGTTTGGATTTTTTGTGACCTGCCCAGATCTCGACCCCAAGGATCTAAGACTTGGCCCTAGTTTAGCAAAAATCTCACAAGTCCTTTGAAATAAAAGATCACTTCATCATAATAAAGGTGGTAGGTTCTGCCTCTGTGGTTGAAACTCGGCATGCCGGAGCAACGTAGGCTCCTCGGTTGAAGCCGAAAATTAAAGGAATATACTATAACCAATATGAATCACTAACTTAAAGAAGTAACAAAAAATGACAATCAATCAATCCTTAGACAAAAGTTGATAATTGATACATGGCCA
The DNA here is from genome assembly GCF_054948205.1 of Urtica dioica subsp. dioica. Classification (NCBI taxonomy): domain Eukaryota; kingdom Viridiplantae; phylum Streptophyta; class Magnoliopsida; order Rosales; family Urticaceae; genus Urtica; species Urtica dioica. The sequence goes on along the minus strand of NC_142763.1, from coordinate 30,595,017 downwards.
CTGATATGTTCTCTTGGTTGAATGTCTTTTGTTATGGGAGTACTCCGATGGTCATCCCCGACCTCATCGAAGGATTTTTCGGTGCCGCTCACTCCAAGAGCAATATGATGGACAACCTCGTGCCTATTAGAAGCAATCTTAGTGTGGTGAGCAACCTTGTCGTCTTCGGATTCAAGTTCTCCCCTCCTTTGATGAGGTCCCATTTCTCTGGAAATTTGTCATGTTGGAGATTTCTAGCGACATTTCTCGCAGGTCGTGGTAGGAGAAGATTTACAATGATTAAATTTAGTTGCAGAATGAGATTTTTTTTTTTTTTTTTAAATGTTAGTGCTATGTTGCTTTGGTCTAATTAAAATAATTTGGTTGTGTGTTATTTTAATTTTCATAGTCTTCTTGGGTTATTTTTTAGAATTTTGGCAGGGCAAGTATACGTTCGTCTCTTGTTTAGGTTGGTGTTCCTCAATCGTTTTGATTCATCCTTTAACTTCAGCGAGTTTTATGAAAGAGCCATTAAAGTGTTCGATGTTTAGCGTGGTCGTTTTTTTTTTTTTTTTTTGAGGGGGAAAGAACTGATTTCATTAAACTACAGCAGAGGATAGAATATCCTTCTGAATACATTCCTCAAGCCACGCAGGGCTTATCAAACACCACAAATCGACATCTAGCCAATTAAGACGAGTTTTAGCAATACAATTTGCAACCTCATTACACTTACCAGGCGCCCAAAAACAAGAAATGAATTGGGAATCCAAAATAGCCAAAATCCCTTGAATCAACGGGCCTTGAATTACTCAAAAGCTCATTGGTCATTTTTGCATTACTCAAAAGCTTACACATGATGGTGTACTTTCATCTGATTTTAGTCTTAAATTAATTGTGTCTTCTCGCATCCTCTTTTAATAAAAGATAACTAAATGTTTTGTTTCTAAATATTGCATTGTCAATAATTTTTTTATATTTAGGTTGAGTAAAAGTAAAGAATAGTGATGTCTAGTAAAAATTTCAAATGGCAAAAATAAGAATAAAAGAATATCAGAAAACTTTATTTGATCTTAAAAAGGAGCTGTTTTTGTTTACATTTCCTCTCATTAAAAATAATTCCCTTATTTTGATTTAAAAAAAGGCCCTTTGAATTTCGTCCTGATAATATATATATATATATATATATATATATATATATATATAGATATATATATATATAGAGAGAGAGAGAGAGAGAGAGAGAGAGAGAGAGAGTAAGAATAAGAAAATGAGTATTAATAAGAACCAATAGTCACAAAGTACAAAGAAAAAGCCCCCAAAAAAACCTCCAAAGAATGCAACCGAATGGTGTATCAGTCCCAAATAAAGAGTAGCGAACTAAACAAAGAGTCCCAGTTCCATATACACACACTTGGGCTAACACTCGCAACCAATAATAATAACATTATAACATATCGAATGTAATAATCATAGTAGTGAGCCCCAAAACTAAAATAACACTGCAGGCACAAAACAGAGCAAAAGAGAGAAGTTGTGAGCTTCACTCTGTCTCTCACTAAGCCATCAAAATCAGAGCATATCCAAAGCACAATCCTCCGACCATCTTCCCCATTGTCGACACCTTAACAGCCCCGCTCTGCATATAATCAACGATTTCGTTAACAAATAATCTAATTTAAAGTTTGTATTTTTAACACATTCCTATGAACTTGAACAAAAGATTAATAATTGATAATACAGCTGTTAATGTGACAGTCTACATATATAAATCTAACGTATATAATGTCTAAATGGTCGTACTACGGAGCATCAGACTTTTCAGCCAAGCCTGAATTGCAAGATCTGGGAATATGTGTGGCTGTCTAATATTAGATCTCCTGAATCTGTCCGCAGCGTATAGACTTTTCCACGAATTAAAATAATAATAATAAAAACCAGGCTGCATAAATCTAATCCACGTGCTTAGGACTTAGAGCCTAACCAAACCCTAGTCAAACTATCGACACGGGTAAGTCAGATCTAGAGCAGGCGTAAACTAGCTCACGTGAGCCCGATCACATCCAATCTAACTCTAAGCGCGAGGCACTAACACAAACCGACAAACAGTAACACTACGCCGCGTAATTAACTGATATCTAATCACCTCAACAGTGTATGTAAAAAGATGTAAGTACCTCATCCCCCGAAGGAGCATTGGCGTCGCTGGGCCCGGGGCCCTCAGTCGCCGGTGCCGGTGGGCTCGACGCCGGACTGATCGATCCCGGCGCCGGGGCGGTAGCCGGAGAGTCAACTGTGTCTACGCTCGGTGCGACGGCGGGAACCGCGGCAGGGGGAGAAGCGAGAGGAGCCGGCGGTGGTGTGGCCGGCGGCGGGGTGGCGACGGGAGGGGGGGTCGCCGGCGGGGGAGTGGCGACCGGAGGAGGGGTGGCCGGAGGCGGAGAGGCGACCGGGGGAGGGGTCGCCGGAGGGGGAGTAGCGACGGGTGGAGGGGTCGCCGGAGGGGGAGTGGCGACCGGAGGAGGAGCGGAAACCGGGGGAGGAGTCGACGGCGGTGGTGACTGGACGGTCGGCGGCGGAGATAAAGCGACCGGAGGAGGGGTGGCGACCGGCGCCGGAGGAGGCTGGGAGTTTGCCGGAGGAGAGGCGGTTGGAGTGGTTGGCGGAGACGGTGTGGTCGGAGGAGCGGGTGTTGCGGTCGGAGATGCGGCCGGCGATTGGCCGGAGACTCCTGCTGCGGCGGCGAAGAATAATACTCCGATGAAGAACACTGCTTTGACGTTCGTCATTTCGTATCAACGTGCACACTCACTCACTCTCTCTTAAATCTGGAGACAATGTAGATTGTAGAGAGAGAGAGAGAGGATTTTGTTTTGGTGGAGAGGAAGAGAGTGAAATGGAAGAGGTTAAATAGGGAGCTTCGTGATTAGTGTGTTTTTTGTCAGTGGCGATGGTGAATGATCAACTCGACAGTGTTATTTATTTTTTTATTTTAATTTTAATATATTGTATTATTATAAAAACTGGAATCCAACGGCAACGAAATTTCGGTCTCACATGGCCAACCCGCAATACAGTTCAAAAATATTACACCGTGGGTCCCGTACGCCGCAGATGGCAAATATCCGACTGGTCCACACTTTAATTACCGTGTTACCTATCTCACCTTAGAAATTCTCCTACGCATTCATTTCACTTGCTTCAAGGAAAAAAAGGTCAGTTGTGAAAGGTTACCTGATTTCTGTAGCATACTAAAAAAATGTTACTTTCACATATTTTTTTCGACTGCAACGTATCGTCTGAAAAGATAATTAAGATATAAACGTTTAATAATTAATGAGGGTCATTATAGTCGTTAAGGACTCTAGAGGTAATTTTGCTCTCCAATTAATTTACTTTTTTTTAATTATGAAGCTGACATCCGAATTAATGCTCGAGTAAGCTTTATTTTTTTTTGTATAGCGCTGTTAAGATTTCTGAAACACGACACATGACCAAAAGCTAAAAAAAGATTCAGCAAATTAGAGCATCTTTAATGGTAAGCTAAATGTCATTTTAGCTTATCAAGATACATAGTTCTCATTGGTTGAAAAAAAATGGGACCCATTTTTTGCTAAGCTAATGGTTAAGCAATTAGCTCTATAGAGCTAATTTGCTAAGCTAAATCAATAGCTAATAGGCAAAACAATGGTAAGCAAGTAGCTTAAAATTTTTGCTATTTACTAGCAAATCCTTCAAATTACTAAGCAAATGACCATTAAAGATGCTCAAATCATTTTTTTTAGATTTGTCGCTATGTCTATGTATCTCTAATTAGGATATTGCTCCGGTAATCACTCGGCATTTAGTTAAACTTGGTAAAGTAAAGTAAACACCGACAGTGTAGTTACATAATTAATCGGTGTTTATATAATATGCAATGAGATTATATAATATGTGTGTGTGTTTGGCTTTGGTTTTACCGTTAGGACTAAAGTGGAGGTATTGTCATTATTGGTGTTATGATGATCATCGAATGAGGTTATGATTAGTGGGTCCTTGCGGTGCCTGGTTTTACATGTGAGGGTCGTTCAATATGAATGATTTCTACGCCAAGTTTTTATATATATACATACACACATATATCTGGTTGGTGCGCTGTTGTATCACCGCCAATTATTGCCTTAGCCGATAAATTTTAATATATATCTATTCTTTCTTACTCTCTCTCCTTTTCGTTATTACGTTCGTTCCCTCCCTCTTAGGTGCAAAATCTTCTAACTGTATTAATCAAATAGGATTCTTTTTCGGGTGATCATCCACTACGTCAAGTAAAACGACTTCTACTTTTTTTTTTTTTTTTTTTTAAGTTTAAAAGGTGAATATTGGAGTCACATAAATATGGACTATTAAATAGAAGAAACTGTAAGTTCCATACGTTCAGCACCGTTCACAAAACTTGAAATTTGGTTCCGATTATTCACAGAAGTGGAAGTCCAATACCCTCCTTCGGGAATTGTTCATCGATTTTTTTTTTTTTTTTTTTAATAATAGAGTATGTTTAAAAAAATTTATTATTATTTTTATTTCGTGAATAGTGCTGAACATAAGTAAATACAGTTTCACTTTCAAAATTTCATTTTCGGCATTCTTTTTGCCAAGAAATGAAATTCCGACTTAATGGAAATATAAATTTCGTGACTTCCATCGGTCAGGTTTATAGCCTATATTGTACAAACTTAAGAGGATTTTTAAAAAAAAAAATGTAATTTCTATCATATGAAACAATATTTGATTTCGAACACAATACTCTATTTTAACACACACAAAATATATTCTTCATGTATCTATTATAATTATAATTTTAGCAACTTCCTTTGTCCACATAGACAACATGACCTTCTATGCCCTGCTCGAGTTCTCTCTAAGAAAACCCTAGCATTTGAGTGCTGCTGCCACCTCCCCTGGGACCCGGACGTCGGTCGTACGACTCCGACTAGGCAGGTGAGCGTTTTCTTTCGTTATGCTTTGGCGTCACAAATATGGTGTGAGTAACGTTTTCTCTCTTTCTTCAACGACCTAAGGACAGTCGTCGTCTTGCAGATCTTGGAGCAAACATGAGCTGATCTTGGAGTGGCGTGGTGAGGTGTAGTTTCTATGGTGTGTAGCGTTTGCTCCGTCACGGTGCTGCTCTTGGAGTGGACCAGAGCTTGGAGCCAGATTTGAGATTCAAGTTACGGAATAGTGATGGCTTTTCGGCATCGTTTCCAGACGAGTTTCCAAAATCTGGAACGACGATGGCTCCTCGGCGTCGATTCCGGGGGAGTCTCTGGTTCAGTTTCTAAATCCAAACGGGATTCAGTCATCGGGTCCTCGGCTCAAGTGGGCTTTGTCTTAGGTACGGTGGCCTTCATCGTCGACAATAAAACCAAGGATCAGGGACGGAGCCAGAGAAGCTCATCGGGGGTGCTAATTTGAAAAAAAAAATCACGGGGGACTAATTTGTAAATGGTCAGGGTAAAAATGTAATTTTTTTAAATGGACCAAAAGTGAAAAAAAAAAAAATTATTCGAGGGGGGCTTGAGTCCACCCTCGACCTTCTATAGCTCTGTGCCTACCAAAGAGGCGGGCTTGGGCTTGATCCGTACGATGCAATTCCGTTGCAGCCTTCGAGACGAGATGATAGGTGGCTAAAAGTGGAAAAGGGGAGTGGTCGTTTGTTTTTATTTTTGTTTTATTACGTCTAGTTTTTTCAGACTATGTTGGTTTTTTTAGGAGTGGCGGTTGAAGTTTGGTCCACCATGTTCTATGGGTTTTGGAGTACTATCCCCCTTGTTTATAATATATATATATATATATATATATATATATATATTAATATATATATATATATATTAATATATTGATCTTGGTGGGATGGATTAGTTTTGCTTAGTCGCATGCTAGGATTGGAGTCCCTCTAGCTTTTAAGGGTGGCGTAGAATTTGAGCTCTTACCTGTTATCAGCAGTGTTCCTTGTTCACTTTCAGGAATGTCAAAAGATCTCTACTGAAATGGCACAAGGGAGTTCTTGACGAGTTATGACATTACTTGGCCGAATAGACCATTGTCTCATTTGTTTTTATCTGATTGTCTTATGCTTCTCAATTCATAGAATATATGGATTACAAAGGATGGTTCCAGATGAACTCGTCATTGCTCTTTGACGCTATGTCATTCTAGAGTCAAACTATCTAAGAAATATATGGTAATTATTGTTCAACAACGGATAAAAAGTACCGAGCATAAATAGGCCAATCATAATGAATATCCTTGGCGAGATTGTTTCTAATATGGATGAGTCTAATAAAAAGAGAGAAAATAGTTGTTGAGAGTGTTGTGTAATTGAGAAAATAGTTTATGAGTTTGATTGTGTGTGTGAGGGTGTCTATATGTTGGTGTAGACTTCGTCTTCTTTCCGAAAGATAGATTGAGTCTCGAAATCCCAAATATAGCGAACTTGGCTCAATACTCACGCAAAAGTTTTTTTTTTTAGGAAGCGTGGTCGGTGCCACGAAATATCATAAAAGCCCTCACGTATGGCGGAGGAAAACCGTGGTTACAAAGATGAGAATGAAACAGAAACCATCGGTAAAAACACGAATAAACTCAAACAACAAGGGCCCTAGGAGGCCGTGCGGGACCTCAACTCGCGATCATCGGCCCTAATAGCCTCCTCCGAACAAGACGGGACTAAACCCAGCCAGGTCGAAGACAAGTGATGGTTAACCGCAAAGCGCGCTAGATTATGCGCTGCAACATTACATAGACGAGAGATATGCATAATGCGAAAAACCTCAAGCTCCCTCACCTCTCTGAAGATGCGGTGCAAGATCGTCCCAAGCTCTGTAACAGTCGTCACGCCCTCATTGATCATCCTCACCACCCCCAAGCAGTCAGACTGGATCTCCGCTCTCCTGCCACCGACGCTGCGAGCTAGCTCTATGCCTTGGAGGACAGCATACGCTTCCGCAAGCTGGGGGGAGAACCCCCTAGCCAGGAAAAGCGTCTGCGAGGCGATCACCTCTCCGGTGTGGTTTCGAACTATACAACCGACACCGAAGCCTCCACGGTCGCGAGCGAGTGCCGCGTCGACGTTAATCGAGAGGGTCCCGTCCCTAGGGGGGTCCATATGGGGGTCGTAGTCACCCTCGTGCTCGTCGGAGTCTCCCCAACCGTAGCCGCTCTATACTCCTCGACGAAGCTCACCGTCCACTGGACTAGCTGTGGCTGGCTCCAAGGTGATCTCCCGGCTAAGACATTGTTCCTGTGGTTCCAAAGTTCCCAGATAATAGTAATGAAAAGCTCATGGAAACGAACCTCAAGGATCTCCGTCACTCCGAGGATAGCGTCGAAAACGTCACCGTCCCTAAAAGGCGGAAGAATGTGGCCGAAGCCCGCCTCCTTCCAGACTCTCTTGCTCCACCTGCAACCCCAAATCGCGTGGACAACTGTCTCTCTCGCCTCTTGACAAACAGGGCAGCTGTCGTCAGAGGTGATCCTCTTCTTGGCTAAGACTGCTCTGGCTGGAATCTGGCCTAAACAGACTCGCCAACAGAAAAGTTTCACCTTAGGAGGGGCTCTCAGCTGCCAGAACTTCGTCCACCACCTCTCCATCACCGTCGGATCTGAAGAGCTGGCGACCGGAGTACTGGCTCTCTCCATCGCTACACGATAACCGCTCTTGACGGAGTACTCTCCGTCCTCAGTGAAATGCCAGCGACGCACGTCAGGAATACCCTCACCACCACACGGGATGCTCAAGATCGCCGCATCGTCCTCCGCTCCGAACATCGCTGAAGTTGAGCTGGGCCCAAACGTGCCAAGTTAAGATTTGAACATAAAAAAAAAAAAAAAAAAAAAAAAATCTCAATTTCGAACTTGAGCTCAACATGAGTAAAAAAGAGCAAGTGATCTCACATAAAATCAGGACTAAATTCGGAGTTGTTGCAACCCACTTTATATGATTTGCTTTTTTCACACCCACTAATAATCTTCGCATCCCCTATTAAAAAACTCACTCTATATGTATGTTAATTGTTAGATCCTCTCTAGCTAGCTTTAGTTTTAGGCTTTTAGCCATGGTTTTTTTTTCCTTCTAGCGTTTTAGCCATGGTTTTAGCAATGCCGTTATATCTCTCCGTTACACGTGTAATCACTGTTATTACTTAGCTACTATTAACTGAGCTCAGTATTTTCTGTGAGTGTTAATTGATAAAGTATGAATAAAGTTTGACAATGGAAGTGAAAAGGGTTTTACAATGAACAATAATCCTTTACGACATTTCATTTTTGTGGGTTCCAAAAAGAATTATGGACATGGTTATTTGATGTAACGTACGTGTCTTTCATCAGGTTATAGGACAAAGTAAAACTTGACAATGTTTTTAGAGTCAAGTGTTATATAGCTCAATAGAACTTAAGTTTTTACAAAATAATCATAGTTTGAAAAATTATAAGCAAATTAGACCAAGTAAGATTAATCTAAGCTGTATTAAATTTAATCATAACGAACTATAAAAACAGAATATAAGCTTTATGAAAGCTGGATTAAAATTAATCGAGGCAGGATTAAAAATCATAGTACTCTCAATTGGTTATTTTGCTATACCTAATGAAACTATGGCTATTTTGCAAAAATCATAGTTTGAATTGACTACTTCATACCATTTTTCCATGTTTTTAAATCTTAGTTTGTAGCCTTATATGCGGGGGAATTTCGAAATTAACATAATGACCAAACTTTGCTTGTAATTCAATCCAATAATGTTATGAAACAGTGAAATTTTAATTCGAATGATTACTAGTAGGCACAATAACAATGATTACTTAGTAGTCAATAACAACTTCATATATAGGTTTCCTTTCTTTTTAAGATATTTTCTATCCAAGTCCTTCAACTCAACTTTTTTTCAAACCACACAATTTTATTATTATTGGTCCCTCTTGTTTTACCCACGCCCCATAAATAAATGTGCTTAAAAACAAATGTTTTGTATTATTATAAGGTATACAGTCAATTCAGATAGTAACAAAATGCTGTTAGATCTTGAAAGCTCATTAATTAGAGCTTTCGCATAAACATACATATATATTTATATGTATATATATATATACCTCATAATAATACAGCGATTTTTATAATAATATTTTTGTTAAGTGCCAGCTCAAATTTGTTCTCTGGATATTGTTTTTTCATAAGTAGGACCCTCTCAACCTTCGTCTCTTTCCCATACGAAAGTTTTCCTGTTTTTGTTTTGTTCTATACATTTTTCATGGCTCAATTTTTTTTTTCTTCTTCATGCAATGATTTGATATTCTACATCGCTTTGTATAAATATATCAATAGAATGTAATTCATACAGAATTAATCCACACACTAATAATATATAGTTAGCTGTTAGCATCTATAGCTAGCATTAGTTTTACGTAAATTTACCTAAATTACGTATATTATTTACGATCGTAAACATAATCCAAGGATATTGAAATTAAAAAAAAAAAAAAAAAACGTTAAAGATAAAGCAATATAAATTGAAATGGATGTATGAAAAATACTTGCCACGTGGTCAAAGGGTTTGGCTTTTGTTATAGTACAGCTTAGAGTTAAAGGAAGAGGGCCCAAAAAAAAATTAGTTTGGAGGTCACAGTCACAGCACAATATATACAGAGTGATGTTTACTCTCTAGCCTCCTTTCGTTGGCCCATAACTTTCCACAAGACCGATCTTCTTTCCTTACTTGATTGGTCATAATTTATATATTTCTATATTCCAAATGTTGGTTAATAACTTAATGTTTATATGCATGGCTGTTTTGGATCACATTCCACGTGCCATAACATCTTGTGGCCGTTGATACTTGTAGGTCGACAGTTCATTCATGTTCCCTTCGAATAGAATAAATAAACTATATATCCCGTTTTTTTTTGTTTTTTTTTTATTTCCCCGTGAAGCTGGCTGGCTTGTTGGCACTAATTATTAAAATATGTTCAAATTAATTTTATATTAGCACAAGAGTGACAAGTTAGAGTCCGTTAGGTAACTTGATAGTTAATACTCAATTAATGTATGAGACTTGTGAAAAATACTGTTTCACGTACTAACGCATTTATAAAGGGCGTGGTAGATATATAATTATTTTTGTTGAGCAAGTCATTAAATTATCATCTTTCAGATTTACTCCCATATGTCCCAGCTATTTATCAAATACTTTTCCAGCGCTGTAGATTTATTTTTGGTTCACGGCGCTATAGATTTATTTTTTATTCACAGCTATTTATCAGAGTAAAAATTAATGAGTACATGCCATTATTATACAGAAAATTTATATTTTTTACACACAAGTTTATATATACGTACTATACTCTCTCTATCTCTCTCTCTCTCTTTCTCTCTCTCTCTCTCTCTCTCTCTCTCCGAAACTAACCATATGCCTGAAGAAAAAAAACGACGTATAACTTCAGAGTCAAGGCAAAGGGGTCCATATGTAAGTAAAGATAATTATAAATCCACCTACTTATAACTTCCAAGCCCTGCTTTCTATTGAATTTTCTTGGTAATTTAATTCATGTCCATAAAAAGTTTATTGAATTTTAAGATCAATTTAAGAGGCGAAAGAAAAAAAAAAGAGTAAAAAAGTGCATAAATATTACAAAGGTGGTCTTTCTCATTGCAGAACCATCCATATCTACGGAAGATTGCAAGTTAGGTGAAGTTTCAATGGCTATGATGATTTGGACTGGGCCACTATTATTTCAAGTATTAAAGTTATGTCATATATGTATATATGTTGTTATTATTGTTGACCTTGCATAAAAAAAGAAACATTTTTTCATTAAAGGTATCTCTAAACTTTACTAATGAATTGTAGCGTGGAAGGTTATTTTTTTTTCACCAAGAATTTTTGAAGCTTTTAAAACCTATCACTGTCCATAATTTTTATACGGAATCTTGAAAGAAAAAATTACGAAAATTAATACGCTAGCTACACATATAGGATTTTTTTAAAAAAAAAAATTACATGAATGTCCCTATTTATCTTAGATAATTAGGTCATGCCCGATCGTACACATGAGATTATATATATATAAAAATTATAAAAAATAAGGCAAATATTATCAGTTTTCAGAGCTCAAAGGATATTGTTGCAAAATGATTAGAACTAATATGCCAAAATCATAAAGTGCAGCGATCATTTTTGCCAAAAAAAAAAAAAAAAAAAATACTCCCCTTAAAAATGCTACTGTGATTTTGGTTCAACCTGAAGTACACTCCTCGATGACTACAAACATCTTGATTAGTAAAACAATACAAATGCATGAAAACAATATATATGTATACACACGTATATATATTAATACATACATAAAGCTAAAGGTGTTATTTAGGTAAAGAAGGAAGTATGAGACACAAGACCTGTGGTTTCATATACCAACATACACTGATTTTTTTTTTTTTAACCGCAACTTCCACTTCAAAGTGAGTGAATGTGGTGTATAACTAGACTATGCTATTTAACACTACGTACACACTATAAAATAAATAAGGATGTAAAGACTCGTTACAGAGTCTATAAGCAAACGGTACTTTTTGTGTCGACCGAGTATTGGTGTAAGGTCTGCAAGTTTTATTATTATTATTATTATTAGTCATTATTGGTACTGAACTAAATGTCTCACATAACTTCTGACAATGAAACTAGAAGGATTTTAAAAGGAAAATGAGATGCTATTACTTCGAGTTAAGAGCAATGCGTACTTTGGTTGCACGTATGCCGCATAGTCACAAAAGCAGCTAATATCTTTGAGAAATGATCTTATTTATCGCCAATTTCATAACATTATCTCACTTTTCACCAAAAGACTAATTTGGCTCAAAATAACACCATTTATGTTAACATTAGATGTCACTATTAGTCTTTTTGGTGGAAAGTGGAAAAATGTTATGAAATTGGTAATAAATGAGACAATTTCTCAATATCTTTTGCTCCTAGTATTGTTCTCAGCACACAAAATCGCGATCCAATCCTTAATCACCTTTATAATATTACAAGGCATTGGAAAAAAAAAATGGAGTGGTCTTGGACCAACCATTTCAACAAAGTAAAACTTTGGCCAAAGAAATAAATATTTTGAAACACAATTCTTAGGCAACTTTAGCACTGTGCCTAGGACCTCAGATTTATTCTGAAAATATTGTCATGTTTGAAATGTTACAAGGCCTCAATATTTTGAGAAATAATGTCTCAGATTTGCGAATGTTAATGTAGATAACATTATGCCATCGGTGAATTATAAATTGGTGAGCCCAGATTATAATATAGGCCCTCAAATTTGCAACTTGTAACGTAAAGACCTTCACAAATCTAGTTGATAATTATAAAATCACTAAGGTTCAATCTAATTTGAAAGTTTAAAATTATACTATTTTTTTTAAAGCCTGGTGGTTAGTCTCGCCTCGCTTAAGGTCCCATGATTTATTGGGCTCGGCCGTGAAACAAACTAATCAGAGAAAATTTCATAACTAGATTAAAACATGCGTCACTTTTCATATTTTCAAAATATTTCACTAGTAGCTGTTTCTCTTTTTTCGGACAAAAATATCTCATGTTTCATAAATTTAGTCAAACAATTATTGAAATTTGATCACTAATTATTGAAATCTGGTCAACAACTATTGAAATCTGGTTAACTGTTATTGAAATCTGGTTAATTTTTATTGAAATCTAATTAATTGTTATTGAAATCTGGTTAAATGTTATTGAAATCTGGACAATAATTATTGAAATATAGCCAACATCTATTGAAATATGATAAACTGTTATTGAAATCTGGTCAACAACTATTGAAATCTGGTTCATTATTATTGAAATCTGGTCAACAACTATTGAAATCTGGTTCATTATTATTAAAATCTAGTTAACTATTATTGAAAAACGGTTATTTATGAAAATTAAAAAGTTTAGCGGTTAATATATTTTGAATTTATTCTTATTTACATATGAAATTAAATTCGTCCCTCTCAAAAATTTTAAAATATAATTTTGGCTTTCTTTGGTTTTAGAAAATTTATTTACAATATTTGAATGACTTATTATTAGAGAATATATTTATGATTAACAATCGAAGATATAGTGTTGTTGTCTCATATGTGAAGAGAAATTTTATAAATGGGCTTAATAATTAACAAAATATCATGGCTAGACTTTTTAGTTTAAAAATATTTAAAATTGGAATTTATCTAAAAAAATAGACAAAAATACCCTTCAACCAAATAATCAATAGTTTTTCTTCTTTGTTATCTCATTTTCACTCTCCCTGCCTCTCAATCACCCAATTTTATGAAGAATTTTGACGGGTTTGATGTGAGTTTGATGTTCTTGCATGGATTTGAGCTCGTCCTCCGTTGAATTCCGAAAAGTATGAATTTCTTGCTTATTTTATGTTTCATTGCTTATAGATGACTTTGAATGATTTTGATTGAATTCGGTAAAATTTTGATTTTCAATTTGGGAAAAATATGATAATGTACGATGAGATTCATACAATGCACATGGTGTACGATAGTGTAAGATGTCATTCAAAGGCTAATTTTTTTTTTGAATTACGATGATGTACGATGGTATACGATGGTGTACAATGATATACAGTGATATATGATGAAATACAAAAGATAAAAAAGCTAAAAGAGTATTTTTGTTCTTTTTTCGTCAAAAGCCCAATTTTAAGTATTTTGAAAATAAGAAGTTTAGCCTTTAAATTTTGAGATTTGTTAACAACTAGCCTATTTAGAAAGTAGATTTAAAATTATAGCCAATCTATTCATTTATTTAAAACAATAGCCAACATAAAATTCGGTTACACAAAATACCCCCACAACCCTCGTCAAAACTCCATGAGCCTCTCCGAAGCTCTCCTCCACTCCAAAATCGCCGCCTTCCTCGCCTCCGACACCTCTGCCGCCGATCTCTTTGCCGACTCCATCTCCGCCGCGATCTGCGCCCTAATCCTCCCCAACCCTCCCTCTTCCTCGTCTCCACAGCCATCACCGTCAATTTCAGCGCTCGGAGCCCGATTCTCACCGTCGATCCCATCGGCCACGGAATCCGTACAGTTTCAGGCCGTGAATTCATGCCATTTCTTCTCACCCGCCATTAAAGACCTCACGAACTCGAAGCGAACTCAAAAGCTCACTCGCAGAGGTTTGGCTCCGCTTGGGCTGGGACTACTCGCCTCTCCGCTTCTCTCTCGTCCAGGAATTTGTTCACTGTAAGTAATTCCTATTTGGCAACTGAAAAAACGAGTGTTTGTTTTCTTTTCTAACGAACTTATTTTTTTTGTTCTTATTAGAGAGAGATGTGGAGCTTGGTGAATTCGAAGCACGTGAACTGTAGAAAGGAAATGCGCAGAGTTGTAAAAGCTGAAATGTTTGGACAGTTGACCAGTGGATTAGAGTCAGCTTGGAACAAGCTCAACGGAGAAGGGTTTTTTTTTTTTTTTTTTTAAAGATTTTGTGTTTATTTTGTCAATTTGTTGTGATTCTTCAGAGATTTTGACGAAGGAAAACATTGTTGAGCCAATTCGAGATATTAGGAGGGCTTTATTGGAAGCGGATGTAAGTTAGAGAATAATAATAACAATAACTAAAAAAAATCCCTTGACATCACTTGAAAAATATTTGATTTGAAGAAGTGATTTATTGCAGGTCAGTCTTCTTGTTGTAAGAAGGTTCGTTCGATCTCGCTCTCTCGCCGCTCGGTCTCTCGTCGGAGCTTCGCCGTCAAGGCTTCCTTGCATTGAAAAATCTAATATTTTTTTTACTAATAATCTGTAATTATGATTTACTGTCCTCGATTGTTCACGGAAATAATTAGTAAATCATATTTATTGTTTGATTAACTAGTCCTCATCTCTAATACTTTTCCTGTTAGATTAACTAGAAAATGTTATGGTTAATCGTATTTACTATTGTTCTTGTTACGGTAAATAAGATTTACTATTATTCTTGTTACGGTAAATAAGATTTACTATTGTTCTTGTTACGGTAAATAAGATTTACTTTGTTCTTGTTACGGTAAATAAGATTTACTATTGTTCTTGTTACGGTAAATAAGATTTACTATTTTTCTTGTTACGGTAAATAAGATTTACCTTTGTTCTTATTACGGTAAATAAGATTTATTGTTGTTCTTGTTACGGTAAATACGATTTACTGTTGTTCTTATTACGGTAAATAAAATTTAATATTTTTTGTTACGGTAAATAAGATTAACTATTATTCTTGTTACGGTGAAAAAATATTTACTCTTATTCTTGTTACGACAAATAAGATTTACTAATTTTTTTGTTATGGATGATATTATTTACTATGATAGTTAATAATATTAACCTAAGGGTATTATTGGAATATTGGAATGTTGTCATGATAAATTGGCTATTTTCCTAAATATATTAATAGTTGGGCTATAATTTTAAAGTAGGGGTGTTGTTTTGGTTAGTTGTTTAACCGGCCCTTAAATTTTGACGATCATTTTATGAAATTTCTCTATTCGAAAGTAACATAGGATTGGCCACAGGGCGGTAACTATTGACTTGGCTTTGGGCTGGAGTTATGACACACATTTTCAGCTAAGGTCGATGACTCCACTCCACTCGCGGAGGCCTTCACCTTTTCCCAAAGTCTCTTTATTTTGAGCTTCAAACTTTGTCCATCTACTGTCTCTCTCTCTCTCTCTCACCACTTTATTGAGTATCAGAGCTTGGCTTGGAAAATCTCGTGCACGCCCCAGTAGCTCAATTTCTTTGTTCTATTCAGGTGATGAAAGGTTGGAAAATCATATCTTGGTGGAGTTAAGGTAAAGAGAGCCAATTGATCCATTTTGTTTATAGTTTATCCTAGAAATGTTCCTACACAGTATTCGTCCTCTCACATTCAAGTAAAAGAAAAAAGATAACAATAATCTCTTTAGTTCTCACGTGGCACTTTGGGTCCATCCTTTTATTGTCAAGTGTGATCTCAAGTGTTGATCAGATAACACAATTACCCATCAATACTTGTTTGAAATTTCGGGGGAACCGGTCACTTTCCGTCCGAGAATCAGAAAATGGTGGGATTCGCAACTCACGAGGAGGTTTTATAAAGGCTTTTAGCAGCTCTCAATTCAAGTTAGCTGAGTGTTAGGGGTAGAGCTCACCGTATATCCCCCACATTATTGAATTAGACTTCAAAGAGATTGTCTCTCTGTCTTTAGAAGCTATGGACCGTGTCTTGGAGGAAGATCTAATCGAGGACATAATGTCTTAAATTTTTACTCTAATTTTTTTCTCTTTTATTAAAATAGGAGCGAATAACGTTGCCCACCTTCCTGTTTTCTTGGGATTTAATTCCACAATTTTAAACCATTTTTTTTCCCAAAGTTAGTACTTTGTAATAATAAATCTCGTTTTACTGATTGAAATGAAGAGGGATTTCAAACAGAAAAGGAAAAATGAATAACAATGTGATCATAGAATTACAATAGTTTGAGAGTAATATACCATAATACAACCACAAAGGAAATAGGAAAGGATTAATAATAACAAAAAATTAGGTAATTAGCCAACTAAAATATTTGAGATTGCTATATAATCAATGTTTCGTAAATCTTAAGTAAATAGCCATAAAGATGACGTGACATTCCTAGTTTATCCTTTTATTGACATAAAAGAATGGGGTATTTATGTCAATTTACACGTGTAAGTACATGGACGTGACTGTTTACCTAAAATTTAAGAAATGTTAGCTATATAACAATGTGAAACTATAAGTATGACTATATGTAATGAACCCTAGTAATAATAATTAGATTATGCTTCACGTGAGCTTTGAAGCTTGTATTGCAGTAGGTAAGTATCATCCAAATTTGTCTTTAAAAGGCTTTTACTAATTTATTAGTTATAAACTATTAATTTTGACGACTTTTTTCTTCAAATTGTATTTTTTTTTGTCAGCAATACCTTTTGTGGATAAGTTGTTAACTTTAAATTCATTGGGTTTGGGATATAAACTGCAAATATCAATTACAAATAGCTTACGCAATATTTATATTTATCGAAAAATTAAAATCTTAAGATATAAAAAGTATTGGCGTTCTCTTAAACAAAAATAAAAGAAAACGACTAGATGTAAAAGTATAATGTTTACCGCTTTTACTAAATAATAACGTTTTTACTATTGAAGTTTGAAGACCAAATTTTCATATATCGTTTTTGTTGTCGTTTCGAACTTCTAAATTTACGGATAAGCGTCATGCTAATAAAAATTCGCATGAATAATTACTAAAACAAAAACAAAAACAAAAAAATTTATCGGCAATATGTGTAATCATTGATCAATGAGTTACCCCTCTTGTTACTATTTTTTAATGTTTAAAACTTGAATCATGTTGCACGTGTTACTATTAAGTTAATGCCTGCAATTTTTACTTAGTGCAATAGATCAATTGGTGAGCACCTTAACCCAAACTTAATGCAGAGTTCCACTTGGAATTAATTGTCCTTAAAAAAGTGTGTACAATTTGTAGAAATATACAAGTACTCCCCTTTTATTAAATCTAGAGGAAATGGTGACAAAAGTCCCTAAAGTTTCCAGAAACAGCTAAGTTAGTCTCTATTCTTTTTTATTTTTTTACGGTAAAAGTCCTTAATGTTTAGTATTCATAATTCCGTAGGTCCCTAACCCCATTTTGGCGTTAATATGTAACGATGTTAGGTCAAAAACGTTAGTTTTGACTGAAAACATATTTTAAGTAAAAAATTAAACAAATAAAAACAAATTAAATGAAAGGTTTTGAAATAAAACAGAGGCCATATTGCCGGGACCGATATTGCTTGTGTGAGACTATGGATTTATAAGTCACCTGCCAAATAGAGTTTAGGATCATCAGCAAGGAGCAGATGTAAGCCTTCTAGATCTATGTGCTCCGAAATAGCCCAAATAACATGAGCACATATTCTTGGAGTATTCATCTGCCAAATGGACAGAACGATTTATAAGCAATTAAACAGGGCCGAGCATAACCATTTAAAGAATTTCCAACCTCACGTAAATCTTTCACAAGTTCACGTTGCAAGTTTTGCAATCTTGTCTTGTTTAAGATTTGGTCTTGAGAAGCACCGTCCTTGACTTTTTTCACACCTCCCCTCGTATCATAGATTTGGCATAACCTAACGAGCAGCTTCAAGTAGCAGTCTATGGCATACGTTCGACCATCACAGTCCCATTTGACACAAGGCCTGCAAACGTCAACCACTTCAAGAGAAGGCTCGGTCCAGTTTAGCGCACCATAACCAGTTCCGTAAGCTAAAGCTCCGATGACCCTGCTATCTTTACCCGAGTTCTTTTGTTCGGGCAACAATAGAGATAACTGGAAACAACTTTCCACCAAAGACGCCACTAGCTCCTCCATAAACAAGCTTTTATTCGTAACACTGTTAAGATCATCTCTTATTCTAGCTTCTTCAAAAAGAGAGGCAATATCGGTCCCGACAACATGTTTCTGTTTTTATTTATTTTATTTCTTTCATTTGTTTAATTTCTGACTTAAATATGTTTTCAGTCAAAACTAACTTTTTTGACCTAACATCGTTACATATTAACGTCAAAATGGGGTTAGGGACCTACGGAATTAGGAAAACTAAACATTAATGACTTTATTGTAAAAAAAAAAAAGAATAGGGACTAAATTAGCTGTTTCTGGAAACTTTAGGGACTTTTGGCGTAATTTCCGCTTAAATCTATAAAAACAAACATACTTTAGATATATTAACCAATTAAACCACTAAAATTAAGAGATTTGGTAATTAGCCATTTTATTTGTAAATTTTAAGTAAATATCCAATTCAGTGACATATCATCCTGTGGATGATTTGGGCTTTCCAATATTACATTTTTTTTAACGTTTTAGTTTATATAATTTAGACAGTTTTCATTTTAAATTTTGAATAGCCTTAAAATTGGTTATTAATTAAGATATAGAGGCCGTGGCGAAAGTCGCGGTGGAGCATGCACTCGAAGAAGGTTGATCAAGGGAAGGACGTGCAGGAGCAAGAGTGATGCTCGCATTAGATACCTTTATACCCTATCTCTCTCTCTCTCTCTCTCTCAATTTCTCAGATCTCTTCTTCTTCTCGCCGACGATTCTAGGCGAGGGCGACGGGGGTGAGGCTGTGCCACTTGTTGACGGAGGCAGGGACGTCGTGGGATCTGCCGAGACCGAGGCAAAGGGCGCGGCAGAGCATGGACTCGAGATAGGACAACCAAGGGAAGGAACGATGGGGACAAATATGAATCCGTGGGATGAGGAGTTTGGAGACATCAAATGCGGGTCTTAGAAGAAGAAGAAGTTGGCGCGAGCATACTGGAAAGGAAACCCGAATGTTGGATCTCCGGTTCGAATAAAGCTGCCTCAATGTCACCACTCTCGCATTTTGGGAGCCCGAATTTTTCATCAGGTGCTTTTTTTATTCTCGTGTCGAAGGATCAACGTATGTAATAAGCTCTATCTTCATGAAAACAAGATTGGGGTAAATAGGAGAGCGGTGGCTACGAGAGGTAAAAGTGTTTGATCAGTGTAAAATTCAGTTAGTGTCGATTGATTGGAAATTTAGAAAGTGTGTGTCAATTTTGCAAGCTGAAGGATATGCTTGGTCTGTGAGCTTGAAATACATTATGCCTTGGGATCGATCGATTGCTGTTTTTCAATACGGCATGGAGCGAATCGTGGCGCGAACGGCCATCGTCGTGGAACTAGGTTATCCGCGACGAAGAGATAGTCGAAACATGTCTCCTGAATCAGCTTCAAATATTGACGATCCAAAATACAGTGGTATGTGTGAAATGTTGTAAATAACAGTTTCAACATGTATACAAATGGTTATCTATTAATAATTTAATTAAAAATATTTATTGACTGTAAAAAATATGGGAAGAAACTTACATTTAAAAGGTTGACTGCAAAAATATTCATAAAGTAGACGTTAATAGTTGTAAATAGTTGTTAATATGTGCAAAAAAGGTCAATAACAGTAAATGGTAGTTAATATGCAATATATAATAATCGTCAAATTGTCAATACATTATGGTACAACATTCTTGCCAATACATTATCCACACGCATAGTACGTTTACTAATTAGCGATTTAAGTGTTGCGGGATAAGATTTGGCATAATTAATATGGATTTAAACAAACGACAACAGTGATAGTCAATGAGTAACAGATTAACATATGCGGATGGAGTTAAACAAATGACAACGGTGAAAATGTAAATGACCATGTCGGGAAGCTAGAGTTGGTTTTTTTGTGTGCGCTTAGGCTATTTGTGTGTAGAAAAATTAGACTTATCTTTGATTTTAAAATTGTTTATGATATATTTTTTAACGAGAGTCCAATTACCCTTAGAATTTCACATCGTTATTTTACCTTTTTTTTTTTTTTTTTTTTTTTTTATGTAATATCGTTATTTTACTTAAAATGTGAATGTGAAACTTCCATAATCAACAGAATAATGTGATATGATGACCTTTTTATATCTATGTTAACAATTTGATTCTCAAAGTCAAAACCACTTTATAAAAATAAAATACAAATTTCGTGTTAAGGGTTTAGTTTTTGAAATTAACCTACGAACTATCCTTAATTAAGATTTGAATAATTAAGGCGTCATTAAGAATTAAATTCAGATATTAATGATACAAACTTTAGATGACAATCTAAAAACAAATGGGCTTTGGATATGGTATGATCCAGAGTGAAAATCTGCAAGCAAACGAATACGCACTTATTCATAGCCCAAAGCCACAAAAATCCAATTGTCTGCCCAAAGCTTTTCATCATTCTTTATTTCCATAGTTATCCCGAAAAGCATACGAAGAGAACAACGAGGGTAGAGGGCATTTTAGTACTTACGAACTTTATTTTCCCAAAAAACATAAAATATATATATAAAAAAAACAAATAAGAAACAGTACAAGTTTTTAAGCGGGTTTCAAAAATCCTTTGTCTCACACACACACATATTCACTCGCTTCCCCTCTTTTCTGATTCAGACACAGACACACTCCCAAAGTCACAGAGACGTTATCTTCTCGTCTCGAGGGACCAAAGCAGTTTCAAACTTTCGAAGACATGGCGCTCTCTGCAAGCTTTATCTCCTCGACCTTTCTCTCCGGCGAAACTCCGTCGTTCTCCTCCGTCCCCCTCTCTCGCTCCGCCGCCACGCACGTGCGCGTGGTTCGCACAGTCACCCGCGCCGCCGCGTCGAAGCAGGCTGCGGCGTCGCCGCGCAAGGGAGAGCCGAGGGGAATTATGAAGCCCCGCCCTGTCTCGCCGGAGATGGCAAACCTCGTCGGTGTTCCCGAGATTTCTCGCACCCAGGCCCTCAAGGCCATCTGGGCCCACATTAAGGGCAACAATCTTCAGGTCTTTTTCTTTTTCCAATTAGAAAACCCCTTTTGTGCATTCTAAAATGGGGTTTTCTTCGTTTGTGGGTTTTGAGTCTTTTTTCCCCATGTTTTGTGTTTGGATAAGACTAAAGTTTGTTTCTTTTTCATGCGGTTCAATATTGTTTCAAGCTTATTTCTTTTCTGGATTAGGTTATACGACATTGACAAATTCATTGTCTGAGGTTTTGCTGTTTAGGTTGCGGCTTATCGAGAATAGAACGTTATAATTCTTGTTCGGTGTTTATCATTTGTTTGTAATGTATATTATGATTTTGGTTACATTTTGGGATTCAGGGCTGGCTTGTGTAAACTGTTCGTAGTTTCTTTTTTTCACTCGGATGTTGAAATAATGCTATTTTTTTTTCGGTGGTTTCTTTCACGGGATGGCCTGAAATGGTCCAAGTTTATTTTCAGATGCTGAGTTGCATTATAATACTAAAATGTGTATTAATATATCTCTGCAGGACCCTGAAAACAAAAAGATCATCGTGTGCGACGAGAAGCTGAAGAAGATATTCCAAGGGAAAGACCGTGTCGGATTCCTTGAAATTGCAGGGTTGATTACCCCTCACTTCCTTTGATGGATGACTCGGGAGAGACGGCGGTTATGGATTCTGATAAGTATCTGTGTAGCTTTTTTTTTGGGGGTGGACTTCATTTTGAATCTTAGAAGTGGTATTATTAGTTGTAGTATTTCCTATAGAACTAGATCTTGAAGAGGTTTTGTATCAGAATGTTCTATATAATGTGGTAAGCTATTAGGTGATATCTTCAATGAATGATGTGTTTTGCGTGTTGTCTAAAATCTGGAATTTTGCATTGTTCATCTTCTGTTATATAGTTTTTGCTCATGTTCATGTTTTTTTGTATCCTTTTTCTAACTGATTTCGAGTCGCTCTCATTTGTAGGGCTTTAAAGTTCTATAATGAGGTTAGATTAACAATAATCAATGGAATACTACCCAAAAAAAATATTATACTAATGTTGACAGATATATCAGCAATTTTTTTATTTTTTTTTTATTATTATTTTTTTTTGGAAATTAGGTTTTAAACATTCACTTTTGGAAATTGGACATGACTAGTAAGTTTCATGAATACAAAACAAAGGGTGATGGAGTTCAAATCATGAATATCTTAACAGTGAACTGACAATTTTGGCTTTGTGTTTCTTTCTTGGATTTGAAGCAACCAAGAGAGAAAATGGCTTTCGCCTTGCTCGGCGCAAGTACGCAGCCGGGTTGTTAACGAACAATAATATCCTCACATCAAATCCGAGCACTTTACCTATGTGCAAGATCAAGAAATTATCTCGTGAAGAGGTGTCTTGATTGACAATTTGATTTAGATAGAAAAACATTTGGAGCTCTTCAATACTTAATTCTCGCGCGACCTACTCTTTACTTTAATAGTCAACAAATCCCGAGGCACCTCAATTTTCTCATCTTCATAGAGAGCTGGCGTTTAAAATCACATGTTAATGTGTAGTCCTTGACAGTGACCTCATCAATTAAATGTTGTAGCTTGATCTAGCCGTGAAGCTGACTTCATGGCGGTCGCATAAGCCATTGCTCAACACATATGGCTAAGAAGTTTCCCGCTAGAGATGAGAATCAAAGAAGATGGAGAGAATGGTCAGTGTTGTGACAGTGTTGGAGCAACGTCTCTTGCACTGCAAACCCAATCTTTCATGAAGGACTATGCCTGTGGCGATTGATGTGCATTTGTTTTCCGTTAAATAAAGGTCTTGTAAAGGAACCAGAAACACGATATGTGTCTTCAGAGCATCAAACATCTGACATCTTTACGAATGCCCTATCGATTCCTGGCTTTCAAGAGCTTTGCTATTTTCGGATCCCCATCGAGGGTCAAAAATTGCAAAAAAAAAAAAAAGTTTGGGTTCTTCATGATGAATTGATGCCACGTCCTAGCTCTTTCTCCTTCATCGAGCGACCATTCCTTCCAAATGACACTAGAGTGGAGGACCTTTGACATGGAAATGGAGATTGGAATTCAAGCTTTATTCGGGTAGTTTTCAAGCTCGGAGATGCGGATCCCATTCTTAACATTCCCATAAGCTCCCGATACGTCCATGACTGCCTCCGTTGGCATTACTCTAAGGATGATGAGTATAACGTCAAAAGCGAATACTATTTAGCCTACAACCCAAACCATAACGCCGTCTCGTCAGGTTCCAATTCATCGGCGTCATGGTGGAAGTGCCTCTGGAGTCCAAACCTTACACATAAAGACCAAACACTTTTTATGGCGACTCAGCCATGGATGGATCCGTCAATGATACCCTAGCAAAATAGAAAATTATTTCTAACTCCGTTTGTTTATTTTGCGCTCGGCCCCGGAGACGGTGGTCCATGCTATTTGGACGTGTCCCGATGCTTACGCTTTGTGGCCGAGTGTCGATCTAGCTAGACCACGCCATAGATCCTCGCTTTCTCTCGGACCAAATTGGATTTCTTACATACGCAACGTGTTTTCGGCAATTTCACCAGATAAACACTTTTTTTTTTCTATATACAACGATGCATGGTTCAACAAAAATTTAATAATAAAAAAAGTTTATATTGATAACATGAGTTAAGTAATATTTGTATCAATAACACCAACGTGAGTTTATTAATATTTGTGTCGAAAATTATGAAAGTTGAAGGAGTTTTGACTCTTGTTGTCACTGAAAATTGGACAACATCGAATACTTCAGGCGGTTCGATCCAAGGCCAGACCAAGTGGCCGGCTTGTCCGAGCTGGGTTTGTAGAAATTCGAAAGTCACGAGTTCCCTCCCCTAGCTCACGAACGTTCTTCGTTCATCGCGGAGATTTGAGAGTAAGCATAAGAAGAAAATAAGTTTAGAGGAAAGTAGAGGCGGTGCCTCTGGTTCGCGCTCCGACGCTCGACAGTAGTCTGATTTCCATGTGTGAAATGGAGGTGCCCTTATTCTTTGAGAATATTTGAGAGAATCAGGCTCGAGAGGAGTGTAATTATGTGCTGAGAGTCCTCGGCAGTGTTTCACGACTCTGGAATCAAGTGATTGTGTTGAGAGAGAATTGCGTACATTTTACCTCTGGGTGAGAGGCATATAAATAGGGGAATGAGGGCTGGATAAACCCTAAATTTCGTGGTGCAAGGAGTGCACGCATGATTTGGCTTGCGTGGGGCACAATAGCCGTCAGCACGGCTCGCCAATCGTGAGGCGCGGTGCACCGGTTGATAGGCTTTGGGACGCACCGCGCCACTTGATCGGTACGGCGCACAATTCGATTAGCATGCACGCCTCTCTATTGAGGCGTGGGCTAGGGGATTTTTAGGAGCGCGCACCGCGCGCGTATCCGTGCGGCGCACGCGCGCCTCTTTTCTGAGGCGCGCACGAGGAGATTTTCAGGAGCGCGCGTCCGTGCGGTGTGCCAATGTCTTTTTGGCCTGTTTCTTCGTTTTTATTCATGTGCTCGGCTCGAGTGGACTTTTTAGCTTTCGTGGGCCCGAGTCGAGCTTCTTTGTAGGCCACATTTGAGGTTTGACGTGGAATTCCATGTAAGTCACAAAAAAAGTTAATATTTTCAAAAATGACAAACAACTCTTATATTGTATGTAATGGATTATGGATTAGTAACTAGTCTTGCTGTAGACTAAAATTAAGTTTATTATGCTTGAATGGCCTTGTAATAATGGATTTAATGGATTAAATTGAACTTGTGACAAATGAACGGTTATATGAATAGGATAAAGATTGGTCACATTTCTGGCAGTTAAAATAATAATAAAAAACTGCATAAAAACTAGGGTTATTAAGTTATATAGTCACACGACTATAGTGAATTGAGATATAGTCCACATTTGGTTAATTTCTTGTAAATAGCCAAGTGGACTTATTAACAGATTAGTAAAAAACTTATTTAACACAATCAAATATGTAAAAAATAGGTAGTTAATAGGCTGCCACGTATGCAAGTTGGCAATTTACAAAGTATTTAGCAAATATTGGCTAATTTACAATTCATATAGTTTAGGTGGCTTACGTAGCCAATTTTTTGTAAAAACTATTTAGGAAAAAGGATCTCATAGTTGCAAAATATTTAAATCTGGAATTTTGATCTAAATTCAGACAAAAGCCTATTTTTCTATCTTAAATCATCGCATTTAATCGAAAATCATCGTAAATCTTCGAATTTCATCGGAAATTATCATAAATCTTCGAATTTGATTGTAGATCATCTTATTTCATCGTAAACAGCTATGAATTTCACCGGATTTTATTTTAAACCCTAGTATTTTATAGGGAAAAAAAATCACAAATAGAAAATCCTAACTTTTCCAAAATTGATCCAAATCATCTAATGACCATTCTAATCATTATTAAAGTTTAAAACTATACTACAACAATTCAAACACAAAATAAAAAGGAAAATCTTACCTTTTTTTTTTGTTATTTTGAGCATCAGAATCCTAAATCCGAAAGAAAGAGAGTATCATTTTGATTTGGAATGAGGGAGAGATGAAAAAGGGGAAAAATGGGCTGAAAATGACATTTTTGTCCGATTTTGAGTTACAAGTCCAATTTTAAATATTTTGCAACTATGAGGTCTAGCTTTGATATTTCTCCACTTTTGAGCTCTACAAAATGAAATTTCTCTTTCTAGAGGTTAAAATATTAAATGAAAACTCCATAAAAACTATATATATTAAAAATAAGGAACAAACAATAAAACCCCGCAATTGATAAAAATAAATCTTTTCCATGTCCTTCAATTGTTATCCAATGTTCATCTCGAACGACAATCATCCTCTCTTCTTTCTCGTTTTCTTCTTCAATCCAAATTCCAAACCCAAACCCCAACAAACCCCCCAAAAACTCCCCCCCAAAGAGGAAAAAAAAATCCTTGTTCTCATGATATATACGGACGAAAACCGCACTAAAACCCTTCAAATATATATTTTCTATGGTGGATAAACTAGCTCTACCTCTTCCTCCTTCCAAGCCTTGTCTCTTATCACCATCTTCAAAATCAAAACCTTTCTTCTTCTTCTTCTTCTTCTTCTTCTTAAACCCTCTTCTTCGAGACCTCTTTCTGCCGCCCCCTACAGCACCAACACAACCTTCACAGAAATCTTGTAAAGATCAAATTATGGGGACCCCTTTCATTCATACATATCATATACTTGATTGTATGGAACAATTAAACTCGTATTACAAATAAATCTTGGAAAGATCAAATAATGGAGATAAATTATTGACTCAAGAGATTGAACCAATGTCCCTACACAGGAGAATACCTCACAAACAGGAGGTAGTGTTACTCAAGTTAGATGTTAGGAGGTGTGTCACTTTATCGTGATAAGCCAAAACTCAAATTTTTAACAACTCTATTATTAAAATCAGGAGAGATAATTATTTCTTAAAAAAAAAACTCTTTCGTGACTATTTTTTATAATTATTTTCATATCTCATGATCGACATATCACGAAATTATGAAAGACATTCTAATTTCTTCACAACTTATTTAGTTATAGGATTGTCAGATTTTGAGTTTAGTTGATTTTGGTAATATATCGTGAGTTTAATAATACTTTTATCAAAATTTTATGAAAGTTTCGACTCATATAACTTATGTAACAAATTATGGAATACCAAGTTACTAACTATGCAATGGACTAAATTTAAGTCTATTATGCTCGAATGGTTTTTTTTTTTTTTTTGCTCGAACCCTTGCTTTAATGGTTATAGGATTAAAATAAACGTGATATTCAAATGAACGGTTGGATTGAATAGGATAAGGACTGGTTACATCTCTGGCGGTTAAAATAAAGAAAATTCCATGAAAACTAAATATTATTATGGGGTAACAAGCAATACGGCAATACCCTTGTTGACAAGCAATAAATTGAGTTAAAAAAAGAGAAATTTCATTTTATAGACCTACAAGTTAACAAAATATCGGGGTTAGACCCCACACTTTTAAAATATTTAAAAATAGACTTTTGTCCTAATTTCGGACACAAATACCATTTTAAACAAATACACTCATTTCACTTGAGATATCTTCTCAATCTTTTATTCGATCTTTCACGCTCGATTCCGACGAGATATAACTAAATTCAATGAGATATGAAGGAATCCGACGAGCTATGATAGTATAGAATGACAAAATTTCACGTGAATTTGACTTTTTCCGCTTAAAATATCCAAAAAATATGAATTTTATCGTATAGCATCGTACATTATCATATGGCATCGTACGTTATAATTATAATGTACATTATAATTTATATGATTTTAATGTACGATAAAATTCATACAAATTATGATGCACATTATAATTATAACGTACGATGTCGTACGATGGCGTACGATGAGATACGATACATTATAATTATAATGTACGATAAAATTCATACACATTATAATGTACATTATAATTATAACATACGATGCCGTACGATGTCGTACGATGCCGTACGATGAGATACGATACATTATAATTATAATGTACGACAAAATTCATACACATTATAATGTACATTATAATTATACCGTACGATGTCGTAGGATGAGATACGATACATTATAATTATAATGTACGATAAAATTCATACAAATTATAATGTACATTATTATAATTATAACGTACGATGTCATACGATAATGTACGATGTTATATGATAAAATTCATATTTTTTGGATATTTTACGCGGAAAAAGTCAAATTCATGTAAAATTTTGTCATTTTATGTTATCATAGCTCGTCGGATTCCCTCGTATCTCATTGAATTTAGTTATATCTCATCGGAATCGAGCATGAAAGACCGAAATAAGGATTGAAAAGATAGAGAGTGAAAGTGAAATGAGTGTATTTATTCAAAATGGTATTTATGTCCGAAATTGGGACAAAAGTTCATTTTTAGATATTTTTAAAGTGTGAAATCTAATCCCGATAAAAAAAAAAAAAAAAGGGTAACAATCAATACAACACCCCAGTTGATAAACGATCTTTGCCACGTCCTTGAATTGCTATCCAATGTCCCTCTCCAACGAAAGTCATCTACTCTTCTTTCTCTTCTTCTTCAATCCAAACCCAAACCCAAACCCAAACCCAACAAACCCAAACCCAACAAACCCAAACCCCAACAAAACCACCAAAAAAAGAATCAATCTTTCTCAAATACATACCATTCAAAACCACACTAAAACCCTTCAAAAATGTTTTCTATGACGGATAAACTCGCTCCACCTCTGCTTCTTCCTTCCAAGGCATTCGTCTCTCGTCACCATCTTCACAAATCAAACCTTTCTTCTTCTTCTTCTTCTTCTTCACAGTCTCAGGTAAACCCTCTTCTTCAAGACCTATTTCTTCCGCAAACCCAACAACACCGTCACAGCACTATCCCAACGCAACAGTCTCCGATTACGAGGAAACGCACGAGAATCGGACGGCCACGAGATGTCCACCGTGGCAAACCCTGGTCCCACCACGCCGAAATCTCCACCCAAGGTCAGCTCACTCTCTCTTCCATGCTCGACCCGAATTTCGACCCGGAAAAACTCCCCAACCTCCTCGCCGAGCTCGTCAAGTTCCACAGCCCGAGCGCTGGAGAAGAACCTCTCTCCGCCGACATACTCTGCATAATCAAGAGCCTAGGGTTCCACAAGAAACCGGACTTGGCTCTGAGCGTCTTCGAATGGGTGAGGAGCTCCGAGAAATTCAAGTCCGCTCTGAGCTCCTCGGCGGTGGCCGTGATCGTCAAGATGCTCGGCAAACAAGGCCGTGCCTCAATCGCCGGGAATCTCTTCGCGGGACTCGACAGAGACGGGTTCGAACTCGACGTCTATGCCTACACTTCGCTGATAACCGCTTATGCCGGGAACGGAAGGTTCAGAGACGCCTTGGCCGTGTTCAACAAAATGGAGTCCGAGGGTCTCAGACCGACCCTGATTACATACAACGTAATCCTCAACTTGTACGGGAAGATGGGAACGCCGTGGAGGAAGATCTCGGGATTGGTCACGGAAATGAAATCCGCCGGAATTTCGCCGGACTCGTACACCTACAACACCCTCATAAGCGGTTGCCGGCGAGGCTCGCTGTACGAGGAGGCCGTCGGAGTGTTCGAGGAGATGAAGAGAGCGGGTTTCGAGCCCGACAAGGTGACCTACAACGCGCTGCTCGACGTCTACGGGAAATCCCGGAGGCCGAGGGAGGCCATGGAAGTGCTCCGAGAAATGGAGGCCCACGGGTTCGGCGCCACAGTGGTGACCTACAACGCACTCATCGCGGCCCACTCGAGGGACGGGCTTTTGGAGGAGGCCCAAGAGCTGAAGGCCCAGATGGCCGAGCGGGGAATCAAGCCCGACGTGTTCACGTTCACGACGCTCCTTTCTGGCTTCGAGAAGGCCGGGAAGGAAGAGTCTGCGATGCAAGTCTTCGAGGAGATGAAGGAATTCGGGTGTAAGCCCAACATATGCACTTTCAATGCTCTGATCAAGATGCACGGAAATCGCGGCAGGTTCGCCGAGATGATGAAGATCTTCAACGAGATCAAAGCCTCTGATTTCTCCCCCGACATCGTCACGTGGAACACCCTCTTGGCGGTTTTCGGCCAGAACGGGATGGACTCGGAGGTCTCCGGGGTTTTCGAGGTTATTCCAATTTATTACATTTAATTTTATTTCGTTTAAAATTAACAGAGAATCATTTATCATAACCGAAATGGCATGTCTTATTTCAGGAGATGAAGAGAGCCGGGTTCGTTCCGGAGCGGGACACGTTCAATACCCTCATCGGGGCGTATAGTCGGTGCGGATTGTTCGATCACGCCATGGAGATCTACGAGAGAATGATCGAGTCCGGAGTCAACCCCGACCTCTCGACCTACAACGCTGTGTTGGCCGCTCTGGCCCGGGGAGCCATGTGGCAGCAATCCGAGAAGATCCTCGCCGAGATGAAGGAAAACGGACGGTGCAGACCCAACGAGCTCTCTTACTCCTCGCTGCTCCACGCGTACGCCAACGCGAAACAGGTCGACCGAGTCCTGGCCCTCGCGGAGGAGATTCACTCTGGCGCGATCGAGCCCACCGCGGTCCTCCTGAAGACCCTCGTCCTCGTCTTCAGCAAGATCGACCTGCTGGCCGAGGCCGAGCTGGCCTTCTCCGAGCTGAGGCACAGAGGGTTCTCGCCGGACATGACCACGCTGAACTCGATGCTCTCGATCTACGGCCGGAGACAGATGGTTGAGAAGGCCGACGAGGTCCTCGCCTTCATGGAGCAAAGCGGGTTAACGCCGAGTCTCACGACCTACAACACGCTGATGTACAGCTACGCCCTATCGGAGGGCTTCGAGCGGTCGGAGGAGATTCTGAAGGCCATCGCGGAGAAGGGGTTGAAACCGAACGCGATATCGTACAACACGGCGATCTACGCGTATTGCAGGAACGGGCGGATCGGGGACGCTTTGAGGGTGTTCAAGGAGATGAGGTGCGTGGGCGTGTCGCCGGATGTGATAACCTACAACACGTTCGTCGCGGCTTACGCTGGGGAATCGTTGTTCGACGAGGCGCTCGGCGTCTTGCGGTACATGGTCAGGAACGGGTGCCGGCCGAATGAGAACACGTACAACACGATCGCCGACTGGTACTGCAAGGTCGGACGGCAGCGAGACGCCAAGGCGTTGGTAGGAGATCTGCGCGGCATCGATCCTCACTTCTCCAGCACGGAGCAGAGTAGGTTGTTGCAGCGGATAGCGGAGAAATGGTGTACATGATATGTATATAATCTGTTTTTATTGAGATTGGAAATGTGGACTATATAACAACCAGGTTTGAGATTCATGCTCAACATGCCTGGCCACCTCATGTTTTGTATTAGATTAAACAGACTGGCCTCTATACGTATTTGCTCAATATTATAGTGTCTTTTTACATGGGCCACGAATTACTCGATTTTGAGATGGAGGACTTACAACTTATTTATTTATTTATTCTAATATGATATTTTAGATAGAATTTAGTGATACGTAGTAGTATCATAGAACAACAAAATTCTCTAAATGAGTGAGCATAAATACTGGCATGGGCCGGCCAAAAGAGGACTAATGAGTTGAGGTACAAGAAATCTCACAAAGGAAATTCCAAAAACTGGCCCTGCCCTTGTCTACCAAGGAACGCCGGCCACCTAAGGCGGCCACTTGGACTGGCTTCTGGAAAATTTCTAAAAGTGTCGGAGAGCGCGTCAAAGGATAACCCAATACGCCCATCTAGCTAACTTCTCTTTATTTTCTCATGAAGAGTCATGAACCACTTTCCGGCGAGGTAAAGGTGACGAATTAGAAGATTCCACCACTGCAGACCGGGGGCAAATGCCCTCATGAACCTTTGGAAAATTGTAATTTTTACCCTAAATTTTTTATATTTTTAGCCTAAAATTAGTGATTCAACCTCAGACATCTGAGGGGCTTTTTTCATATATGTTGCAATTTTGTATCACCTTTGTAATCTAAGAAACATGAAAGACAACATAGCACACAATCGATTATGAGCATAAGTAAGACGAGGTGCACTATAATTAATGGGATTTTTTAGATGCTACCTCGAGGTGATGTCTCTTTGAGAGCATTCATCTTAAGCCGAATACTAAAGATTGGGTTGGATGCCTGTTTACAGTTGCTGGGTTCCGATAACATGTTAAAAGTTTGTTGTCACACTTATAATGATCACATTGCATAGAATTCGAGTCGATGTGAGACATTCTAATACATAAATTTATACAACAAAAGAACTTTTTTTAGAAGTGATATACGTCGTTTCTAAAGCATAAATGCTTCTTCTAAATGTGATTTAGAAGAAAACATTAATTAGTAAAAGAGAGTAGCGAACGTATAAAAAAAATATTATCATTTGCAAAAGTCACATATATGTCATATGTGACGATAGAATTAAAAAAAAAACTGAACTAGAAAGCTGTGTCGAGTTGAGACTCAGGTCTGTCTAACTCGACCTAGGAAGATTGGAGACTCAATGGTCTCTGTCACCACATCCATTGCGTGGAATCTCTGCCGACAAAAAATCTACACGAGTGTTATTGAATGTACAATATGAAATTACTTAACGTGATGTTAGATGGTTGTTCAACTAAGTTGTTGTGATTACTTGCTGAACAACTGATTGATTTTAGTCAGATAACTAAGATCAATGATGAATCAAACATATAAACGAAATCAATAAGAGACACACGAGATTGGTAATCTTGTTCGATGAAAATCACGTACTCAGGGGGACTGATACGTCCGATTGAAAAGCAATCCACTTACAATCGTCAAAGGTACATGAATATTAAGTTTGATTAAGCTCCCCTTTGCAAACACCTTCGTCTTTGACACCTTCTGGATTCTTTGCAACCTAAGCTTTTCTTAGGTTTGAGACTCTCTCTCACTTTCACTCAATCTTATCCCAAAGATTCTCAGCACGTCAATATGCAAAACATGTTCCCACACTTAGTACGATGGTACAAAAACTATGATTACTTAGAGTTTGTTGTCGATGAAGATCTGCATAATAGAGAAACAAACTCGAAGCTATGGCTACATGAATTTGCCGAACAGTCAAAGGAACGACCAAATCACACAAACCCTCGGTGGATTTTATATGACTAAGTTCCTATAAATTCGCAAAATCTAATAAGTCAGATTCTCCAAATCCGATCTTATTCATCGAAAAAAATTGGAACTAAACAATGTGTTTAGTTGATTTGTTTTGCGTGGGAGGAAAAGATGCAAGTACCTTGGCTTTAAGTTGTTTGAACAACTTCTTGATGCTATGTCTGTTACAATTTTTTTTTTCAAATAAACTATGTTATAAAAGATTCAACAATCTCGTCTTTGGAATTTTTATGGCAAAACAAACTCATCTCGCTACACAGAGTGTTTCAATAAAAAAGTTCTAGCAACTTAACATAACCAATAAGTTCAAGAATGTTTAAACTATAGATATTATGAACCCAAAAATTAAAACACTCATCAATAAAAAAAAAATACTCCCCCTTTTTGCCACAAAAAGACAATCAAGGGATATATAACAGTCTAGATTGAGAGTAAAAAAATAATAACATAAAAAAATTCTTATGGTCGCAATGGCTTGAACTTTTAACTTCCGTCTTCATCTTCTTCATCAGGGTCTTGAACTTGTTCCTCCATTGGATACTTGATGTCTTTGATCAGGTTGGTAAGAAGCCTCATCTGGTTGGTGATCCTTGCACACTCGGCCGTCTTGAACTTCACTTCTTCTTCAAGATGCTTGAGTATCTTCTCTCTCATGGACGAGGAGAGAATTGATTTACCTGCCGGACATGAAGATGTTGGAACATCTTATTGCACAACTGGTGTAGGCTGCCCCCCCTTTATGTCATTCTTGTGCTTTCCGATGAACAGTTTTGGATCAGCGCATAGCTCGCATCTATGTGCCACCAACCATGAGCCCTACTTCACAACCAGTTCATAAATGAGAGAAGGAAATCCGATGGGATGGTTTTGTTAGGAATATTGCTCACTGAAGATAATAAAATAAACATGAATGATTACTGAATTCGATAAGAAGTTTACTGTATTAGCATTTATGATTAGTGGGTTGTTTTCTAAAGAGAATCGATAACAACTATCATCCATAGCCTCCGTATTAAACTCAATTACATGATAGGCATCTAAGTTCGGGTGGTGGGCTAAAACGTGATTAATGATTGATATATGTGGGGCACAAGTGAAGGTTGATCACTTGGTGTGAGCACTCTACCTTTTTGGTAAGTGTAAGGCCTGTACAGACTTTGGTTGTTGATGTGTCGTTTAAGTATCGTTACGATACACTAATCAAGGTCACTATGATGGTCACATTGAGAATTAATCTAAATCCTGAAGTGATCACGGGCTTCTAGGTTATATTACTGGGTTCTTTGACTCATTCGTTAATGGCTACTATCATGCCAAAATATTTATGTCTTGGAAATTTAGGATATGATCTAACCAGAAAGTGATTCACAGATACAGAATCCAGCCTTCCTAAAAATAGGTCAATGTTCACCCACCTAAGGGTTGATTCCAGAACTGATTGATTGTGCACAATTTCGTAGTAAGTACGTACGAAAGAATCTTTCGCCGGGGAAGCAACGGTGCTTAGGGCTCATATGTATCATGAAGGGTATAACGAAATAATTGACTTTTCTCGATACGAGTTGAACCTAGGGGATTGAGATCATGTACTGACTAAATCAGTGGACGCTCTTACGATGAATAAAATATAATTCTAATAATAAGAAGAGTGCAGTCTTGGATCATTTTGTGGAGTATCCCCAAGATTAACGAATCGATAGAATAGATAAATGACTATTTCGTTTATTTAATCGGATTTGTTTGAGCTTCTGTTTCTAGGTTCATAGTCCCCGATTCGGATATGATAAAGATGGATAAGAACTCTCTAGTAATAGTGAATATTTATTATTATAATCTCACAGCTGTAAAATGTATTAACATCATTCATTAAAAAATTAGTCTATTTGCTGAATTAAACTACTTATTGTGGAATTAATTATTTATTGTTGGATCAAGTAAATAAATAATTGAATTTTAAGTTGGGCCTTGTGCACACTGTAAAATTCAAAATTTCTACGGCCAGTACCAGTACATATGGGCGCCTACTTTAGGGTTTAAATACCCAATATTCTCTCTATAATTAGTTGCTAGATTTATGGAAAAGAAATCAAGTAACTAAATAAATAAGAGACATAATAATAATGGTTGAGATATTTTCTCTCTATTAAATAAGGAAATAAGATATTGTCATTTATTCTCTCTCATGAATATATTCCTAATATCTAGGAGAATAATCACGGTAGAGATATTCTTGTCATTAAATAAGGAAATAAGATATTGTCCTCATTATTCTCAAATATCTAGATTCCTTAAATATATGAGAAAAATAAGTAAATATAATATCCTAGATTCTGATTTGATATATGAGAGAAAAAGTAGGATTTGTAGTCAAGATCTAATGGTTCATGTTTAACTATAAAATATGAAAGAATATGGGAGAATAAGGAAACCCTAATGGCTTCCTATAATATATCCATTTTATCATTATAAAAGGGGTCAAGGAGAACACAAAAAAAAAGTAAAAAAATTCGCCCAGCACCACTAGGTGTGGCCGAAATTTCTTCTCTCTCTTTCTCCCTTGGAATTCGCGATTCCATTCCTATAAACACAACACGATCTGAATCTCTAAATCATAGTCGTTGTGAGATAACGAGCGAGCTCACACTTTTTTCTTATTCCATCCAGAGATTACATTTCAGAAGATTATGGTATCATCTCTGGAGATCCAAACGAGGAGAGTCCTGTCGTTGTTCCCGAAGATTAAAAGCTTGAAGGTTGAGTTATTTGAGCTCAGAACGGGATCTTGAAGAACTCGATTGAAGGAGTCAATAGCAGATTGCCAAACATGTAAGTAATATGAAAACTCATATTTTAATCAGTTGCTTGAATCGGTCTCTAGGTTATTCTATTCAAATCTGCAAATCTAGATCTTGTTTTAATAATCGTATAAATAAATAGCATGTTAGCGTAGTTATTTATTTTCCGCACAGTTATAGAATGTTTAATTCCCAACAGGTTTACTTTCTTGGAATCACCATGAGCTGCAATTTGGTTGAAGATGATCTCGCCGATGTTGACGGCTTTCTTGTTCCATATGGTATAGAGAAGCTGAGCCATGGACTTAGAAAGGGTGCCTCTGTGGAGAGAGGGGTACCAGTTCCTGTCGCTATCCCATATAAAAGGGAATACTTCGAGGAAAGATCAGTGGAAGTCATCTTGTTCTCAATCCAACTGGATTTCTCTCCTCCGGTGAGACATCCGGCGATCTTGCCAAGATAAGATTCTGGTTCAGCATGTTGTTCAACCAACAAGTTATCGTACTCATTGCTCGAGTCAGGTGTGATGTGCAGCTTCTTCTCCCTGATCATGATCTCTCCAAATAGTGGACTTGATGAGTTCCCAAAGTCCTCAAATAGGTTGACTATGACCTCTCTAACATGTTGAACACTGCACTTCTTGGAAGAAGTCGCAGTGGAGAATAGGTTTACCTCTTTTAACAAGGACATAATGTAGGGAACTGTGTACTTTTCTTTGTCAATCCTCTTCTCGTTTATGACTGACCGCTTCAGAACCATGTCCCATTTGCTGGCGTGAGCTTAAGACTTGAACCAAACACTCTTCTTCTAGACTCCTAGTGCTCTGGTTGAGTTATCTTCACCCCAAGCCAAGTTCTTCATCTTGGTTTGGATCTTCTCCTTGGCTGGACTTGGCTTCGTAGCTGCAATCTTCTTCTTTCCCTTTCTCTGGGTAGCCTCAGTTTCCAATGCTGCTATTGCTGCAGTTGTTGTCACAGGATCATCTTGAGAGGTTTGTGAAGCATCCTCTTGAACATCTTTTGGAACATCTTCTGGAATTGCTGATGAAGAAGCTTTAACTCTCATTTTCTTCAATATGGCTAGGAGAACAACTAACTAGCTTGGCAACATCAGCTATCTTCCAGAGTAGTGATATATTCCCTTTCTTCCTTCCACGTCAACTGAGAACGCACCTTCGTATCCAAGTTTTCCTTTCAGCCATTACACACACACACACACACACACACACACACACACACACACACACACACACACACACACACACTTTCTCTCTCTCTCTCTCTCTCTCTCTCTCTCTCTCTCTCTCTCTTTTGTATAACGTCTCGCACAAAAAATAAAACAAGGCTTCTTTTGACCTACAAGGTCCAGAAGGAATTGAATCGCCCGCGGGTTGCCAAGCTCACCGCAGTTCCAACTTAATTACTCTTCCTCATCCACTTGAGGCCTCAAAGGCCCAGACTCCCGCTCTTCTCATTTTTGGGTCAGCCACAATCAGACCCACTTCATCCACTTTTTCTTGATAGAGAAAATCTTTAAATTAAACCATCTTCAGATTTTCCGACGTGATTGCCTCCCCTAATTATCTGCCTTCCATTTTCATTCCACTCCCAATCAACGAAATCTCGGCTGTAATTGTCTTTCCTCTACGAACCTTCCTCGCCACCAAATGAGGAACCACAATTTCTGCTACTCTTTCGTTGATTATCTCCTTAGAATCTATCATCTGCGGAAAGTTTGGATTTCTCATTCGCTCTCCTCCTCTTGGATGTTCATCGGTCGCCTTTTTTTCATTCTTCATCTCCGGCCCTGGCCTGAGCCATCGCGACCCGCTTTGAATTTGTTGACGCCTTGGCTGAGCTCTCAACCAAATCCCATACAGTTTCACAATCTCTTCCGCCGGTGTGTCAAACAACTTCTTGCAGAATCGATCTGTGTGACTTATTATAAATTTGATGCGTGTCGTTCCGCGATCAAAAATAAATTCCTTAATTGAATACCAAGTATAGCAGCAAATAAGGGTCGAACCCACAAGGACCTAGATTAATTAAATGATTAACTAATTTCAAGAAAAATAACTATAATACAAAGAATCAGGGGGGTTTTTGGAAATTATAAATTTAACAAAGAAAACCAAATGGTAAAAAGACACGGTTAAGGTTTCATTCGCTCCCGCAACAATCCTATTCAATCTTGGTTCGACAATACTCGCACAACTCGTATAAAATCAACGTCCACAGAAAATCGACACACGCGGTCAATAATCTCCGCAATCCTTTGATATTAGCTAATCACGACGTTGCGCCGATAAAGAGCCCTAATTGTTAAACAACCTAATGAACACGCGCCTAGATTTAATCTAACAACAGCAATGAATTCAGAGAGCAAGACGAACGGAACAATATAAATTCAACACGCGTGATTCAATTAATTCCGGTTACTCTTTTCACTACGTGCACAAGATCCTTGCGAAACCCGTACCCGTAGTCGCACCACTAATTACTAGCAATCCTAACAATTACGGATTAAAATTGCCAGTATGGCTATGAATAATAATATTCCTATCTAGGTGATCAATCCAAACAGAAACACAACAATTCATGGACACTAACGATTGGAAAATAAATAATAACTTCAATACTAGAAGTAAAAAGCAAAATCTACACCAAGATCTTCAATTCATGTTTTGGGATTGAAATTCCCCTTAACCGTTCAAAACCTAACTAGACATAATTAAATAAAAAACAATACAAGCAATAGAAAAAAGAAAGAAGATAGAACGAGTTTTTGGAGTCGGGACGGTCTCCACGGGGAAACTGTCCGTACTCCAGTTGTCGCCGAAAGTCCTTTTCTCTCTTCGTAGTCTTTGCGGCTCTTCTTTTGCTCTGAAAATCGTAGTCTAAGTGTGCTAGGTCAAAATCCGAAGTCCCTTTTTAATTGCACTCCGAATGGGCTTTACTTGAGTTGTATTGGGCTTTTAACGGAACTGTACCGCGGTACTGCCACTGATTCTTGCTCCTGTACCTAGGTACTAGACTGCTGTACCGCAGTACAGCTACTGCTTTGCTCCTCTTCAGTGCGCTGATCCGTTTACTTCCAAAAGTTGACATTTTAGCTCCGAACTCCCCCGGATTCACCTAAACACATGTAAACACTCAAATCATTAGATGTTCAATTGTAAACGTGATTTTAAGTGATTATGATGAATAACGTGGTGAAGAATGATCACAAAATAACAAGAATTATGCACTTATCAATTCCACATATGAAACAAATTGAAGGGGCTCATTCATATTTCAGATTAATCCAAAAGAAATTTCCATCTTTTTTCTTTATCTTCGTTCTCTTTTTTAGAGGTGTTTCCAGGTTCAATGA
This sequence comes from Urtica dioica subsp. dioica, assembly GCF_054948205.1. Classification (NCBI taxonomy): domain Eukaryota; kingdom Viridiplantae; phylum Streptophyta; class Magnoliopsida; order Rosales; family Urticaceae; genus Urtica; species Urtica dioica. The sequence goes on along the minus strand of NC_142763.1, from coordinate 30,555,711 downwards.
AACCTAGACTATAAAGTACTCTTGCCAATTCCCCATGAAATTGTTTGTATCAGAGGCAATGAATCGACCCACATAATTCCGGACATCATTCACCAATCATTCTGACATAAATCCCGATTGGACATCGTGCAATTAGACCCAAATGTCCAAGGTCTTCAACTCGATGTGCTTCAAAATATCCCCGACTTCCAGCCTAGTAAAGACCAAGAAAGCTCTATTAAATGTCCATGGGCTCCATTCGATCAACCTTTGGATGTCCACTTCATGATGGAATTAAAATATGTACCGATTATGGCCAATTTCCTTCAAAAATATTCCTCTCTTGGGTTGCCATAACTCTGCCAGAGTGTGCTGCATCGCCAAAAAGGTCCCCAACACCACCGCACGTCTACATCCTCTAGGCTCTCCTCGTCGTTCTCGTACGCCAAGCCTCCCTCCTCTAGTCGGATCGGGTGTTTGCGTAGATATCCGTCAAATCCTCAACTTCTCCTCATGAAGCCATTCTTCTGTCAACGTCGCCCCATCGAAACCTAATACCATTGGTTATTACCCTAGGGCTATTCAAGACTCCAGTACTCTCTCCTTAGGAAAGGAATTTTAAAAGCCAAAGCTTAGGAACGCAAAGGAAAGATTTTGAAATGGAAAAGTCAAAACTCAAGAGACAAAAAATGATAGCTACCCAAACCAAGGTTTGGCTTTCCGGGGAAACCGGCCGGATTTCGGCCGGGATTTGCCGAACCGGAGTTCACCAGGAAGAAACGTGAAGAAACCGCTGCCGTGTCGTGAATCCGGTAAAAATACGACCGTTTTATGTTTTCTTCTGCCTTCATTTGCTCAAATCCCCCCTCGTATCGTGATTTCCGTCAACTTGACTGCACTTGCCGGCGGATTCCATTCGTCACTGCCTTCGTTTATCAAAAACCGAGGTTTCCGAGAGGTATGAGTCTAGGGTTTCGGAGATTTGGGGATTTTTTCAAAGATTTGTGTCTTAATCCTAGAATATGATGATGAATTGATTTATTTGATGAGAAATCATAATTATTGTCATGATTATGTTGAATTTAAATTAATTTGGCGATGATTGTGATGTTGATTATGTTTATGTTGAATTAAACTTAATTTGATGATGAATTGATGATTGTGATCATGTTTATGTAAAATTAAAATTAATTTGATGATGAATTATGGCGTTCGGTTCTCATTCACGAGTGACGAGAGACACTTCACGTATAATAATTACTAAGTAGTGTGTTTTATATTTTTTTCGTACATGTTGTAATCAAGGTTTGATTTATGGTACTTTATGTTGAATTTTATCTTAGTTTGAACTTTGTGTTTTATATTTTTTCATACGTGTTGTAATCAAGGTTTGATTTTACGGTACTTTATGTTGAATTTTATATTGGTTTGAACTTTGTGTTTTATATTTTGTCGTATGTATTTGTAATCTAAGTAATTTAGTTTTGCAAAATATGAAAAAAAAAGTGTTTATTATTGTAAAATATTTTTTGAATACCCATCGGTTTCCTACATTTTTGTCGATTTCGTCTACTGTAAGCGGTTTCTTACCAGTACCGATTGCCTTTTTTTTTTGTCTGAATCTCTCTCGGTTTTCATTCCGGTAAGCGATTTTCCCTTAAAATTGAAGTCCCGATACGATAACGGTAACGGTAAACAGATCCTTGACCCAAATCATACAGAAGCACACGAGTTTTTTTTTTTTTTTTTTTTTTTTTTTTTTTTTTTGTCAAGATATAGTTGGTTATTGCACGTCTCTAATGGTGGATGAAATATTCCACTCTTGATGTGGCAAAAGTGGTAGTCTTCCAATTGATTGCTAATTCCTTAACAAAACGTAGTTTTCAAGTCACATGATTTCAGTGAGCAACTCTGTTTTTTCCTTAACTTTTTCCTTTGTTTGAAAACCACAAACAAAAAGGAGAAAAGTCATTGAAAAAAAAAGAAAAAAAACTCTACTTTGTTAGTTTGTATTTTTTTTTTCTACTTTGTTAGTTTGTATTTTTTTTAAAATCTATTTTAAAATATTGTCTCAAGTTTCTATTTCCCTCTAGTATATCGTAATTAAGTCGTAGCTTAAAATCAAGACTATTTATCTTCATGTCTTTTTTTTGTTTGGAAAAATGGTACAAAATAATCATTTGAAACTTATTGATTAACAAAATAGTCAAAGTTTCAATTTTTCAGCAAAGTAGTCAAATTTACGTTTTCAAAATTTTTTTCACAGTCAAAATTAAAATTTTTTACAACTATTATAAGTAATTGATCACTTTCAAAAAAATTAATTTTTGGGTCAAATTTTTTGGGAAATTAAATTGTTGGACATTTTCGTTATTTCACTAAATTAAGACAAAATTTAGCTATTTTACAAATTCAAAACTTCAAATTGATTATTTAACTACATCGCCTTTTTTTTGTATTTGATTTCCTTTTGCCGTTTAGCGTAAATAACAGTCCCTAAATTATCATGCTGTTATATTTTAGTCTTTAAATAATCTTTTAAAGTAAAATAATTCACTACTTATTGATGTTAATATTTTTGTTACAAATTCAAGGCAGATTGTTTACAGTTTCATTTAAAAAAAAAAAATCGAATAAGTATTTATAATTTGAAAAAACATTATAAACTCGTGTCAGGAACAAAAAATTCACACGGCTTTGTATGCACTGCTCTTCGAAGAATCACAGACCAACCAAACCAAACCATAAAATTAAACTCTTTCTTCTCTAATCTTCTCTTCTCTCAAACACTTTCACATCAAAGCGATGAGTTGGTGGTGGGCTGGGGCTATCGGAGCTGCCAAGGCAAGTCATTAATTCTTCCATTTAACTTCCAATTTATTAAAACATGTCCTATTTTTGTTTCTTTAATTAAATTAAATCAACAGAAACGAAGCGAGTACGAGGACGCGCCGGCGTACGAGAGCGTGGCGTTGGTGGTGGGAGTGACCGGAATCGTGGGGAACAGCCTGGCCGAGATTCTCCCACTAAACGACACTCCGGGAGGGCCTTGGAAGGTCTACGGCGTGGCGCGTCGCCCGCGGCCCACGTGGCTCTCCGACCACCCTTTGACCTACGTCCAGTGCGACGTCTCGGACGCCGACCAGGCTCGCGACCGCCTCGCCACGTTGACCGACGTGACGCACGTGTTCTATGTCACGTGGACCAGTATGCCCACGGAGGAGGAGAACTGCGAAGTCAACGGCGCGATGCTGAGGAATGTTCTGGACGCGGTTATACCCAACGCGCCGAACTTGCGCCACGTGTGCCTACAGACTGGACGGAAGCACTACGTTGGAGCGTTTGAATCCTTGGGAAAGGTATGTATACCGAAAGGGATAGATAGAACAGAGCCAAAAAAACATTATATACGAGGGAGATGTGGTTTAATGTGTGCCATGATCTTTCGGGACTTTTGTCCACCTCGTAATTATTTAAATGAGCGGAGTTAATTGATAATAAATATAGGGTCACCTCACCTAGCTAAATAGACATTAGAGAAATGAATATAAATATAAATCATATTTAGTTAGTTTAACTTTAAACTAATTAAAATTTAAAACAAAGTGTAAATAATTTAAATGCATCATGTAAATATATATATATATATATATATATATATATTTGTGTATATGGGGTAAATATTTTATTCACACTGTCGGTGGCGGACCCAGGTGGAGGGGTGAGGATGCCTTGGCTCCCCTCCACTCAAAATTTTCAGTCAAATTTTTTTTTTTTTTTACAGCTAAACATTTTTTTGGCCCACCCTAAAAAAGACTTCTGGGTCCGCCAGTGACACTGTTAATGTTAATGTCGTCTTTGGATCGACACTTAGAACCACAAAGGGTTAGATTTATGGCCGAAATCCATGATTGCACGTAGGCTAAGGGGCGGTGAAGTTCTCAAACTTGGTGGTCTCGTCGGAATGTGGTTTTCGAGAACGTATGCCTTTTTATATTTGGAGGTTATGTTATGCAAAATGTTTTGGTTAAGATAAGTGTTTAAAAATGCGTTTTCAAGGCACGCCTTGAGGTGAGGCGGTCGAAAAAAGCCTCAAGGCTTAAGACTCGGAAAAAAAAAATCCTCTGACACCTTTTTGGGTTTAGGCGTACGTCTTAAGCGTACGCGTTAAAAAAAGGCTAAATTAAATGTTCGGGCCTTTATTTTTTTGGTTTTTTAAGTAAAAAACTAAAAGACAAACGTTAGACTAGGGTTTATTAATCGCATATCCTAAAGCATAATCGCATTCCCATCTCTAAGTCTTCTCCGCTCCTGCGTGACGATGGTGGAATGTTTAACTTTTAGAGTCTCAAGTTTATTTAGCGTTTGATTGTTAGAAGTTTTATGAGTCAGACATGTTCTCATTGTTAAATTAGTATTTGAGAGTTATACTAAGAATTACAAGTCTAAAACTATTTTGAGATTATTTCGAATTCATAAAATATCTTTAATTTACTTTTGAGGTATACGCCTCGCCTCAAAAACATAAATCCCCTCAATTACCGTTTACGCCGTTTAAAACATTGGTTAAGATGAATAAAAGCACATTTAACCAAGTTTCACGCAGAAAATAATGAATGATCTTGTAAATTTTGTGACATGTAAACAAAAAAAAAAAAAAAAAAAAAAAAAAACAGGTGAAGGCACACGAGCCACCATTTGAGGAGGACATGGCTCGGCTACACACCCGAAACTTCTATTATGTGCAAGAAGACATCCTGAGCGAGGCGGTGAAGAGGAAAGAAGGTGTGACGTGGTCGGTCCACCGCCCCGGAATCATCTTCGGATTCTCTCCCGTCAGCGCCATGAACCTCATCGGCGGCCTCTGCGCCTACGCCGCCATATGCAAGCACGAGGGCGCCAAGCTGCGCTTCCCCGCGGGCCGGGCTTGCTTGAACACCCTTTTGGACGTCTCTGACGCGGACCTCATCGCCGAGCACCACATATGGGCCGCGGTCGAGCCCAACGCGGGCAACGAGGCCTTCAACTGCAGCAACGGGGACTTGTTTCGGTGGAAGCACATCTGGCGGGCTCTGGCGGAGCAGTTTGAGATCGAGTGGTGCGAGGATGAGGAAGGAGATGAGAGGGTGAGTTTGGCGGAGACGATGAGGGACAAAGGCGGGGTTTGGGACGAGATTGCGAGGGAGAACGGTTTGGTCGAGACCAAGTTGGAGGAGATCGGGTGTTGGTGGTACTTGGATGTCTTGCTTGGGGCCGACTCAAACTTCGATAGCATGAACAAGAGCAAAGAGCACGGCTTCGTCGGGTTCAGGAACACCAAGGCCTCCTTCGTGTCTTGGGTCGATAAGATGAGGGCTCACAAGATTGTTCCTTGAACGTCAAGAAACAAAAAAAAAAAATAATAAATAAAGAATCTCGTGAGAGGGATTTTGTTTGTGCTTATGTCTTGTGTTTGTGGAATCAATGTGTTTTTTTTTAATGGACGCTATGTTTGAACGTGGTCGTGTTTGAGCGGTGTCTCTAAATCTTGCGTGTAATAAAAAACATGATCTTTATATGCTATAAATTGCCACTAATTTCTGATTTATTTTTTCTTCTCTTGCATTTAAGTTGATCGTTGCAGATATTTGTTTATCTTCACCAGATACTTTTAGAAAAATAAGGCACAAAAAACACAAATAATTACATAATCCCCTAACTCTTTAATTTCTTCTAGCAAGTGTAGTCATTTTTAACGACAGGTTTTCTTTTGCTGAGTTTCTAAGACAATTTGACATTAATGTATCAAACACTGCGATGTAATTCGAACATATATATAATGGACTTGAGTACTAGGCAAACTTTATGCTGCATATAGATATGATCTCAACAGCTATAAGACATTATTGTGGATTGAACCATGAAAACTAAACAAAGAGAAAATTTATTCATATCAATACTCTTTTTTTGTCCGTAATATACAACTTTTTTAATTCTTGATGCCTTCGGGAAGATCTATAGACTGATTGATAAATAATCTCTCTCTCTCTCTCTCTCTCTCTCTCTCTCTCTGTGTTCATAATACTTGTCTGTTTTAATCTTTGTCAAAATTGACCGTAACTTCTTTACAGGGGAAACTGCGGTGTCATTGTTCACTAAATTATGTGTATTACAATCTCATTAATCTTATATATTGGATAAACGCTCTCTTATCAGACGGTTGATATAAGGATGAAAGCTTAATTAATTGCATAATGTCATATCTCATCCACGGATCTACCCATAATAGATTTTCAATGTAAAATAATAATAAAAAATCATTGGCGGCAGAAAACAAGCTATCAAGTTTATCATCTTTAGGCTCAACTTCATAATGAAAATCGGTTTAGCCATCAAGTTTGATGTAATATGGAATTTTAAATGATCGGCTTAAATATTTGCTGAAATAATGGTCTCGTTTGGCATAGCTTTGTTTTTAAAAAAAGTTTGTTTAGAAACTATTTTTTTTAAAACTAACAGGTGTTTAGTTTGTTTAGATACAGTTTTTTGAAAAAAAAAATGTTTTTTTTACCAAAAACTAACAGGTGTTTGGTAAACTGTTTATAAAACAGTTGTTACTGGTAACAAAATCTGATTTAGCATTTGGTAAAATAAATATATTATAGTAAAAAGACTAAAATAGACATGTTCTTAAAAATTAAATAATAATTATTAATATGCTTATTTATATGCATATATATGAATAATATTTTTTTCTTAAAAAAATCAAAGAGAAAAAAAGATAACGTAACAATACAAACTACTATTGGACTCCAACGACCAACGATATTCCAATAAAATGCACAAATCATTTTTAAACAAGTTTCACTCTTAGATAGGGAAAAAAAAAAGATGAGGCAGATAAAAAAGTTATGTATTATGGTACAATATCCCCAGAATTTACGAGGGGAGATAAAATTTAGAATATCATACTGGGCAAAGTACAGATGACTTAGAAACACTTTGTACGAGGATATTACGGTAATTTGTATAGTGAACTTAAAAACACTTTTTCCAAAAGCTAGGAATCCTAGCTTTTCAATCTCTTGTACAAAATCTAAAATCGCTTTTGAAGTTTTTTGTAAAAACAGTTTTTCCAAACACCAAATAAACATAGACGTGGACGTGGCGACTACGTTAAGGAATCTGAAGATGTCTTCGGGGGCCTTCGAAAGAGTTATCTTTTATGTTGAACAATTTTCCCACCTTACAAACGACTTAACTAGAGGTAGGGTCCAATGGTGCACGACTCACTTATGCTTTTGTTTTTGGAAGTCTCGTGGCGAGCCGTCTCCACAACATGGAGCACATGACCTCCCTGTTCGATGCCAAGAAGGGCCTCCCATACCCGAAAATTCAAGCAGAATCACCTCTTGTGGACAACTAGGCCCCAACAAGACATACATTTGAACCTTTTGTGAAGCTTCGAACACACTCATTTGGTGGCCTCAATTTCCTTGCAGTCGGGTTCACATCGAGCGAGTTTAGGGTGAGAAGAACCTCCAAATAGAAAATTAAAATACTATTCTTGTATGATCAGAAGGACAACTTTTTCATAGACATCTCCACATGCTACATTAAAGTATCTTTAAAAGGAGTAGTTAGAGAAAAAGTGAGGCTGAAAATTGTGTATATCGTATTCACTTAAAAGGCTTTATATACACATATAGAGAGGACGTAAATAAACCCTAATAATAAATGCTAATTCTAGATTATTCTAATAGTAAATGCTAATTCTATATTATTCTATAACACTTCCCCTCAAGCTGGAGTATATATATTTATCATACCCAGCTTGATACAAAGATATTTAATCCGAACCCCATTTAGAGCCTTTAAGAAAATATCTCCATAATTGATCGTCTGTCTTTACACATGATGTGGAAATTAAGCCTTGTTAAATCTTCTCACGAACAAAGTGGCAGTCGATTTCAATGTGTTTTGTTCTCTCGTGGAATACTGAATTGGATGCGATATGAATAGCAGCTTGATTGTCACACCATAACTTCGCCGACAAAGAGATGTTGAAGCTTATCTCTGTCAATAGTTGGTGTATCCACATTATCTCACATGTTGCTCGTGCCATAGCTCTATACTCCGACTCAGCACTATATCTCAATACCACATGTTGCTTCTTGCTCTTCCATGAGACCAAGTTTCCTCCTACAAAGACGCGATACCCAGTAGTCGATCCCCTATCAATCTGCATCTGTAAAGCATTCATTGTGAGTATGAACATGATTAAAGTACAAGATCCCACACCCTAGTGCTCTTCTCAAGTAGTACAAGATCTGCTCTAATGTTGTCTAATGGTCAACTGTCGGAGACGCCAAGAATTGACTTACTGTACTAACGAAGTATGCAATGTTTGGGCGAGTTACGGTGAGGTAGTTCAGTTTGCCGACCAATCTTCTGTATCGTTCAGGATCATCCATTGGCTTTCCTCCCTTCGTAAGCTGAATGTTGGGAGTCATTAGGGCACTATATGGCTTGGCCCTTAATTTTCTTGTCTCGGAAAGCAAATCAAGTACATACTTCATCTGTGATAAATATATACCTTTTTTGCTTCTCGTTAATTCAACATCCATGAAGTATTTTAGCGTAACCAAGTCCTTCGTGTGAAACTGAGTGTGGAGAAAGGTGTTGAGAGACGAAATTCATGTAGTATCACGTCATGTAATTACGATATCTACATGAATTACGATATCGTTAGCATAAATGACTAGAAGAATGATACAGTCTTTTATTTTCCTGAAAGTAACAGAGTGGTCAGATTTGCTCTTTAGTAGCCTAAACTGTTCAAGGGCTCGGCTAAACCTTCTGAACTTAGCACAACGGCTTTGTTTTAGCCCATATAACGCTTTTTGAAGACGACAAACTCTGCCATTCTCCCACTAAGCAACAAAACTAAGTGGTTGCCCCATGTATACATCTTCATGTAGGTCCCTATGTATAAATGCATAGGTACAAGTTATGAGTTTCCACTAAGGAGATGAAAAGTCAAACATACATAAACTTGGCGAGCCTTTGGTACAAGTTATGAGTTTCCGCTAAGGAGATGAAAAGTCAAACATACATCAACTTGGCGAGCCTTTAACAACTAAGCGAGCCTTCAATCGAGCCTTTGACGACTAAGCGAGCCTTCAATCGAGCAAGAGTTCCATCTGGATTCATTTGACCGTGAAGACCCATTTACATCCAATTTCTCGTTTCTCTGAAGGAAGAGTAACCAGTTCCCAATTACCATTGTCATCTAAGGCATTCATTTCCTATGTCATTGCTTTCTGCCAACGTGGATGATCTACGGCTTCACGAACAGTTTTAGAAATTGTGATTGAGTCAAGTGATGAAACAAAGGCACGTGAAGAGGATGACAAAAGATTATATGATATAGAGGAAGAAACGGGAGAGGTATACTGGTGTTTACCTTTGTGTAATGTGATGGGGAGATCATCGGTTGAAGGTGGATCTGATGACGAAGGACCCAGTGTACGACATGTCTCTGAAGGATCGATGAGTGTGTGTCGTGCCGGGAAAATGTGTCGAGTGTATATGATAGGTGGTAAAGGAAGATAAGGTAGTATAACATTGGGAGCAGGTTCGGTGGTGCCTATGGAATTATATGCTAAAGGGCGACTAGTGATGAAACGTCTGGAGAGGTGATTGGATAAACTAAAAGTTCATCATCCTCTGGTGGTGCAATGCTTGTCTCTCAGATGCAAAGTATAGTAAGTGCTCTAGAAATGTGAAATCAATGCATCGATACCTATTTTGAAAACGAGAGTATCCTAAGAACACACATTTTAAAGATTTTGGATCTAATTTTGTGAGACCTAGATGGACATCCCGAACAAAACATGCGTTACCAAAGATTTTTGGATTAACTGGGAATAAAGACTTTTTGGGAAACATCGTTTTGTATGGAATCGCACCTTGAAGAATAGATGATGATATACAATTGATAAGGAAACATGCAGTAGAGATAGCATCGGCCCAAAAACACTTTGGAACACCTGTTTGAAATAGCAAGGCTCGCGCAGTTTCGAGAAGGTATTTGTTTTTGTGTTCGGAAACTCCATTTCGGGACGGAGTATCAACACAAGATGTTTCGTGGAGAATGCCATTTTGGGCCATGTAATTTTGGAATTGACTGGACGTGTATTCTTTTGCATTATCACTACGGAAGGTGTGAATAGAGACATTGAATTGAGTACGAACCTCCGCACAAAATGAACAAAATAATGAGAATAATTATGAATGATTTTTCATTACAAACAACCAAGTTACACGAGAAAAATCATCAACATAAGTGATAAAGTATCCAAACCCTGGTTTGGACACAACTGGACAAGGATCCCAAACATCTTAATAAACTAACTCAAAACGAGCGCTAGATCGCTTATTGACTCTAGGACTAGAACTAAGGCGATGCATCATTAGCAAACTGACATGACTCACAGTCTAATAGGAAACCGAGCGAAATTGAGGACATAGTAGCTTGAGAAGATGAAGGGAAAGGTGACCTAAACGACAATGTTATTCAAAGGCAAATGTGACGCTGGGACAAGAAATAAATTTGGATGCGTCGATGATGTAGAGACCTCTATATGCATATCTTTTACCAATAATTTGTTTCGTCATAAGATCCTGAAAAACACAAGAGTCGAGAAAAAAATGAGATTGAACAATTCAATGTTTTTTGTGAGTTGGCTAACAGACAAGAAATTGAATGATAAGTTTGGTAAATGCAAGACATGGGATAATGATAAGGAAGCAAGTGGACGTGATAGTTCCCGAGCCAATAGCATTTCATGGAGATCGATCGGCTAAAGTAATCGTATATGCGAAAGCATGAGGTGTGAGAGTGGAGAAGAGTCACTTTTCATATGATCTGTGGCACCAGAATCAATGACCCATTTGTAGGATGAGGAAATGAGACACCCATTCGGATTACCTGATTCGGCAATGGCAGAGGATTTTTAAGTCTTTAGTGATTCCTAGTGCTCGTAAAATTTGGCATACTCATCAGCAGAGACACGAATCAAGTCATTAGAGGCGGATGCAATGTGGGCCGAGTGGTTCTTCTGAATCTTGTACAAGAGCTTTTGTCACTCTTGCTTGGTGTGGCCTGGTTTCTTGCAGTAGTTACAAGTGATCGTGCCGGACTCTTTAGGGTGAGAGTCAAAAGTTTGTGGAACTCCAGGTTTGCAGTTAGCAGAGCGAGTCATACGTGTTTCGAGATAGCAAGGCTCCGCTGTCATGAGTAGGTGGGGTCCCTCCATACAAAGAATGCGGCTGAATACCACTTGGAGTGAGGAAATGTCAAAGCCATAGATAATGTCTGACCTTGCAGTCTCCAAAGTCGAAGGGAGTCACGCTAGAAAACTCATGATGGCCATATTTGCTCTTGTTGTTGCTCCTGAACTTTCACATCTTAGCTGAAGGGAAGCAGCATGTTGAACTCTTCGTATGTCTTTTTAAACTCCATAAAGTAAGAAGGGAGTGATTGGTCTTGTTTCTCAGCCCTATATAAAGTTTTGCACACATCAATTATACGAGAAAGATTTTCTTTCCCAGAGTAAAGGAAGTTCAAATAATTCATTAGCTCTTTGATGAACTCACAGTGATTAACAAGGCCAATTCCTTCACCATCAATTGAGTTTCGGATTTGAAGAAAAATACGAGCATCCTCGCGAAGCCATGTTTGTCGCGACTCGTCACTCGGGAAAGAGTCGGTCAAGTGATTCTCTTTATCGATACTTTACAGGAACAAACGAATCATCATGCTCCAATCAAGGTAGTTCGAACCATTCAACTTGTGGCCCGTGATCTTTGAGAGAACAGGCACCATCTCCGATACACCAACATGTTTCTGTTCAACCATTTCGACCTGGGCAACAACACAAAGACAGCGAGACGTCAAGGTGATACGAGACCGACGCAAATGAAACGAGAATAAAGATAAAATGTCTGACCAAAGAGGGAAAACTGAAATAAATAAGTCGAACAGACCATGTAGAGGTGGACGAAGCGGCGGAAGTCGACAAAATCGGAAAATGGCACCGACAGGGTGGCGCGTGGGCTTCACGCGCAGCGGAGACGAGCGAAGCGTATGGTGCGGTAGGAGGCGCGTGGGCAAGCTTCTGGGTTGGTGTTCGGCATAGACTCGGTCGAAATTTGATGCTCGGTCGTTCTATGAGGATGGTGAGATTAATATTTCAACCGAAAAGGGTGAAGTTATGTTTAAATTTGAAGGATAAATTAGGGTTTTTATATGGGAACGGATTTTAGGTGAGGATGAACGAATTTCGAACCCAGAAAGGGATTGATAATTTCGTATTTTAAACTGCTAATTCGGATTTGTAGGTAACCACGCTCTGATACCAAGTAATTGGAGAGAAAGTGAGGCTGAAAGTTGTGTCTATTGCATTTATGTAAAAGGCTTTATATTAGAGGGGTCCACGGTCTGGTCCGGTCTAAAACCAGTCCAAAAATCAAACCGGACAGACTTAATTTTTCCGGACCAAACCGATTAAAACAATCCGGTCCGGTTTAAACCGTTTCGGACCGTTTTAGACTGGACCGTTTTGGACCATTTTAAACTTGACTATTTTATAATCTATTTTTTATTTATATTTTTCTTAAATAATAACCGGTCCGATTCTCTTTTAGACCATTCTAGACCGGACTGTCTTTAGACTAGACCGTTTCAGACATTTTTATTTAAATACTAACCGGTCCGATCCGGTCTAAACCACTGTTTAAAATGTTTAGACCGGACCGGACCATTTAAAAGTTCAAACCAGACCGGTGAAATTTTTAAGGGATTTGGACACTAGTAGGAGTAAATAAGTGGCTAATTTCATATTACTATTTTTTTCAAATTAGGCAGATCTAAGAGTGTTTAGTTACAAACATATAACTAATAATGACAAAATTGACATTTTTAGTTACTTGTTCGTAACTAAACACTCTTACTCTTAGATCTGTCTAATTTGAAAAAAAAAATAGTAATGTAGAATAACCAACTTATTTACTCATATCTGTGTATAATTCTAAATTTTAAACCGTTTAAAACCGGACTAACGGTCTAAAAACCAAGGATCCGGTCCCGTTTACGATGTTATTGATTTTTTTGTGCCTTTCTGCTTTGTACACATACATAGAATGTAAATAAACCCTAATAATAAATGCTAGTTTTAGATTATTCTAATAGTAAGTGCTACTTCTAGATTATTCTAATAGTAAGTGCTACTTCTAGATTAATTTATAACAAAAGGAAAATAAAAGGCGCTATTATACATTCAACGCTCTATGTATTGGAGCCCCATCTCTATAGCAGTCTCAATCACACATTAAATAGCAATAATATACACTCATAAACCACCATCTTCTCTCCGATCAATCCACGTATCACATTACTAGAGCGCACACACAGCCATATACAATCACTCACTTCTCAAAACTTTTTTTCAATACACCATAACAATGAGTTGGTGGTGGGCTGGGGCTATAGGAGCAACCAAGGCAAGTTTCCTTGTTCATTTTCCTTTTTCTCGATCTCGATCTCGATCTCGATCCCACTTTCAACTCCATTTCTCTCTTATTGCATTGTCATGAAATGGTTAAGCAGAGACGGAACAAGGAGCCGCCGGAGAAGTACGAGAGCGTGGCGCTGGTGGTGGGGGTGACCGGCATCGTGGGGACCAGCCTGGCGGAGATCCTCCCGCTGGCCGACACCCCCGGCGGGCCGTGGAAGGTCTACGGAGTGGCTCGGCGGGCCCGGCCCGTGTGGCTGGCCGACGGGCCTCTGACGTACGTGCAGTGCGACGTGTCGGATGTCGGGCAGGCGAGGGAGCGGCTCTCGGCGCTCACAGACGTGACTCACGTGTTCTATGTGACATGGTCGAGCCGCCCCACAGAGGCTGAGAACTGTCAAGTCAACGGGGCAATGCTCAAGAACGTCCTCGACGCTGTCATTGCCAATGCTCCGAACTTGCGCCACGTGTGCCTCCAGACCGGTGGGAAGCACTACACCGGCCCATTCGATCTCATGGCACGGGTAATTCTGATACTTTTGTTTATTAGACCTTTAAAATAATCATCCAAGATGGAAATACGCCGGGTGATTATGATTAAATGAATGAGATTTACGAGAAAAGAGTTGCGGGTTTTCTTTTTCTTCCCTGATATACTCAATGTCCAACGGAAGGAAAATACTGGGGATTTCAAAAACTGACGAAATCTTTTCTAATCTTGAGCTTCCCTGATTAAAAAAAAAAATAGATCAAACCCCACGATACACCCCACCACGAGGGGCTCCCGAGGCTAGACGTGGAGAACTTCTACTACGTCCAAGAAGACATCCTGAGCGAGGAAGTGAAGAGGAAGGAAGGTTTGACATGGTCGGTCCACCGCCCCGGAATGATCTTCGGGTTCTCTCCTCTGAGCTTGATGAACGCGCTGGGCGGGCTCTGCGTCTACGCGGCCATTTGCAAGCACGAAGGAAAGAAGCTGAGATTCCCGGGGACCCGAATGGGCTGGGAAGGCTACCGGGACGCCTCCGACGCGGGCCTGATAGCCGAGCAGCAGATATGGGCCTCGGTGGAGCCCAACGCCAAGAACGAAGCATTCAACTGCTACAACGGCGACGTGTTCAAGTGGAAGCACCTGTGGCCGGTCCTGGCGGAGAAGTTTGGGATCGAGTGCGGAGATTTCGACGAAGTGGGGGCGAGCGAGAGCTTGGAAGATATGATGAGGGACAAAGGTGGGGTTTGGGACGAGATCGTGAGAGAGAACGGGCTTGTGGCTACAAAGTTTGAGGAAGTCGGGTGTTGGTGGCTAGTCGATATCGCTCTTGGCTTCGGCTCGATCTTGAGCTGCATGAACAAGAGTAAAGAGCACGGGTTCCTCGGGTTCAGGAACACCAAGTCCTCCTTCAGCTCTTGGATCGATAAGATCAAGGCTCATAAAATCGTTCCTTGATCTCCCACTTGGGATTCATTATTATTATTATTGTTTTGTTTGATCTACCGAATGAAAAGAGGTTTTTTGTGTTTATTTGCTATAGGCTGGTGCAAAGACTAAATTTAGAACACTTAAAATTTTATACTTCTCTACACCAATGTATAAAGCTAACTCGAGCAACTATATCGAATTAAAAAATCAGGGGTTTTCATAAATACCCATTTCTAGAGCTTGGAGAGCAACAATGCTAGCTCCTCATCAGACACCTCAACTTCTATGAACGATCCTAGCGAAGCAGCGAGCCTCGCTGCTAATTGGTGCTTACACTGCGAATCGCGACAGAGAAAGCGATAATTAAGAGAAAAAAAATAGTACTAATATGAGCAAGCCTAGTAAGAAAGAACCCTAACACAGACAATTTTGCTTACACAAAGCTGTTCTCCTCTGTTGACGACGTCATAGAAAAATGAATAGCAGGCACAGAAGTTGTCAGGGAAGCTAAAGTACTCCTCTTTGCTTCTTGATTCTCCCACTACCTGAACATCATCACTAAGAAACTGATTCATAATTGTTTACACAGAAATGGTATTTCCAGAAATGGTATCGAACCTGAAAGATAGAGCGACCACTGGGCTGTCCTGAGATTTTCTTGACGCCTCTTTGATCCACAATCCTAGTCGCTCTCTCGAAGTTCTTTCCGAACAAGAAATGTAACCTAAATTTTAATTTTAAACCCATGTGTAACACTTTCGATCGATAATTGCGAAGTTGATCTTTCTGTGGATGGCTTATTATTACTTACATTGAGAGTTGATCTTCTGAGACTGTCCGGTGACGAAAAATCCAAATAAAAGAGTCAAAGAAACTACAACGAAAGTGATAAGAATGGTTGTGTGTGTGTGTGAGTCGAGACTCGAAAGGTACCTGAACGAGTTGACTCAATTTCTTTCCACACACTCTCGGCCACCAGACCGCTAGAACTCATTCTCTTTCGAGTATTTGGAAGGGAATCACCAGAGGCCAGAGGGTAATTATTGTCATGATAATTCTTACAAAACTAACGTCTTATTGATTCTCTGATTTTATCCAAACCACTAAACTTCCATTTTTTTTTTTTTTACTAAACTTCCTTATCGTTTGATGATCGTTAATTTTGCTTACATTGCTGCGAGGTGTTTTTTTTTTTTAGTCCTTTAGGCCTTGGGCATGTTTAGGGATAAATATAGGCTAGCCCACTTTCATTGAGCACGAAATTCCGAGTTTGACTAAAAAGAATTATTCATTCAAGTGTTGATCGAAATTTCACTCACCATAAAATGGAAATTTACATTCTCTTAGTGAAAATTTCCACTTCCATACATTAAAATAAATATTTTTTTTCAAATGATTAAAATATAGTATTTTAGTAAATAAAGACTAAAATGTAAAACCGGGAAGATATGGACATTTTTTTTAAATTAAAACTATATAAGAAAATAATATATGAAATTTATATAATAAAAATAAACATATGAGAAGATTTTATGAGAATTTAAGTAGTGGAAGAAAGACTATGAGAAGATTGTCTTGTAAGATATGAAGAAATGTTGTGAATGATGTGATATTTAAATGAGAATGAAAAAGATGGTTAAAATATAAATAAATAATAAATAAAAAATTTCATCCCAAAGTATACATTTCTTACTGTTGGCAACATTCATATATTCTATTACATTTATGGTCGTTGGATTTGGAACAGTTACAAATCCAACGGCTGAGCTTAAACAAAAAAAAACACACATACATATATATATATATATATATATATATATATATATATATATCTACTTTATACTATAAATCACAACGATGATTTACTGTTCATTTACTGTTCATAACAGAGTCAATTATAATCTTACACGTATATAAGTTTTATTCTAAGAAGACATTACTCAATCAAATTGATTCACCTTATTTCTTCTTCTCCATTCTTCCTCACCACCTATCTCCCTCATCTCACCTCACCGCTCTCTTTCTCTTCCTCCGACTTTCACTGACTCTCGCCCCCTCTCTCCTGAACAACGCCACCACCCTTTCCCTCTCTTCCTCTCTCTCACCCGCTCCCTCTCCTTCGTCCTCTCTTCCTCTCTCTCACGCGAGCGCCAACCCCGACTGTGCACGCGCCTCTGCCGACCGCGCGATCACAGCGCGAGTCCCGACGAGCTCCGAGTCCTCTGCGCGACTTGACAGGACTCTTCCTCCTCCGCCGAGTCCGCCTCTGCCAAGCCGCTTCCGCCCCGTCGCCGACCTGTAATAGCAAAACTAATAATAAATCTCGAACAGCCTGTTCAGTTTTTCCTCCTGGTTCGCAAGTTTTCTATCTTTCTTTAGGGTTTGAATGTTTTCTATTTTTTTACTCTCCATATCAGGATTTAAAATTGTTGTTTAATTCAAGTATTTGGTTCACTCCCTCTTTGATATTTTCGTTGTTCCTGGTTTGGTTTCGTGATATATTTTCCACTGTCTGGTTTGATTTGAAAGCATGGAATTAATGTTCGATCGTAATTTTCCTTCAGGTTTTACTCATTTTCTTTTCACTCTGATAGATTTAGAGGGTCAAGGTTATTCTTGGTTTGATTCCTAACTGATTTTAGTTTGAACTGCGATTTCTCATTGCTCATTGTTGTTTGTCATTTTTGGAAGCGAATTTTGTTTTTGCTATGTAAATTTTTTTTTGTCTCATGTGACTGGTTTTGTTGCTTTGTTTTAAAGAAGAAAAAAAAAACGCTTGATGTATTAAAGAATTAAGAACTAGGTTTTGAATCTTTTTTTAGTTTTTTCTCCGAATTTAAAATTATTGTTCAATTTTATTAAATTATTCGTAGTTTTTGGTTTGGTGGTTCTTGAATTCGTGTTCACAATTCAGATACAACTTATAATAAGTATCAAATAGATTTGCTGTGTCTTTTAAGAATTGAGATTGTAGTGTGTGGATAAGAAAAGCAATGCATGAGTTTTTCGTGTATCTCTGTTTATGTGTCTGTGTCTATAATGCTATGTATGTATATATATACATAGAAGTCCTTTTTTGTCACTATTACTGCCAGATAGAAGCAAAGTTGGATTTCAAAAATCTAAATGATTTAGATACACACATTTCTTAGTTCGTCTTGAGCCATAAAGAGATTAACTTTTTACTTTGGTGAATGTTTTTAGGCTTATACTTGTATGGGGTCTTGTTTTTATATTACTCTGAGTTTGAATTTTTATGTTGTTAGCTTTGAAGTTTGTCTTTCACACCTCCCTATTTGGTCTGGCTCAGTACGTAGTTAGTATTACTCTTTTGTAGTTATTTCCAGTGCCTGTGGGTGTGTGATTGCAGGGGCTTGTAGGTTGCAGCACATTCTACTCACTGGTCGCTACAAGCTTCAATTAAATTGTGTTATAGTGATTACGTGAATAACTTTGTGTATGAAACTAAGGATCTATTAATATTATAATATTATTAAAATGAATTGCATGAATGATTTTGCTTCGGTAATTTATCTGTTATAATTACAGTGGATGCACAGAGGCAAACCAATCAAGTTTTTAAAATACCATTTTCCGTGAATGAATGACCTGGTGTCGTCTCGTCCTTCAACATCTTAATGGTGTAGTTTCTTGTTTTCTAATAAATCCTTATTAACCAATTGTGTAGCACGTGTTACTATCTAGTATATATATATATATATATATATATATATATATATATATATATATATATATATATATATATATAAAGGCAACTTGTGTCAGAACTCAACGGCATAGACATGAAAGGAATGGCTTCCGTGTAAACCTGGCTTAGCGGTATACACCGCACGTCCCGCTACCGCCTCCGCCTGGACTCCCGTTATTTGACCAAACGGGAGTCCCATCCCGTTACTTAACGGGACGGTAGCGGGACCCGCCTAACGGGATTCGGACCCCGTTAGGCTTAAAAAAAAGAAAAAAAATTTAAAAAAAAAGTTTTAAAAGATTTTAAATAATTATATAGAAAGATTTAATTGAAAGGATTTTAAACTAAATGAGTAGAAAGAAATAATAAAGAAGAATGTCAATTTAAAAATGGGCCTCCTAAAAAACCTCACCGACCCTTAAAGGGTGCGACGGCGAGAAAAAAGAGCACCCCTTATCTCGTTAATTATTTGAAAAATTATCCCGGACAAGGGCCGGGATATCTCTTAGTTATACAAGTTAGACTAAGCATTGATGTTTACATTTGCGAAATCAACTTCAAAATCGTCAAGAATATCAAAGCACATGAATGTTTCTTGTGCTCGATTTCTATGTTGAATCCAATCCTTACCGCATATCAATGCTTCGACCATCTCCGGTTTCAAGCTACATCTTCTATCGTCGATGATGCGGCCCGCGCTACTAAAAGCCGCCTCAGATGACACGGTTGAAATAGAGATGGTGATGATGTATTGTGCCATAGATGACAAGATCGGGAACCTCCTTGCGTTCTGTCTCCACCAAACCAAGAGGTCGATGGCTTCGTCATCCGGTTTGACCCACTTGTTCCGATCGTACTCTTGTATCTCGGGATGGGACCGTGTGTCGCCTGGGCTCGACCTCGGTTGACTTGTCCTACCTTCTTGTTGTTGAGGAGATGGGCTATAAGCAGGCACGTTGATGAACACATTCGTGTATTGGTGTCTTCTTGGATACTGCGTCTGTGATTGATTTGGTTGTGTTCGATATTGCAGTAGGAGTTTCGGTTCGTATACCCTGAAAAGATCATAAAAATCTTGCACGATCCTCGCAAGATCAAGTGCAACGTAATCTTGGTCCTCGAAATGATTTCTAATGTATTTAAGAAACTTTTTTAATCCACCGATTTTACATCGGCAGTCTAGAATGGCTCCAAAACCGTATAATAATGGAACATTTCCAGCCTCCCAATATTTTAAAAACTTGGCTCTCATTGCTTGAATACAATCTTAAAAAATTGTTTCGTTTTTATATTTATCAAAATGCACAGCAATTGCGGTCATAGTATGAAGACCGAGAAAAGAAGTAGGAGTGTAAACAACGGAAAGATAACAAGTTTCTTTGTAAAAGAACGTCAAGAAAAGAAACAAATTATTCAGCCATCTTAATATCATATTTGGTGATAGCGTCATCGCCATGTTCACTGTTAATGTAAGAAACAATAACATTGACATAATGCTCGGATAAAAAGTTGGTCAACATAAGAAAGGTAGAATTCCACATAATTTTGTTATCTAGATGAAACGTGCGCTCTTAAAGACCGTTGTGTCTAAGGCGTCTCTTAAGCTCGTCTACTCTACTGGTTGAACTATTGATCCAACTAATGTAATTCCTAATTTTGTTGATGGATGGGTCATAACTAGCGGCTCTAGCTTGAACTATAAGGTTTATGATATGGGTAGCACATTGTTGATGAAAAAGGGTATCGTCACAATGAAGTCTATCCTTTAACTCTCTAACCATGGCGTTGTTGCTTGTGGCGTTATCTAAGGTTACGTATATAATCCTATCGGTCAAACCCCACTCAGCTATAACACTAACTATGATATCTAAGATGTTTTGACTAGTGTGAGAACCTTCTATCATCCTAAAGGCTATTATACGTTTGTTGAGGTTCCAATCGTCGTCTATATTATGCACTACAACACTCATGAAATCCATCTTTGATTGACAAGTCCATATATTCGAGGTTAAGGCTACACTATACCTACCAGATGATATTGTGGCTTTCATTTGTTCATTTTCTCCTAAAAACCATTTTAGGATATCGGATCTCAAGGCTTTCCTAGACATGATTTGAACGTTTGGAATTATAGAACTGATAAATCTAACAAAGCCTTGAGATTCGATATGACTAAAAGATTGATCGGTGGAAACAAAATATTCTACTAAATCGCGTCTAAAGAGACAGGATCGATGTGACTTACAGTGCTTGACGAGGCTCCAGATTGCGTCCCCTGGCAGTGCCTGTGATGACTCCACAAGAGCGACGTCCCGACTCTTATGTTGTGAGCGCTGAAGATTTTGCCACAATTGTGATATTTTTGACCTTTTCGTTGTTCGAAATCACCTCTTCAAACCACGTCCACACAACGGACCTAGCACGACGCCGTGGTTGTTGTTGTGATTGTTGAGGTGGTTGTTATTGTTGAGGTGGTGGGTGCTCGTCGTTGTCGTCGTTGTTGTGTCTCCTCTTGTTGTTCATGTTGTCGAGGGCATGGAACTCTAACGGCAGGATCGACTTGACTTTGACTTCGACGTTGAGGTGGTGGTGGTGGTAGGTCTTCTTCTTCCTCCTCCTCCTCTTCTTCATTTGGATTTTGGGTTTCATCGTCATCTTCTTCTTCATTTGAATTTTGGGATTCACGCATATGTTGTTCGTATTCTTGAAATGCTTCATAAGCCACTTCGGATGGCGGAATTTGAGCTTGATACGCTTGCTCGGGATCCATTTGAGGGTAGTATGGTACTTGGGTGTTTGGAATTTCAACGAATTCAGAATGGCCGAAAGTAGGAGCAACATAATTTGGATCGAAACTGTATTCAGTGTTTAGGTCGGGGTGTTTTGAGACAAGTGCAACCAATTTTCTTCAAATCGGTGCATTTGTTGACCTAGGGAAGCTCTTCCCCTTCGACCTCCTCGGTTGTGGGATGAGGATGCCATGAAAAATTGAGATTGAGAGAGTTTGAGAAAGTTTGAGAGAGTTTAGGAGAAATGTGTGAAGAAAATGAATGAAATGAGGGGTATTTATAGATTTTAGAAATAAATTGGTTAAAAAAAAAATTATCCGAAATAGCCACCAACGGCTCTTTTAAAACGGTTAAAATTAAAACAGCTATTTTTTCGGTCGTTGGATCTTCGGCCAGAATTTAAAAAAAAATTCTCGTCCGGGACTAACGGGATCACCGTGTCCCGTTAGTCCCGTTAACGGGACTTCCGTCCCGTCCAGTCATAGTAGCGGGACTCCCGCTCCCGCTCCTGTGCCTAACGGTAGCGGGGATTCCGTCCCGTCCCGCTACCGTTAGGCTAGGTTTACTTCCGTGCACTTCCTGCTGGTTCCGTGTGTTGACTTGAAGAGATTCCTTCCATTCATCTTCTCCCATGGAAAGCTTCCTTCCACAAACGTTTTGCGGCCGGAAGGAACCGGAATTTCGTCGTCCTTCCGTACCATAAGCACAAGTTTAGTCGCGGACAAATTGAGGAAATGAAATGAAATTGATTCATTAAACTTAACATTCTTATGTTTGGTTTATATTCAAATGGTGGAATTATGATTCCATGGAATAATCATTACCTCTGTTAAACTTTCAAAGGCAACACAAAAAATAAATAAATAAAAGAATTACTTTCAAAATCTAAACAAAATTTTAATGACGATAAAAACAAATAAAAAAAAACAGATTTAAAAAGAAAAAAAAATTGAACCTCTATTTTACAAAAAAAAAAAAAAAGATTATTTACAGCAATGTCCCTTGAACTCATGCACGTTTAACACTATGTCCCCTCAATTTGAAAATCGTATACAGCCAACCTTAAAATCTTGCATCGTAGCAAACTCAGGCCTTCTGTCACATATTCTTGATGGACGTTGGGTGTGTGGTCACGTTTTAGCACGTGACAAAGGAAAGTATCAAAATGCCCTTAACATTAAAGAGAAGTTAAAAAAACCTTAGTTCATCTTCTTCTTCAATCTTCTTTTTGGAACTCGTCTGCAACTAGAGTCTTCGAGAGAGCCAAATACTTCCGGCAAGAGTTTTTTTGGAAGAGAGAGCAAGCGGTGCAGAGTCCCCAGCACTCGACCTTGTGATCGTCTTCTCTGATCTTACATAAGTGTCGAGAACCGGCGGAGAGGGAAATGAATCGGGTTTTGATCGGCGGGTTGTTGTTTCCGTTGACTATTTTGCCGAAGCAATTCAACTCTCCGGTGAGCTCCGAAATGGCGCAAAGAGAGGATTTGGAAGCGGCGAGCAAAGAGTGATGAGATTTTGGTCGGGATTTTCAGATCGCCAGAGTTTGGTCCAAAGAAGAGTAGACCGTCGTCTCTTGTATCGCCGCAGGTGAATCCGTATCCGGCGACGATGTTCTTGAAGGTCGTGGTTTGGTTCCGTGTCAGGGTTTCGGCGGTGATTTGGTTCAGGGTTTTGACTATTTTCCAACAGTCAATGGTGCCGTAATTGTTCTCGGACTAGTACGGCCCTTTGATCGCGCACAAGTGGGACTTCCCAGCAGCGATGGCGGAGTACGCAGTGGCTCTGAACTCCTCAGGGACAACGAGATCGTCGGAGGCTTCGGTACGGGGTCCATCAGAACGCTTGAGAGATGTTCGACGAAATGCCGCAGAGAAAACCTTCACCGCCGGAGAGCGCGAATATGGCGGGAATTTTGCCGAGGTTTTGATCGGGGTCCAGCAAAACGCCTGAGACATTTTCGACGACACCGCTGAAAGCTTCTCTCTCCTTGGCCGTCTTCGCCGTCACCAACGGAGGAAGCCACGCATTGTAAAAATACATTTTTTCTGATCCTGATTTCGAAACCTAGCAATCGAAAAAGAGGAATAGAAGCTCATTCGCTACTGAATGAATGAAAGGTTGGGACTCTGAGATAGTTTAAGTAGTTTTTGTTTTCTTTTATATCAAAAAATGAAAGTATTATAGTCTATTGTTATTTATTTATTTCTTTGATATTATGACATTTTTAAACAACAATTAAAAAAAATGATATAAAATAAAGAAGAAAAGGAAAAAAAAATACATTTTTACCCTTGTTTGTTTAACACCGTCAGATAAATTTTGACGGAAGGACTATGTTTGTTACAATGCAAGATTTTAAGGTTGGTTGTGTACGATTTTCAAATGGAGGAGGCATAATGTTACACGTGCAGGAGTTCAAAGGGCATTGCTGTAAATAATCCAAAAAAAAAAAAAAAACTTCATTCTTGTTGAAAAAAAAAAAAACACACACACACAAACACCATTTAACTCGGGCTTAAAAATTCTGCAATAGATCTTTCATTTATTATTAAAAAAAAAAAAAAAACATTAATGTTGTTGCGATTCGGGCTTCCTCGTCCTAGAACACGAAGGAAACATTTTTGTGGAGCATAGTTGTTTCAAGCAAAGATTGAAATTCCGCGGATTACAGTCGAAAACCGGATCGGAAATCATTTTTCTAGAGTCCCGGTACTGGTGTGTACAAAATCGGAATTTTTCTTGGATTCCGAGGAAACTGTTCCGGTTTTCGACGTTTTCCGTGGAATCCTTTCACTTTCCGGTTGTCTTTGGGAAAATTCTAACGCATTCCGACGGAAACTTACCTGTAAGTGGTCAAATACTGGTAATTCTTAAAATTTGATGATATTTAGTGTTTTTCACGAAATTTGTCATTAGTTTTTTATGATTTAGTTCAAATTCTTACTTTCTAACTTCATTATTGTGTTTAACTAGAGTTTGTATTCGATTTTTTTGTTACATCCGAAAATAGGGTTTAGATTTGAATGTGTTTTTGAGTTTTTTTTGTAAAATTAATTGTAGAACATGAATTTTTATATATAATTAGTTGATTTTTAACATGAATATTATCATTATTTTGATTTTGTACTTTGTATTGAACTATGTCATTAAGTTTGTGCTGGATTCTTGTTGAACTATTATTGTAGACTTTTTTTCATTTTTATTCTATGTTATGTCTTATTTTTTTTAAATATTTATTCACTACATTCCTCTCGATAAGTACGATATTTGACGGTAATAATGAAAGATTAGATGTCAATCTTTATATATATAAAAATTAAGTCAATCTCCAAGGCTGAATTTTGGGAACATGAATGTTGGCAGTCAACAAGAATACTAGATAAGATTTAAAATGTTGTTTTGAAAATCTCATCGAAATTGGAATTTCACCGGTCATCATCGTCGGTAAAAAAAAAATTGGTCGACAACTTCTTTAACTAATTTCACCAATCCCTTGAAAATAATTTAAATATGAGAAATTTGATAAATGCTACACCATAAAGTCTTTCGTGTCAAACAAGGTTTGAAATTCCAGGGAAACCAGACGGAAACCAATCAGGAAACCATTATTTTCAAAGTCTCGATACTGGTATGTACAAAAACTTTCACCTTTCTTATTTTTCTTGGATTCCAAGGAAACTGTTCCGGTTTCCGGTGTTTTCCGGGGAATCCGTCCACTTTCCGGTTGTCTTTAGGCAAATTTTCACGCATTCCTACGGAAATTTATCGGTAAGTGGTCAAATACCGACAATTCTTAAAATATGGGGTAATTAAGCTAAATGGCCTCCCGAAAATAAGCAATTGTTTTTTAGCCCACATTATGTTAATTTATGGTTAATAGCCAATTGGATTTATTAACAGTCAAAAGTAGACAGGATTGCCCTGTGTTATTCCCGCCCATTTTGTGATCACGGGTATTTAGAAAATCAGCTGTAATATTCGGTCATTAATTCATTAATTTATGGTCATCATAACTATCGCGTTATTTCTGGAAGCAAATTAAAATTCATTAATTTGTTGCTCCTTACTCTCTCCACAACCCACCCTCTCCTCCGAAGCCACCACACCACTCCACCAACACCCTCCTCCTGCTCTCTCCGCCTCCTCGCTGCCGTCATCCTCGCCGATGACGATGACGAAGACGACGGAGAAGAACAAATCTCCGTCGGCGGAGAGAGTTACGCGTACTTTGATGATCGGAGGACCAGGAAATTCTCGGATCTCCTTGGATTCCCACCACCAGGGACTGATCTCGATCGATTGGCCCGCTCGTCGTCCACGCTGAGAGGCAGATCTGCCACGAAGAACAGCCTCGTCACCGGTAAAATCTCCGGCGCCTCTCACTTCGTCCTCCTCTCCGCGATCTGCCACGAAGAACAGCCTCGTCGCCGGGAAAAACTCCGGCGCCTCTCACTTCGTCCTCCTCTCCGCGATCTGCGTCCAAAGGTCCCAATCGGAATCATGGACTCCGCGAAGAATAGTTTTTTTTTTTTTTTGTTGTTGCTCACATTAATAGTATGTTCATGTAAATAGAAAACATATTTACCGTATATTCGTGTAAATACGAAGCATATTTACAGTATATTCATTGTAAATACAAAGCATATTTACAGTATATACACTGTAAATACAAAGCATATTTACAGTATATTCGTGTAACTAAACTGAAAAAAAATTCTGGAAATTATGAATATATGGAAGACTAAATAATATTACTAAATGAAGAATATATTTACAAATTTTATCCATAATGAATTGCCACGAAAATATAAACTAATTACCTAAAGTCAACGCTAAAAACTTCCAAATACATAACAATAAATGGGCTGAGAACTTTCAAAATCTGCAGGAAATTTCAAATTTCAAATTTGAAAACTTCCCTATTCGATTTCATTATTTAATTCGAAATTTGAAAAAAAAACGGTCTAATTAATAAAATCTGCCGAATTAAATAAGGGCAAAAGTGTAAACCTAATTTAATTAATAAGCTGTCACGTAAGCAATATGGATATTTACAGGAAATTAACGAAAGGTTGGCTAAAAAAAATTGTTAGTGTTTAAGATGACTACGCAGCCAATTATTTGTAAAATATGATGATATTTAGTATTCTTCGCGAAATTTGTCATTAATTTTTTATGATTTAGTTCAAATTCTTAATTTCTAACTTCATTATTGTGTTTAATTGGAGTTTGTATCCAATTTTTTTCAATTTTTTTGTTACATTAGAAAATAGGATTTAGATTTAAATGTGTTTTTGACTTTTTTTTGTTAAATTAGTTGTAGAATATGAAATTTTATGTACAATTAGTTGATTTTTAACATGAAGATCATCATTATTTTGATTTTATACTTTGTATTGAACTATGTTATTAAGTTTGCGTTTGATTTTTGTTGAGCTATTATTGCAGATTTTTTTCCATTTTTATCCTATGTTATGAATGAAATTTTTTAAAAATATTTATTCATCATTCCTCTTGGTAAGTACGGTATTTGACGGTTCCTCGACGGTAATGGTATTCTCAACGGTAAAGTTTTCCTTTTCCTTTTCTACTTTCCATGGTATTCCTTTCGAATACCAGTGGTTACCGGTAAATTATGAACTTCGGAACGGTAACGGTAACGATATTTCGATCCTTGGATGAAACACATACCGTGTTGAAGTGACCGAGGACAATGGAGGCGGGGAGCAGTCGATGGCAATGAAGAAAGAATTAATCGATGGCGATGGAGGCAAAATCGGTCGATAGTTGTGGGTGAGCAAGGACGAAGCAGCATGACGATGGTGTAAACAGTATTCGACAATGACGATGACGATGGAAAGCAACGGTCGATGACCCTATCAACAGCGGCAGATGATTTTCTTCAAGAGATCTCTTCTTCAAACCCTAATGTTCGGAAGAGAGAGAAAATTATATTAAGTCAAAATGTTGTCTATTTCAGGGTATAATTTCGTCATTTTAGTTACACAGAGGGTATAATTTCGTCATTTTAGTTAAACAGGGGGTATGAACTCGACATTTTTGAAAATCGGGGGTTAAACTCGACATTTCACTAAAACACAGGGTATAAATGTGTTATTTTTCCTTTTGTTTTTATTTAAGGGTAAGTTAGACTTTTCAAATGGGTGTGTGTAGGGTTTTATAGATAATTGGTACATAAGTGTCTTTCATCTATCTTTATATTTTATATTTTCTCTCAATTTCTAGGTTTTTAAAATCGGAGAAAGTTTTGACCAAGTGTTCAAGTTTCAACCAAGTGATTTTTGTCCAATTTTTAGTATTTTTTTTATGAGTTTGTTCAGCTTCTTGTGTTCTATACCAATATTCTGTGGTATTCGACCAATTCACTATGTTGGGTGTTTTGACTAATTTACTTTGATTTTCGACTAATGTTCTTCTATTTTCGACCAATTAAATAATTACACTGACTTGTGTTTGATTAATATTTACAGAGCTATGAGTTGTTACTGGCGCATTTCAAGCATTACGATGGTCATATTATATACAGGACATCGCACATACTGCATGACATTATTGCATTGTTTACATCCAAATGACTTTCAAAGAGTGTTGAAGGAAGCCCATTTGAAGCCGTGTTAACGCTTCCAGGTGTTCAGTTCTCGGGAAAACTCATTGACCAAATGCTTCAGAGACGGGCATTATGCATTTATGTCATCAAGCATATTGAGTAAATGATGATGAAAAGAGAGTTTGATCATATTAAAGACGAAAATATGATACAATTTAGACAAAAATGGGCTGTAGACATTTTCAACCGGTTTGTGATGCCTTGGAAAAAAAAAATACGTGTTGTAGTACTTCACATTTTGTAACTTTGTCCCTGAATTGAATATGAATATGGTCATTTTTCACTTTGAATATTAATGTGTTGATTTTTCATTTTAGATTCTCAAAAATAGTCTTGATGATTACAATAGAATGAAGTACTTCATCATACATAATACTGATAAAAAAAGAAAAATGAAACTTAAACTCGAACAGTACACGACCCATTATTATGGGCCCGATAACCGCAATTGCTCCATTTGCGGTGGATCACACAATAGTCGTTTGATCTTCGGTCTTCCTCCGTTACTCTTTTTCTTTGGACGACCGGCTGGTACGCTGTCAACTGGCACCTTCACCTCCATGTTCATCAGCGATTCTGGAGCATTCCACTTGCTTTCGAGACCACAAGTATAGAAAACATCCGTGTAAACAACATATGTTCACCATTGGACCTATTTTATTTTCACAAATAAAGTCATGGTCAATTGGTCTAAACTTGGATCAGATTGATCGAAAAACGAAAGTTTACCATTAAATAAATGGTCAAAAATTTAAGAATTGGTCGAAATTTTGTAGAAATCAGTCGAAACAAAACTAAATTTGGTCGGAAAATACTAAACGGTCAAAAATTCATAAACTTGGTCGAAAATTCAAGATATCGATCGAAAATATGAAGAATCCGCAATTTTTTGGTCAATAGAAAAAAATAAGAACTTATAAATGAACGATTATATGTCGAAACACAAATAAGACGTACCCTTTACTTTTAGATGTCGACTTTCACTTTTCACACTTCCAACAGTGACATTCTCTCTCTTATCTTCTCTTTGTACGCATGAATAACAATGAGAAAACCCAAAATTCAATAGCTTAAACACACTTTATTTTGATTTTGATATCTTGCAAATAAAATAAAAATGAAAGGTAATTTGGACTTTTCAAGTAGGCATGTGAAGGATAATTTGGTGTCAAACCAAAAGCTTCAAAGTGTAGCATTTATCAAATTTCTCTTCATTTTCCTTATAACAAATACCGAAGGTGGCTTTTTATGATGAAAAGTTGTAATATGGATCTTCTGTCTTTTAGGTCATTCTGTGGTCTATAGACAAGATTATTCTATTTGTCAATACTGAAATGAAAATAGAATATATTTCAAGAGAATTCGGATCATATTCAGAGGCCCATAAATAGTGTCCTCTCTATCAACTTGCATTGCATGAACTTGAGTCACATGGACAATTTCATCGAGGTAGAGGGGGGAAAAAAACTAATAAAATTTCACACGACAAATATTAAAAAGAAAATTTAATAACCCTCGATAAAAAAATCTGCAGCAAAATATGCAATCTGCCATTCAAATATAAACCAGTCAGCATCTATTACTATTAGTAATAAATATAATATCTACATGATTGTATGTATACCGTCTTTTCCTCCTGTAAGTTCCTTATTGTTCAATTTTTTTTTCACCATTTAACTTGGAAAAAAAAAATTCCCCAAAATGTGACTAGTTTTCACTCTCCCAAATAATTTTAACTGCTCCAAAAACCGACACTAAATTCAAATCATAGATCATCTTCCGATTTATCTTTGCTCCGCCGCGTATAGATGTCAACGGGCGCGGTTGTGGAGCCAAGGTTGTATTGCTTGAATCTGCGGTTTGGCGAGCTGTCATGTTGATCAAGATAAACCACGATCACAGTTATGTCGTCGTGGAAATGTCGCCTTGTTCCTTTGACGATTTTCTTTATGTCGTTGTATCTCATCTCTCTTTTCTTGGCAGCCTCTTGAATCGCAGCACGTACGAGTCGCTTTGCGATTCCCTGCAAATTATAAAAAATCGGCTCAATAATAAAATAAAATAAAAATTAAAAGAATGTCGGGAAAAATTTAGCATATGTAAATATGTTCAGTTGTATAGGTGGTGAGCTTCATAACAGGTTCATTATTCTGGACCAAAATGCCACTCGCAGAATAATTCGGGAAGCACTTTTAAAAGCCTATAAGAAAATGACGGGAGATATTTGGATTTGTGGATCAAGTAAATGAAAGATAGTTACTCACAGCTCTTGGGTTACTAGACACAATCTCAACAGCGTCCTGATCGCTCAACTGTTCCCACAGGCCGTCGGATGCGAAAATGAGGAACAAATCCTGCGGTCCGAGCTTCCTCGTGAGGATCGAGGGCTCCGCTGTCATCACGGGCCGTCTCAGAGGAATAGGGTTCCCGAATTGCTGGAAGATCGGGTCTCGGATAAAGTCGGGCTTCTTCAAATAGACATCGCCGATCGATCTCGAGACCTAAGATGCACACACACAAAAATAAAACTTGTAAAGATAATTTAAATCCACCCGGAAAACTAGTCAAATCTATCCAATACCAAAAAAAAAAAAAAAAACCACACACACACACTATAACAAGGGCTTTAGTGAATAATTAATCTCACTTCGACAAACACTCACTGAATCCATGAACCACATTCTTAAAAGACAAAAACAAGCTGAATGAATTCAGGAACTATCTTATTTGATTTGGCCTTCCTTTCTACTCAGATATGCAAGCTCATGTGTAACAAACTAGCTAAAGCCCCAGAAAGAATAAGAGAGATGGGTTATGATTCTACAGTGAACCAGTTCATTTGAGTCTAATGATTAACACACACAGAAAAAAAAAAAGGTCCCAAGAATTTTACCTGAATGATGCCTTTAATTCTCCAGACGCCGCGAGTGTAAACGACGATGTGAGCGTCGTCGGGGTGAAGAGCCTCGACCTCCTTCCGGACCTCCTCGACTGCGACGTTGTGATCGGTGGAGAGTCGCTCGGCCACCACGGAGCTCTTCTTGGTCCCCAAGCCCTGCTTTCCCAGGACCGCCCTCGAGTCTCCCAGGTTCGCCACGTGGAGGACGTCGTTGGCTATGGCTCCGACGAGGCAGCACGACCCCACCGAAGCAATCTGAGGCCTCGCCGCCAGAGACCGCTTCACCAGCCTCAGAAACT
This sequence comes from Urtica dioica subsp. dioica, assembly GCF_054948205.1. Lineage (NCBI taxonomy): Eukaryota > Viridiplantae > Streptophyta > Magnoliopsida > Rosales > Urticaceae > Urtica > Urtica dioica. The sequence goes on along the minus strand of NC_142763.1, from coordinate 30,524,432 downwards.
CCTCCTCCGTCGCGCTGAACGCCTTCCTGATCACCTCCGCCGATAATCCCCCGTGCTCCGTCGCAAACTCTGCACGGAAAATCCAAGATATGATAAGCCAGAGAGTCTTTCAAATTCGAATTCTGTTGTAGAGAAAGAGAGAGAGAGTGATTACTCTGCATATAAGGGAAGAGGTGTTTGTTGACGAATCTAGAAGCTTCGGGACCGCCGTGACCGTCGTAAACGCCGACGAACGTCGCGGAAGGCGAAGTGAAGACCTGACTCTGGTCCTCGAGACTCGAGTTCGCCTGAACCACGGCGATGGAGAAATCGCCGGAAGCGTGAGCCTTTAAGTCCGTGTGCCACATAAGTCCGTCTCCTCCTCCGCCGCCGCCGCAGCACCGCCGGAGCGGCCTGTAACACAGCCTCAACATCGGCGTTGTTCTCTCTCTCTCTCTGGTTCTTGTTCTTCGTTTTCGTGCGCGTAATAGGTATCTTGGTTGGCTTGGTTTGAGAAGAAATGTTTGTTTGCTTTGTTTTAGGTTAGGTGAAGAAAATCTTTTAAAAGAGGAGAGAAAAATGTGAAGAGAGAGAATAAGGAAAAAAAAAGTTGTGAAGAAGAGAAAGAAATGAAATGAAAGAAAAAGAAAAGTCCGCAGCGTTAAGAGGACGGTATTAGACGTGTTCGCTGATAACATTTGAAACCCACTCAAAACTCCCAAACTCGACTCATCTCAACTCATCTCAACTCAACTCAAAATATAATTTTTTTTATATTTATTTTTATATATATAACCGCGTAAATTAAAGACAACGATGACTCAGAAAGCTCACCCGTTTAGTCTGGTTTGGTTTTTTTTTTCTTTCATCTTTTTCCCTTTTTCATTTTCCTTAACTTTCGCTTGACTTTTGCTTAACTATTATATATTTGGCCAAGCTACATCATAATTATATATGGTATATGAAATTTATTTGTGTGTACTTTCCTTCATAGTGGTGGGATGATACTATAATCAATGACATTCAAAGAGTGCGCGTTTCTCATTAAAAAGATAATGCATAAATTATATTAAATAGCTTATCGAACCACGTTGGAAAAGATTTATAACACCGTGGGTATTTTTTTTTTTTTTTGGTCTATTTTATAATTTTTTCCTATCTTTAAAGAATTCCATTAGGTAATTTATCGCTTACCACTAGCGTACTGTAACTTCAATTTTACTAATTTATCGCTTATTTTATGTGTATATCGTGATAAATGTCAAAAATTTATCGCGATTTATTATATAAATAAATTAATATAAATAAAATATAAGGCATATGCAAAAATTTTGAATTTTTTTTACGAAATTTGATAAAATATTTGCGAAATTATTTGCAATATTTGTGGTATTTGTAAAAGAAAATTGTTGTATTTACGAAATTTGTAAAAAAAAAAAATGAAAACATTTGCATTATATACTCGAAACTCTATTGTGAGTTTGCAGAATCCGCAATATTTGAAACCCTGGGTAAGATTCTCTAAGCGTTGATACAATACATATTTGACTCCAAGCAACATCATACCTTACAATGGAATCGAATAATGTTCATAGGGTTTGTAAAATATCTAAAGCTCATATGTGAAATATTATAAGAGATTTGTAAGTAACTAGGTCACTTTAAACATGTGATTTTGGATCTAGCCTATGTTTGACAATTTTTAGGGATATAGCCAAATGACTTATGTGGCAATAATTAAAGTCTGATTTGCCCTTATTTATTAACAAATTCGTCCCTTTCTCTTTCCTATTTTTTTTCAAATAATTTTTTTTGCATCAAAACTTCAAAAATTCGTATCTTTCTCATACGAACTCGAAATTGAGTGATTTCAGATCCTACAAATTCGTGGCGTCGAGATCTTCAAAAATAGACCCATTGTGTTTGATGAAAAATTATGTTTAATGCATCATAGTTACGCTTCCATTTATTTTTTTTGATAATTTCAAAAATTTCCAGTTATTTCCATATTTAATGTAGTAACGTGATTTTTCTACATCTATGGTATTAAACATGATTTTTCATCAAACACAATGGATCTATTTTTGAAGATCTCGGCGTCACGAATCCGTAGGATTTGGAATCACTCAATTTCGAGTTCATATGAGATAGATATGGTTTTTTGAAGTTTTTATGTAAAAAAAATGTAGGAAAATAGTAGGAGAGAGAAAGTGACGAATTTGTTAATAAATAAGGGTAAATCAGACCTTAATTATTGCCACATAAGTCTGTTGACTATTTCCCTAAAAATTGTGAAACATATGCTAAAAACAAATTTTATAGTTTCATTTTGGCTATTTCGCTACACTGCCATATTATAAAGTACATAAATTTTTTAGCTTTACTCTTATAAGTTATAATTAATGGGCGAATCTGATCAACTAAAAATTTTGAAAAAAAAATACCTCAAGTGTTCTTCAAGGTTTCGGAATAAAAATGCTAGAACTATATGCTTAATGATTAAATATAATTATATTACAAAGATCCAATATTTATTAACAAGATTATTAGAAAATTTATGTGATTGAATAGGTTAGTGTCTTAGAGTTTGCGTTCAAATAAAGACAAATTTTGTGAGATTTGCTAAAAGCTGGTTAGAAAATAGTTTGATATAAAAACAAAATAAGTGACTGATTTCTTCATAAGTAATGTGTCAAAAAATAAATTTTACTATGTTAAGCTACTTAGCACTCTCCTCTCGTAGAGGCGCCAATAGCGCATTGTCAGCAATAAGTCGTATCATTTGGGTTTATAAAGTCGTATTTTTAATATTTGCAACCAAGCAATCACTTGTTTACACCTTAATCAAGTTTGAGTTAACTAAAATAATCTAATTGTCCTAATCACACATTTCCAATAAAAAATATTATTCTCGTTTACCATTTGAATAATTTATGCATCATGTGATATAAATATGGACAAAAAATTTATAGCCTCTCCGGAGATTTTCTTTTTTATTATAGCGACGCTGAAATACTACCACGGTTCTGACTATACGCGTTTTTCTTCCAAGGTTTTAATATGGTACAAGTGCAACAATACTATTAACAAATCGTTTCATTAGTTATTTAAGCTAACCCAATAACATGTTTACTGCAAATTTCAAACCACCTCAACCACGAGAATTTATACATATATTTTTCATAGTAACTCTTGAATTCACTACATCTTGGTTTGTGGATTTGTAGTGTTAATATTTAGGAATAAAAGCCATTTTCTAATAAGGATATTGTAAAAGATTTGCAATAGGTCAAGGAATATGCTTTATGTCGTGGTTCTCATTATTTCTTTGCCCCTCTTACTTTAAAAAAAAAAAGTTATATATGTCGAATAATTTAGACTACACACACACAAAAATAGAGAACCTCTTTCTCCATAAAAGCATCTCCAAACTAAAACTCCATAAATGCAATATTTTACACTCCAAACTGCAATTTAAGTCACTTCAAACAATATTTCATCTCAGACTCGATACTCCATTTTTAACACCAAAAAAAACATATTACATATTTTCTCTAATATTTTAATAATTTTAACTTCTAGTTATTTCACTCTAGTCCATATGTATATTTAGTTTGTTTCTTTTGGGAAATTCAAATTATTATTTGTAAAAAATAAATGAAAATGGTGATATTTGCAATATAACATATTTTTAGGGAGACATGTCATGTATAATAAACTGAATGGATATGTCTAATATTTCTTAAAACTGAGGGTATAAATTACGCATTTTGATTAAACAGAAGGGATACTGCTGATATTTTCCCTTTATTTATTTTTAGTTTATAACATTTAATTCCTGAACTATGATTTTGTGCGTACTTAATTAACAGCTATTAACGCATATTTACTGCAAAATGTGAAGTCCAATACTCCCATTTCCTTTTATTTACTAACTACAAAATAGATAGTTACAGTTATTAACTACGAAAAAGCTTTTTTTTGGGTTTTTTTATTTACAGAGAATGGTGATAAAAGCGGAAACAGAATCACGAATTCAAAGAGAATCACAAGGATAAAGCTATATTATTTTGAATGGTAAAGCTCAATTCTAAAAATCAAGATTTTTTTTTAAATCCTTGTCATTAATTGATACTTTTAGAAATTAATTTATTATTTTTATTGATTTATTAACACTTGTCATTAATTGCAGATTTTTATTATTTATTTCTAATTTTATTTTGTTCATTATAGCGGGAGTTGTTTAAGGGTATTTAGGTCAAATGTATCTCTTAGTTTAGACGGGTTGGCTATTTTACAGAATGTTTGCAAACATTGACTACATACAAAATTTCTAATTTATTTTGAGCTAGAAATCTACAACACCCTATCATATAAATTTAGAATGATTATGTGGCTCTTCAATAAATACATAATATCATTATATATATATAGTATAAATACACATTACATATAACATTTAATTACTTGGCAAACAATTATAAAGTCAAGTGCGTGATACTAAAATACTAATTAGAACTTTACACGTATAAAAAAAACATAAATTATAGATAACAAAAATACAAAACATAAAAAATTTATCATTTAGTCTTTCATTTATATTTTTTTTTTCCACACATTATTTGTCAATACGTTTGCACTTAACTTTGGAATGTATTATGTCTATCATATTCTTTGCACTTTATTTTTAATGTATAATGTTTAGTAATTTATTTTTTAGCGTTTTAATTTGTATATATGCCATGTAATATGAAATGTAATAAGTTTTGAGGTTGTTTTTGGAAATAGTTAAATTATTTAAATATTACTAAAATCTCACTCCAAAATTGAGTTGATGAAGAGTAAAACTCCATAATTTGAGTTTTCATATTCACCAACTTCAAACGATGTTGGATTGGAGGATACCCAACCTCATTTTGTCACATCTCACTCCATTATGGAGTGACTTGAAGATGGTCTAACAGAAGAAAAAAAAAAAAAAAAAAAAAAAAAAAAGTCTAATAGTTATTTTGGATTCAAATACTCGTGACTAAACTTGGGTCATTGGACGCAGTGAAATTTTTACTTCCAATAAGACGGAATCCTTAACAAAAAAAAGTTTATGGTCAAACCGGAATAGAAACTTTCCTTCAGTTTCTTTTGTCACTATTAATGAAATAAATTAAATTTAAACCTAAAATATATCCTATAGTCCGGATAAATCGAAGAATAGTGCCAAAACAGTACTAGAATTTTCGGTTATGTGAAATAGTACAAGAAGCTACTTTCTGATTTCCTGAACGGTGCCGAAACGGACGGAATTTTTGGTTTATTCCATTATAATAGACACCTTGATATTTCAAATCTTATTTTATTTTTATTCACTTTGGTTTTACTATCGATCTCCTTTTTCATTTACTCTCTCTCTCTCTCTCTCTCTCTCTCTCTCTCTCTCTCTCAAATCCAGCAATCACATTCAAACTCCATCTTCAAACTAAAATGAAAGTTTAAAATAATATTTTGTATTTTTTTTATAATTTCACATTATTTTACAAGTATACATATATTTTTGAAATCATATTTCCTTTTTAGAAAATAATGGATTTTGTTGCAACGTGTTGTGTTTTTTTAATAGTAAAAATATTCAAAAAAAAGTAATTTAATTTTATGACAAAATATGCACAATAGGATAACGTACGACAAACTATGAAAATCATCCTCTCAATATTTTTATAATATGTTTTAATTAAATTTTATATTTTGCTTCCAATATGTTATGGATTTTGCTGGAACTGAGTAAGTATTAATTTATGTCAACTATAACAATTATGTTGGGATTCTTCATTAGAAGAAACGTTTTTAGATCCATTATGGCACAGTCTTTTTCAAACATAAATAAGGATTTAAGTTTATAAATCTAGCAATAATATGAAAACTCAAATAATTAGCCAAAGCTTTTTATTTTTTAATATGATCTAAGGAGCTTAGTTTATTGATCTTAATTATTAGAAATCTCAATCTGACGGAGCCTTAAATGTTGGGTTTTATTTTAATAACTTTGTTTTAGCTTTTAAGTGTTACTATATAACACGCAAAGGGGTCAAAATCTTCCATCAGCGTTACGTCATACATGGTTTTGATGTGAATTCAATCGTACATGCACGTATGGTTTGCTTGCTGTAGACCATTGATTTATAATTATAGATCAACACTAGTGACGTCTTCTATTAGACCATCTCCAACCCATACCCATAACATCAAAATAGTGTAACTTTTGCATCAAAATAGTGCAACATCAAATAATGTTTTCATATCAAACCCACAAAACCAAATAACACACCAAAAAAATATTATATTTTCATATTACTTCATATCAATTACAAATTACCCTTCTATTAATTTATTATGTCAATAATAAGCTAATTAAATAGTATATTGTTTTTTTGCATCAACATATCAAATTAATTTTACAATTTTATTAAGCATTATGTTAATACTACAAAATGAATATATAAAAAAATCACACTAAAAAAATAAACAGTGGAATAACATTTATAGAATAAAGATTACATAAATACATTACATTTCATTAGTAAAATTAAATATATCAAATAAACTAAACAAAAGAAACACAAGATCAATTTCAACAACATGGATAAGGAAATTTCGGGCAATACATCAACAACATCCGAGCACCCAACTCTGATGATATACCGAACTATTAAATAATAGTTTTTTATGTAATTTGTGATATTTATTTGCTTATGTATGCACTTGTATTTTTTTTTCCATTAAGTCGTGTGTGGCAAGTATAATTTTAATTGAGATTGTACTTTTATGATTTTTAGTATATTGGTGTTTATTTTATTTGATAGGTAATTGGTGTTTATTTTATTTGATAGGTAATTGGTGTTAAATTAATGTTATATATTTTCATAAATTATTTAAATAGGCTCAAAATTATAAATATGTTTTATCTGAGGATGAATTTGCAATTAATAATTTTGTTGCACCAAAATGGTGATAATGAATAATGTTGCACCAAATATAGTGATAAACTATTCATTGCACCATTTTGGTGCAAAATATGGTGTGGGTTGGAACAAAACCCACACCAAATGTGTCACTTCTCACATCAAAATAGTGTGGGTTGGAGATGATCTTAGTAACGTTTACCTCTATAAATTTAATCTATATATTGTTCCTTTCGAAGCTCAAATTATTTATTTGCTTGAAAACCTATTACACAATACACTTCACTTAAGAAATTATTTTATTTGAGGAGAAGGAAAATGACAATTCTTGCTTTACAATAGAAAGGAAAACAAAAAAGTTTTATGACACTCATCACAAATGGTTTGTTTATTTATTTATTATGTATGTTAATCAACATAACAATTGTCTTGCGAATAACTCAAAGTTTCAAGCACAAATATGCCAAACACAATAAATTTTAAAGACGACGAGTCTCTAATTACAGACGATTCTATTAACCAAAGAAAAATATTTATATTTTAAAAGGTGTTACGTGATAGAGAAAGACCGTTGATGAGTTCGGATGTGTGTTTGAAAGCGCCCGTTTTTTCTTTCTTGAGTTTACCTTATATATATTTTGCATTGATCAAACCCATATGATTATTATTACGAGTGGTAGCTACTGAGTATTTGTCTTTGATATAAGTTTATGGTTCTTGATCGTTGAATCGTGTCACTTCAACTATTTCTTTGGTTTGTGGCCACACATTTGACTACTAGTCATTGGATCATCTTAGCTCCTCCTTAACTCAATTTTCGCTCGACAAGTTTTATCATTCTTAACTTATAAACCCATCTCATCTCTCCTTCAGTCCGCAAGCTTGCAAATGCTCGGACCCTTTGTGACTTTATGGTCACCTTTTATGTTGTGTGTGTATATACATATATATATATATATATATATATATATATATATAAAATAGAAAATTAGGGAAATAAACAATTTAAACGTTTGACATTCCTAAATAACCAATACTTGATAAATTTTAGGTAAATAACCACTTTCAGACGTAAATTTTAGATAAATAACCAACGTGTAAAATTTTAAGAACTAAATCATTAAAATTCAAAAGTTAGAGTTTTATTCATGCCAATTGCTCCTTAAAAAGCAAAAAAGTTCAAACAATTTCTTTACGCGTCTTAGTGATGAGAGTATTGAAAACTTAAAAGAGATAATATCACATACAATATATGATCTCGCCTAGTCAAAATTTTGCGTTCACCAAATCCGCTGGTCTAATACTGGGACTAAATGCATGAAAGGACATTGGAGAAAATCTAAACGAGTTGATTCAAAGACTTCCAAGTTTGGCTCTTCATTTGGAAACTTCATTTGTCTATTAGTGATTGGACTTTGTCAAGCTCGGTGACTTGACTTGTACCATGAATAATCAACGCTGCATTTTTTTATTCTTCCAAGTTTTCCAAAAAGGAAGTCAGTCAGTCAGTCATAGAGAAAGACAAATTTGAACCGTGCGATGTAAATCCAATGGTCGACAACATAAATAATAACACGGGATTCTTGAGCTTATTGTATTTTGTAATTATTTTAGCTTGCAACTGTATCTTCGGTCACCAGAATCATCAGCTTCGCCACCGCTTATTGAGTGTTCATGAATTTCACGTCAAAATCAATAATCATAATACAAATATAAACGAGTAAAGACCTCTAATATTGTTTTTAAAAAACTAGTTCCATATGGCTCTTAGACTTCTTCTCTCAGGCTTCAAATACCACACAGCCTTGTATTAGTAGGAAAAACAACAAATCCTATTTCTTTAAAGTTTAATCAATTATTGCTGATGAAATCTACACCTGTTGTTATGACATCGTAATTGCATTTTATTAAAGGCAATATACTCATAGGGAGGTTGTTGAGAGTAGACTTTCCATCTGTGTCATTTATTAATCATACAGATTATCACTTGATCATTAGTTAGGAGTCTGCATTAAAAATCGAACAAGAAATTAAACAGCACGAAACTTAATATTCAATCTAATTCTTTAAGATTCAGTCTAAATTTAGTGAACACGTTTACTGATCACACATTAAAAAGAGAGTAACAATGTCTAAAAAAAAAAAAAAAAATTGTTACGATTGTCAATAAAAACATATGATAATAACTAGTACTAAAGAAACTCGTACATCTACCGTTTACAATACACCACTACAAAGTTGACAAGTTGAGTATCAAAACTTTAACTACACTACAACAACATTAAGTTAAAGCTAATCTTTCTTTAGGGCGTGAAAACCGAGGCTACAAGGCTTTCACGATTGTCGATTTTTGTACACAAATAACCCTTCGACAATACGGACAGTCCCCACGAATCCGAACCCAGGGCCGTAAACAAGCGGAGTGAAACCTATGGTCGCAGGGCAAGCGTATAAGCTCGTCTCCTAGGGCAAAGCTCTCTAGGCATATACTGCAATCCCGAGATGATCTCAAGACCGCTCTTTCTTCGTAATCTTCTCCTCCGATGCCCGTTTCCTCATCGATGCTGAAATGCTGCGATTGCAAACAATCCAAAGCATCTTGACTGAGACCGACCGGCTTCTTGCTCTGTTCTCCCAGTAAATGGAGCCTCGAGTTTTGGGAGCTCGGGTCGGTTGTTGGGGATCCATAAAAGGACCATCGGCCAAGGAGATTTTCAGTTTCCCGCTCATTAGTATAAAAAAGACTTTGGGAATTGTTCTGCCTTATACCAGAAGGGTTAAAACTCGATGGAACTCTCCCATGTTGCCTGTAACAAAAAAAAGGTCAAACGTATCAAATCACACCCCCATGTGTTCGGGCCTAAGACTAGCTTACAAGAGAAACTGCAACACCCTAGATAACATTGATATACAGGGGTTGAAAATGATACTTTAACTCATCCAGTTGCTACCCAGAATTCTCAACACAACAGCAAATTAGGTTCATTCTTCATGAGATGAGACTCACTGGTTTATTTTGTATTACTGGATATATAATAGAAAGGATTCTAGATATGGAATTGGGACATTGTTGCGCTCTCCCTAAGGAATATCATCTAAACACTAACAATTTTCAATCATTTTCTCTTCTATCCCCTTACTTACAAACTAACAAACTTCTAAGAATTATATACTTTACACCTAACTATCTAAGTTCCTAACATTCATCTAATAGTCTTTCTCAAATATTCACTACGAAAAGAACTTCAATCCCCAAATTTCTACTAGTATGGAGCAAGATTATTGTTCACATTCACATTCTCTGGCTAAAATAGATATGATTTCCAGTGGCGTAACCGACCTAGTTGTGGCGGGAGGAAGACCCCTTAGCCTCTCGCGAAGCCGAGCCCTAGCCAGAAGCACGGCGCTGGGAAGCCTTTCGCTCGAAATCACCGGCGCCGGCGACCTCACATCCTCGCCGGAAGAAACCTGGCTCGAACTCTCCTCGAGCCGAAACGACCCGCGCTCCTGAGCAACACAGCACGGACCAAAATTATCAGTAGCTATTTACGATAAGAATGACATAAATTGAGTGATCAATTTCTGATTGACACGGCAAATACTTCGAAGCCCCAAATTAGTATCTCCGGAATTAAGAGAGAACTGATCGGGACAAACCTGGTGAGAAACACGGGTGAAGGAATTGCGAGAGTGAGGGTATCGCCGGAGAGGATCGCACCCGTCGGAATCGTGGCGGTGGAGATTCCGACGACCGTTCGCCGTCGGACTGTGCTTGAAGCTCCGAGTCTGCGGAGGAGGAGGAGAATCGAGGCCGAGATCGATAGTGCTCCGACCGATTCGAGACCTTCGGTTGTAAAATAGCTCCGAAGCGCTCGTCATGCAACAAAGAAGAAACAGAAACACACACAACCTCGCAGAAATCGATACAGTTTTGTAAAGCCCTAACTATCGAAGGAGGAGAGAAAGTGTATGGAGATTTCGGGGAAGGAAAAGTCAGAGGAGAGAGGCCATTGGAGAGCTTCCATGAAATAACGCTGCGTGTTATTTTGACAGTGACTCAGAGAGAGAAATAGACAGAGAGCAGTGTTCGCTTTCAGTAATGGATGAAAGAGAGAGAAAGATGGAATGTGTTTGTGGGGGAAGACGATGGTGGATAAGCTTCGATTGTGCCACGTGTCATTCGGTGCCTTGTTTACAAATCTAAGCGTTGGATTGTGGTGCTTAGGCTGTCTGTGGGTCCGGGATTTTGCTAAATGGAATTAGATATTAGATAGATATTTTTCTAGGATTGAAAATACAAGAACAATACAAAACAAATAGCATCCCTTTCAATTTTTAGTTATTTTTATAGAAGAATATATTATGGTCACACACAAAAAAAAAAACAGTACAAGAAATTAGATTTTATAAAACTGTTACCGGCCAAGTTAAATTTGAAAGCGGTCACGGTGGGGGAATTGGCTCGAAATTCCGACTATGGGGGTACACATTGATGTGGAGGAACAGTGTGACTATGGACTCAATGTTTGAAGTCGAACTTTTAAAACGATTATTCCTCGATTATACTAGTTAAATTTCGTAACTTGTTAAACTTTTGCATTCATGGAGCTACTAAAGATAATTATGCAATTTATTTTAAAAGTAGTAATTATGGTTAGATCTATCGGCGTGTTTCACTCTTTGTGTGAATCGTTTTAACCAACAGAGCTAAGCTGGATGACACAATGTATAATTCAAATATCATCAATGTAAAATGCTTTCGTGAAGTTTCAACGTAATTATTGCAATTTGTGTTGAAATTGTTAATGCATTTGATTGTGTACTCTATGTGGTGATGTAAAGAATATAATATTAAAAAAAAAGGAAAAATATAGAACAATGACGTTTATTTAGAGGAACAATAAAGCATTAATCAACGAATAGTGACACGTATGGTATAGTAGGAGATACTTGGTCAAAATATAGTTTGTGACGTTTTTTTTGTTAGTAGTTGACCAATTTGTTAAAATTATTTGGGAAATTGCTATAACTACCACCAATTCAATAATAATTTTCAATAATCCACCAAACAATAATTTTGGCCAAATATACCACTTGCCTCTATGTGTAAAACCATAAATACCCTTAAAAAATTATTCTTTACATTTCATCATCTAATTCATTCTCTCTCTCTCTCTCTCTCTCTCTCTCTCTCTCTCCCTAACGTCTGATACTTCTCCAAAGATACATCTCCAAAATCTCATCACTCAAACTCACCCAAAATCAAAACCCTTCTTCTTCTTTGAACCACGATCGAAATCCGTGCCCAAACATTTCAACGAACGAAACCCTTTTTCTTCTCCACGAATCTCTTCTCGTTCTCCACGAATCTCTTCTCCTTGCCCGGATTCTACTTGGTTAGTTTCAGCGAATCTATTTGCCAAAGTCTCTACTTGGTTAGTTTTAATGTTTTTTCTTATCATTTATTTCGTTTTGTGTATGTTTATTATGGGTATGTTTAAATTTGGGGCAAAAATACGATTTTCGTGATTCTGGGTAAATTTTGAAGTTGTTCTGCGAAGTTCGTAAGTTTTATCAGATGTCAACAGTTGACGTCAACAATTGACGTCAACAGTTGACATCAATTGTTGACATCTTATGTCAACAATTGATGTCATCTGTTGACATATATTGTTGATGTATAATGTCAACAGTTGACATGAACTGTTGACGTCAACTGTTGACATTAATTGTTGACGTCAACTGTTGACATCTGATGTCAACAATTACTAACTTTGGATTTCTTCTTGATTTGTACGCAGTGATGGCGGAAATTTATTGAGGACGTCACTGTAATTGAGAGTTGGCTGAAGTTTGGATTGTTGAAGAAGAAAGATTAGGAAACAATGTAAACAATAGATCGCAATGTGTTTCACGTACTACTCTTATCTTAATCTTTTGTTATGCTTTTGATAGCAATGTTGTTCACGTACTACTTGTATCTTAATCTTTTGGTATGCTTTTGATGGCATGTTTAATGAATATCAACAATATATCAATTATCAATCTGTAGTTTTTTTTAATGGTTTTGACGTCAATTGTTGACATCAATGTCAACAGTTGACGTCAATTGTTGACATCTTTGATTTATGAGCTCTCTGTTTATTGACATTGATGTCAACAATTGACGTCAACTATTGACATTGATATCAACAGTTGACGTCAATTGTTGACATTGATGTTGTTGACATTGATGTCAACAATTGATGTCAATTGTTGACATTGATATCTACAGTTGACGTCAATTGTTGACATGCAGTCCTAATGTAGAACGAATATGCCATCAATACTCGAGGAGAGGTGTGATTCGATCCCAACTCATGAATCGACAATTCGTTCTACATTAAGATTGGATGACTACTTTTTAATACTTTGTTCTGACTACTTTTTTTTTTAATTTATTATGCTTTGTTCATACTACTTTTGTTTAAGAGTATTTGTTTAATTCATTATGTTTTTTGTTCAAACTACTTTTGTTAAATAGAATCTCTTTTGTACAGACTACTTGTTGACCTCAACTGTTGACGTTGATGTCAACAATTGACGTCAACTGTTGACATCAATGTCAACAGCATCAATGTCAACAATTGACGTCAACTGTTGATATCAATGTCAACAATTGACATCAATGTCAACAATTGACGTCAACTGTTGATATCAATGTCAATAAACAGAGAGCTCATAAATCAAAGATGTCAACAATTGACGTCAACTGTTGACATTGATGTCAACAATTGACGTCAAAACCATTAAAAAAAACTACAGATTGATAATTGATATATTGTTGATATTCATTAAACATGCCATGAAAAGCATACCAAAAGATTAAGATACAAGTAATACGTGAACAACATTGCTATCAAAAGCATAACAAAAGATTAAGATAAGAGTAGTACGTGAAACACATTGCGATCTATTGTTTACATTGTTTCCTAATCTTTCTTCTTCAACAATCCAAACTTCAGCCAACTCTCCATTACAGTGACGTCCTCAATAAATTTCCGCCATCATTGCGTACAAATCAAGAAGAAATCCAAAGTTAGTAATTGTTGACTTAGATGTCAACAGTTGACGTCAACAATTAATGTCAACAATTGACGTCAACAGTTCATGTCAACTGTTGACATTATACATCAACAATATATGTCAACAGATGACATCAACTGTTGACATAAGATGTCAACTGTTGACGTCAATTGTTGACGTCAACTGTTGACATCTGATAAAACTTACGAACTTCGCAGAACAACTTCAAAATTTACCCAGAATCACGAAAATCGTATTTTTGCCCCAAATTTAAACATACCCATAATAAACATACACAAAACGAAATAAATGATAAGAAAAAACATTAAAACTAACCAAGTAGAGACTTTGGCAAATAGATTCGCTGAAACTAACCAAGTAGAATCCGGGCAAGGAGAAGAGATTCGTGGAGAAGGAGAAGAGATTCGTGGAGAAGAAAAAGGGTTTCGTTCGTTGAAATGTTTGGGCAAGGATTTCGATCGTGGTTCAAAGAAGAAGAAGGGTTTTGATTTTGGGTGAGTTTGAGTGATGAGATTTTGGAGATGTATCTTTGGAGAAGTATCAGACGTTAGGGAGAGAGAGAGAGAGAGAGAGAGAGAGAGAGAGAGAGAGAGAGAGAGAGAAGGAATTAGATGATGAAATGTAAAGAATAATTTTTTTAAGGGTATTTAGGGTTTTACACATAGAGGCAAGTGATATATTTGGCCAAAATTATTGTTTGGTGGATTATTGGAAATTATTATTGAGTTGGTGGTAGTTATAGCAATTTCCCAAATTATTTTCCCCATATCGAGTCTATTCTTCAATCCGGCCTAGGCGCGTGTATTTGAGATAAAATTGGGACATTCTTTGCAGCGTTCAGAAGCTCAGTATCTGCGGTGGATTCGATTTTCGACGCAAAGTTTATGCCAACCTCAAAAGGTTGTGTTATTGCCAAACGGCAAGGCTCGCTCCTTGCAGAATAAAGTCCGACTCCAAGGGGATGGTGAACATTCTCCGAGAGCATGGTTTGCCAACGAAGATGGGAATACCATCAACGACATTCACTCTATTCTCGGACTTCAAGTTTACCAAATGTGAAGAAAATAAGTTTGCTGTTATTATTCTCATTGTAATTTAAATTCTAGCATTTCATTTATCTTGACTATCTGTTGGACGTTTTTGCTCCAGCCACATGAGGGTTCTTTTAATAAAAATCTCAAGTTTCCTCACAAAAAAGTGAAAAAATGGAAATTATATCGTTGCTTCTTTTTTTCTTAACTAATTTTACACACACGGAAAAATATAAATATAACCTAAATAGTATTTATGAAATTTCATAAACAACATAGAAAATATCACCAAACCCTTTTGTTTACACGGCATCTAGCTATTTTTAAGTTTGAGTTTGGAAAAATAACCCAACTATTCAAATTTGAGGTTAAGTAACAAAACTCTATAATACCCTTTAGTTCCCCTTTTTCGATTGAATGTCTCGTGCCGAGTTCCTCTGGTCCTCTTCTTCGTCGTTTGTCTCCGAAAAATCACCAGAAAGCGCATCACGTCGGAGACTCCGTCGAAGCCGCTGTATCGCATCCCTTACTCCGCTCTCCGCCTCTCGCCGCCTCGGCTAGGATGGATTCAGTCCGGTTTTCCGCGGCTCGCCGCTCCCGAAGCTCATCCCCGGTGCCATCACCGTCAAGATCATGGACTCAAGCTCAATCCAGGGCGAGCGAGAGTTCTAGAACGAGCTTCTCTTTGCCGCCTCCGTCTCCGAGTCTCCGTATATCGTTTCTCTACTCAGATTCTCATCTGATCGCAAACGCCGCCGTAAGTTGCTCGTCTACGAGCTCTGTTGAATGGAAACCTTCAAGACGCTCTCCTTCATAGGAAGTGCTCGGAGCTCATGGAGTGGAAGAAGAAATTCTCCGCCGCAGTGGATGTAGCCAAAGTTTGGAGTATCTCCACAGACTCGTTCATCTAATCATCCACGATGACATCAAGCCGAGCAATGTTCGATTGGATCTGTCCTTCTCTGCCAAGATTGGGAATTTTGGCCTAGCTAGGTTGAAATTGGATTTGAATAGCCAAATTGAGATCGTCGTCGAAGGTAACACGACAATGGCACACCGTGGAGGATTACGGCTCAGTCGCGGAGGAGACCGAGAGCAACACAACTGCCATCACTGTCTTTGTCTTTTTCTTTTTCTTTTTCTTCTTCTTCTTCTTCTTTTGTTTTTCGATTTTGAGTATTTTTGTTATCGAGCAGTGGATTAAATTTTTTTATAGCAGGATTAAATATTTTGACACTTCATTGTCTTCTCGTTGCAGATGACTAGACTTCAAATATTATTTCGCCTGTTGGAGGATTAAATATTTTGAAGACACGATTAACATTTTTAAAATAATGTAAGAGCTTAAAAATAATGGATTAAAATTTTGGACATCTAGATCAATTATTTTGAAATCATGGAAAAACAGGTTCACTCACACATTAAGGGTGTATTAGTGGCTAGAATACACTAACTTATGAAATCTCGGATATTAAGTTTGAAACGACTACTTCATACATAAAATCCTAATACATTATCAAACAATTATTTATTATGTAATATGGTTTAAAAAAAAAATAATATGTATCATACAATTTTTCAAACTTTTTACTTGTTTGATCATAATAGTAAAAACAAAACAAAATTATTTGTTGCATAGTTAATTTATTCTGATATATTTTAGAAAATATAAATAAGTAAACAAGAAAGGTTGAAACTTCATTTTAACAAATGTGTGGAAAGATAATTGGGCATATTTAAAAAAAAACAATTTTTGCCCTTTGTTATTATTATCTGCTGTTAATAAAAAAATATCAAATTTAAATTCATCGGAACTGCCACTACTTGTTCTTCCCTTCAAGGCCTTGTATAACATTGAATATATCAATGCATCCTTGATTTGCATTTGTCACAAGCCAAAGTTTATCTTTCCATCATATTTCTCCACGTCAATCTTTTATTTGACTTATGAAGTTCGTCATTTCTCTTTACTCTCCTTGTCAGTAGCAACAATGGTGGTTCAATAGCGTTAAAAGATATTTCCAACAAAGATTCTAAGAAGTCCAAAATGAGCTACGAGCATATTCAAATATTTGTCAAAGTGGAATTTGTTAAGTTTTTGGCAAAATATTATAAATGAAAAAGTCTCACATTGAAAAAAGAAGAGCAATTGGTGAGCTCGATATAAAAGAGGATTCATAGTTTGTATCCATTCATTTATAATGTGAGACTTTTTTTCACTTGCAAAAACTCGGTAAATGATAGTTTATTGCCAGTGAAGATTCTCTTGTGAAGGATTAGGGAGATAATGTTAACAACTTCATCAATGAGACGTCAAATGGTTAAGTTCAAAGATACCACACAACTCCGATCGGAGAAAGAGAGGTTGTCTTGTGTGAAAGATGTCAGATCAGTTATCACCCTCTCCAGACAAGAGAAGGGTAATTTGAAATACCACCCTGTCGTCAAATTCCTAATTTCTCTGGGATAGGAATTCTTCAAGGCCTTGAGCATTAATTTTCAATTCTCTTACCTAATAAGACACTATTCTAAACCACTTCGGGCTAGGAATGCTGATAGCCAGATAAGAAACTACGCAATCAACTAGCTCAAGTCTCTCCAAGAGTGGTGATGCTTGAAGAAGCTTCGTCAATTCTGCCATTATAACTCTCACATCGAACAAAGCCACCTCACAAAGAACAAGGAGTGGTATTTCCTCTGGAATTAACCAAGTGAAATTGTTAAAATGAATCACAATGAGTGATTTGGAATACATTTTCGCACGAAAGGAGATCACATACCCACGACTCCGCATGACGATATGAAGGTCTAGCACTTTAGCTTCTTCCATAATGTGTTGAGTGAACCACCGATTTTTAATTCGACACTGTCCTTATGAACCACGTCAAGCATCAACTCGGATGGGGTTCATCAAGCACTTGTAGGCGAATGCTATATAATTACAAAACATCACAATAACAATGAAAATGAAAACTAACAAGAATGACAAACAATGGTCAACAACAAACATTAAATTACAAATATGTACAAATCACAACCTAGAATTCAGATTGAAATACGAGAGAGAAGCGAATTGAGTACACTAATTACACCGCAATAACAATAATAGTTGGTGTTGAAACTTTACTAACAAGAATTGCAATTAACAATAGTATTCAACTAGCATTAAATTACATATACCTAAAAATTAGATTCACAGACAAGAGAGAAACGAATTGAGCACATTAGTTGCAACACACTAATAACAAAGGAAGTTTAAATTGAAACCTAACTAATAAGAATTAATCGTGTTAAAAGAACAATAAATTAAAAATATGTACTTACCACTACCGTATATGTAGTTTCACAGAAAAAATTCATTTCCTTAAGTAAAATGAATTGATCGACATCTATCTGTGTTCTCTTGAACAACAAGAGAGAATAATTATCAAACACATAAGAATATAAGAATGTTGTAGATCAAATTCTTGATAATCATACACACAAAAATATCCTAGATCAAATTCTTGAAAATAAGAAAATTATAACTGATTGTATATAAATTTATCTTAATTGTGCCCAAACTCGATCCAATCTCTAGATCCGTGGTTAGGGTTATGAACTTATAATCGATAATCTAAAAATCGAGCCGATTCCATGATTATAAGTTCACTCCATATTGGATATATGGTTATATGCATTCTAATTATGAGAAGGGGTCATTCGAGGTAAATAGATACAATATTTACATAGAGATCCATATGTTGTTACCTTCCATTTAATTTAGAATTAGGCGTAATCGGACCTACTTTTTACACTCGTTATTTGGGACCCTATATCACCTCTTTTGACTTCTATTGAATCGAGAAATAGGTTTGATTGTACATCTTTTTTATATAATAGCTAGGGCATCATCCGGTGATGCACAACTAAAGAACATATATAGTTCAACGAACAATTTTTCAATAAATAGGCAAATAAACATGAAAATACATTAAACTTATAATTGGATGTTCGGAAGGCTCGCTCTCTTAGCTCACTCTATCATATAAGAATAACAACATTAACTCATATACCAGCTGCTGCCATAGAAAGGTGAACAACAAGAACTCATAGGTGAACAACATTATAACTCATTCAATGACATGAAATGACCTCCGGCTTACAAGTTCATGAGTTATAATGCCGAATAAAGCATCGAAGATGCTCGAGGTACGAGAGGATAACCCGCATTCTTTCATTCCAGCCTTGTTGGTACTATGAATGCCATTAGATTTTTGTGAGATATCTAAATTATGTATGAAACTGACGAAATAGCTGCTTCCGAACCTCCAACAAATCACTAGATTGTTGATATTAAATTGTATTCACATTAATTTATAAAAAAAGAGGGAAAATACATACAAAGTTTGAATAATGTGTAATCTTGATAATATCATTAATTAAATTGCATTCACATTATTTTATAATATAATAAGTAATACACCTAAAAAAATACATTAAAATTAGAGAAATTTCATAGGTTGATCTCACTTTCAAAATATATAAAACTGAATTTTTGGCAAAAAAAAAAATGGACGGTAAATATCATTTCACCCTATTTATCCTTATATTTTGTATGAATCTCATCATACAACATCATACACCCTTGTAAGTCATCGTACACTATCATAGATCATCTTACACCATCGTACACTTTGTAAGTCATCGTACGCTATCGTTAATCTATATAAATTTCATCGTATACCATCGTACAATATCACATTTCACCATAATTTCTCCAATTTCAAAATCCTAACTTTACCAAATTTGATCGAAATCATTCCAAATCATCTAATAAGAAATGGAACACAAAATAAACATTAAATTCATACTTTTTTCTTTTGTATTTTAAAGGAACAAGCTCAAATCTAAGCGAGAACGTCAAACCCACGTTAAAAATGTCGGAAATCTTTATGAAATTGGGTGAGTGAGAGGGAATGAGAGTGAAAATGAGAGAAAGTAAGAAGAAAAACAAATGTTTATTTGGTTTGAAAGGTATTTTTGTTCACTGTTGAGACAAAAGTCTAATTGTAGATATTTTTGGACTAGTGGCTCTAACCTTGATATTTTGCTATTTTTTAAGTCCACTTTATGTAATATTTCTTTAATTAAAGGGCAATCAAACTAGTAGCCCAATAATATATCATCTTTTTATAAAATACGTAGTTCATATTTCATTTTGTTATTAAAATAGTCCGGCAACTCGCAGTAAATTAAATTAATTAAAAACTTAATTTAATTAATTAATTCTTCAGTTACTTTAATAAACTGTGCACCGGTGATTATTTGTTTTAATAAAATAAAACTTGAGTTATAATCTTTATCGGAGTTACTAGAATAATGAGTTACAACAAGTGTCTTTCGATTAAAAACACATAAGTCAACGAAAGAAGAAAAGAATAAAAACTAAAATATAATCATCATATAGTGCCCAAAAGAATATGTAAATAAGTCGACAATTGGAGGTGAATTTTATATAAAAGAAAAGCAAATCAAGACATCAAGCATATGATTTTCATTATACATGACATTATCTATGGATATTAAAATAACGATATGATTGTCGTGTCGTTTTGAGGCATAAACATAATGCTTTCGCCTTTACCCGGATCAATACAAGCTCTGTCAAAGTACTGCAAGAGAGAAAGAAAAAGAAAAGAATCATAAAATTAAATTCCATTTTATTGGCATATTCAACCTTCAATTTATTTTCGAAATTCTTTATTAAATCATATTCGTCTTAGCTTTCCTTCGGGTACATATCAAAGGCCAGGATGTTAATTTATTAACACAAAAGAGTAGTAATCAATATGAGTACTTTTATTATTAGGAAATACATCGCCACCATAAGTAAACCCTAAAATATATATTGTTACAGTACCAAAGTACATGCAAGCGTACTAATCACGTAGCTATACTAATTCGTGTAACTTAGCAAACTAGTTTATTGCCAGTTTATTACTAATCTCTTTACTTAACGATAAAGAGATAATTAGGACCTTTGTTGTGTGGCTAAGTGCTTTTCATTATTCTTACACCAGTTTCAATTTTCATTTAAGCACGAAAGTAATGATCGGTTGGAAAGTCATGGTCCGGCTTTTCGACCCCGTCAACACTTCTCAGCCAAAAAGTTTGTTCGTTAAAGGACGAGTTTTTCGGGACGTCGTCGATGACGTGTTCATAGCCTTTTGGGACATAAATTCCAGTCCTCGGATGCGGTGTCCAATACGAGGATTGTGTGTGATGGCCTTTGTTTGAAACCTTAGCTTGATCGCTCGCTATTGCTTCCGCACGGATTTTGCTGACTTGGCTCTCTGCTCGTTTGGTTTCTCTGTACAGAATGACAGCCTCGTGTTAGGGTTTTTATGTTCAAACGTAGAAAATTTCATGCAACAGCGTAAATAGTAGGGAGATTTGATCTCAGTGTATATGCTGAATGATTATAACTCGTGTAACTTGTTCACAATTTGCATGCTGAAATATACACTATTTTCATAAAATAATATGACGTAATAAAATAACTCGAAGAAAAAGTGATAGGGAGAGAAGATTTAATAACAAAGGTACGTACTAGTCATTTAGTTATGGAATATATATATAATAATAATACTAAAATAATAGTAATTCGGACCTTATAAGTTATAATAACCCGAAGTAGGTACAAATAGTTATGTTGCATACAAATTTTTGGTTTTTGGTTTTTGAGAAGCAAAAGAGTATACATATACTACTACTTAGCTACATATATATCCTAAATAAATAGATACACATTACCTAAGTAAAAACAGCCCCGTTTTTGTGACTCCACTTCTGACCATGCCTAATATGAGTTAGAGAGTTTGTAGCGTTGAACAGAATGCAAAATGAGAGATGAAAAAAACAAGGGCAAAAGATATACGTATATGATATAAGTCATATAGGACCATCTATTTATACTAATTAAAATCAAAGAAAATCTTCACTCATTATGTGATATTGCAAGAGAATAAGTTCCTTTTTGGAACGACTGGTGACGGTCACATTGCATTTTATTTTTTAAATTATTTATTTTTAAAAGAAACTTTTTTATATGCTTTTGGTTTTTAATCGAGTATTTATAAACTGGAAACATATTTAACACGGGTTTCCGGAATTATGCCATGATCTAAATTGATTTGGTATCATGTTTATAATAATTCAGAAAGTAGTACATGATAATATATTAGGGCTAATTCAGTATATTATTAAGGGAATTTTTTTTAATAATTAACTTATATCAATGTTATGCATCACCATATATATATATATATATATATATATATATATATATATATATATATGTGTGTGTGTGTGTGTGTTAATTGAAAATACAAGCCACATTACAGATGTTGATTGGAGAGCACTCTCATTATTATAGATGCAAAATGTGGAATTTATAGAAATTTCATGACTAAAATAAAACTATACTAATTTATACCATTAAGTAAATACAAAGTCTATAATGACTTCGTTATGTGCAGACTATAAACAAACAAAAAATGGACATCCTAACTGAAACTCTCATTACAGCACGGCAAAGCGTGTTTACATTAATTAATTAATTTATTTGGTGATAGACGCATTGTGGTTTATGGCATAATCTCGTGTGGTTACAAACTACACTCAAACACCATTATTTGGATGCTCGAACTTATTTGGGTTAAAGAAGGTTTTATGAAATGATTTGGCTCATTGTCATTGTCGCTGCTACTTAAAGTACTTGTGGAATATATTATTAATTTCTTCTATGTGACCGTTGAACTCATAAGTACCAAACGTGGCAATTCGTGCTCTTTATTATCATCAAAGAATAGGAATCATACTTTTGCTCGTGATTGTATTATTAGTGTGTGGCTAAAAACCAGTCTTTTTTTTTTTTACTTCTGCTTTTAATTAAGTTGGAGTACTTCTGTATATGTCATGGACTCATAAGGAGTTGTTTTAATAACATGCTAATCAGAGATGCGATTATATTTATGTAATATTGTCGATCGATGCTTGAGGTTGTAGGGAATTAATCTGTTTTCCCATTATTGCGATTCTCAAAATAATTAAACTGAATAATACATTAATTAAATCACTTGGAAGTATTCCAAAAATTAATTAAAGATTGTGAGAAACTTTCCTACGAAAAGAAAATCGAAAGAGGTTGCAGTGACTAGTCTTAATAACGAATCACCTTGTTACAAATTACAAGAACCCAACAATCAACAAACATTAAAGAGGATAAACGAGTTAAATAGACTTTCGATTTCTCACCAACAAAGTAGAAAGCGCAATCATCTTTGGAGGAGATGGCATACATGACTCTGTTGGTGTATGTAGATATATATATATATATATATATATTTATTTTTTTTGGGAAATTTCACTTTTTATATCATACGCAATTACTGAACTTACGAATTTTTAAAGATATTTTTTAAACTTTACACTATAGTAGATTTTTATATTGGTAGGATAGGATTACTCTGAAAACCCTGTATATATAGTTCTGACAGTTTTGTTATTAATAAAACAACTAAATGGATTGTACTTTGAAGAATTGAAGTTTCAGTATTCCACATCAACCGCACCTTATTAGCACACAATCTGTGATTAACATAATTTCACATAATATTATTATTCTAAAGAATATCTGGACACAATAATTTTTTTTTTTTTTTAATGTGCAATACGATATGAAAAGTATGTATCATCTCAGTCTCGGCTTCTTCTTTGATAATTTTAAACGGACTACAAGATAATAGTTAGTGTACTTGCTTTCCTATTATTCTGAACGCGCTTTAATGCTGTTTATTTTCAATTGATTTATGTCTAATCTTTTACTACACATTATGAAATAAATAAGAAAAATAGTGTGGAGACGTGCAAATTGGATTCCATGGAAGACTCCCGCCATTATTGCGTTGAGTCTGACATTTCTTTTATTCTTAAAAAAAAAAAAAAAAAACTCTCTCTCTATTTCTCTCGCGCGCACAGAGAAAAACACTGAATTAGAATAAAATAGAATAAAATAAAAACTAACCAGAAGAACAGAGCTCTGACAAAACTGTTCCAAATTAATAAAATGTGAAAAAAAATAGAAAGAGAGAAATGATATAAAATTTAACAGGTTAAAGAAGTCTAAAAAAAAAAAAAAAAAACTCAGACGAAGAATAGAAGACAAAGAACGTTCAAAATCGACATAGATGAAAGTCAGAGTCAAGCCCCCAAAAACCAAGTTTGGTTCGGCCGTGGTTTTCTTCATCTGCTTCCTCTTCTTCCTCGCCGGTTTCTTCGTCTCCAATCTCCTCTCTCAGGTCGCTCTTTCTCTCTCTCTCTCTCTCTATATATATATAGTATATACCTAATGTGTTTGACCGCGAACTTGAATTTGGAAATATCAATTGTGTGTTTGATCGGCTATTTGGAATCAGGATGTCGCTGGAGTACGGCCGAGCCCGAGAGTCCTCGAATCGGTCGGAGAGGATCGCGATCCGTTGCCCTACGGCGAGACAGGAGACAGCTCTATTCTCTCGATTCCGTTTCAGGTTCGTCGATAATCGCCTTCTTGATCAAATCGCGATCAAGTAGACTGAACTTTTCTCGTGTCGTACATACGTTTTCTTTTGCCTTTGCTTACTTTTTTTTTTTTTTTTTTTTTGTGTGTGTGTAAGAAATTGATTAGAATGAAAAAGGAAAGTGTTGTGATTGTGTTCAGAGGTATTTAGAATCTGTTGAGAATCATATTGATGTGAAGATTGCGAATCATAAGCATATTGTTTGATCAAAATCTCCCACATTTCTCCGCGATTGTTGATGATTACTCCAGGTATTAAGCTGGAAACCGAGGGCTCTTTACTTTCCGAGATTTGCAGATCCCGAACAGTGCAGAAAGGTCATTGCCATGGCGAAAGCCAATATGACTCCTTCCACCTTGGCATTGCGGAAGGGAGAAACCGACGAGAGCACAAAGGGAACAAGGACGAGGTATCTTTGGACATGCCTTTCCTTTATTGAGCTGATTCTCTCGGTGAATTTTAGCTAGCTGAATAGTTCTGCTTTATTCTATATTCTCATCTTTAACAAATGTTTTCCGAAAAATTGAAATTCCCTTTTGGGTGTACATGTAATATGATACTTTCTCTTTATTCTTCACTCTAATGGTCATTTTCTTGGGGATTATTAGATTTGTGTTATTTTTTGGGGTTTATGATGTTACTCTCTAAAAATTAGCCATGCACTCGTGAATTGCAGTTTAAACGATATGAATTCCTTATTTTCTCATTATTCGTTTATTGTTTGAAACCTTCTTACAGATGTTTTAGTTTCAGATGATCTAGTTGAGTGTCGCAAATCAACTGCAATCTGAATTCTTGATCTTTTCTCATTATTAGCTTATTAGTTGACACCTTGTTACTTAGGTATTAATTAGTATCAGATGATCAAGTAAAGTGTCACAAGTTGATTTCAGAAGGGCTAGTAAGCATTTTTTATTTTACAAATATAACTTCCAAAACTTTTGCTAATTTTCATTAGTTTCGACTAGTTGAAAAGCAGTTTTAGAATATGCTTATGAAGTCAAGGTAGTTTTACAAAGTACATCTGTCTGGAAGTTGATGATTACTGTTGATTAAATTTTTGATTAAATATTGCAACAGTTCAGGCACCTTCATTAGTGGAGCTGATGACAAAACAGGCGTCTTGGCTGCAATTGAGCGAAAGATTGCTAGGGTCACAATGGTACCAACATCTCATGGAGAGGTGAGTTTTTATTATTTTCTTAAAAAGAATTTAATATGTCAGGTGGGGTTCATTTCATAATGGCCATGCTTGAAATAAAAAAATGCAGGTTAGTTATTTTATTAGTTTTTAATCTTATTGGCCAAAAAAGCAGATTAGTGTTTATTAGTTTCTAATCTTATTGGCCGTTGGTGTTCTTACTTTTGCTGGTGTATGCATATGGAAGATAGCACCATAAGGCAATGAGTTAATTAATGTATTTCTACTGGTCTCAAGTAATCTGTTACAGATTGGGATGAATATATATGTATTTTCTGGATCATCTTGTGCTTCGTAAAAATAAAATAAATCTTTCAGAAAAGTACAAGTTGTCTAATTTAGAACGCGTAGCATCTCCGTATATTTCCATTCTTGTATTTGAAAAAGATGGATTTTTTTTTTAATTTTTTTTTATTAATTCTAGTTTTTACCTATGGTATCTTTTGTTTCTCTTTTTCGCTTTAGGTATAACTCTTGCTTAGGCATAATTTTTAGTAGAATTTTAGAGTAATTAACCTTTCATAGCAAGGCAGTTCTTTATTTGTCTGAATAATGTAAGGATGTCACCTTATGATGTTGCAGGCATTCAATATTTTACGGTATAACTTAGGCCAGAAGTATGACTCTCACTATGATGCATTCAACCCATCAGAATACGGCCCACAACAGAGCCAAAGGGTAAATGCGCTGTTGCCATGTAAATCAGTCAATGTCATAAGCGTTTTTTCATTTTTTTTTTTTTCCTCTTTTAATTTTGGCTAAGCAGGTCATCAAGGTTTTGGGAGCTAAGCCAGTATTTCTGTGCCTGTTCGTTTTTAAATAGCTTGATGAGTTTCCTTTTTAAGTTTCATCATCATTTCGTTCATTTTACGCTGAAATAAATTATTATATGCGTTTTCCGCTAATTTTGAATTCTCTAGAATACCTAGAAATTGTTTAAATGTTAGAAAGCTCACGGCTTTTAGATTGTGTATTCATTATAATTCTCTAAACTCGAAACCAAAAATGCAGATAGCTTCTTTCTTATTGTACCTATCTGATGTGGAGGAGGGTGGTGAAACGGTGTTTCCATTGGAGGTACTTTAGGATGATCTCGCCTTCTATTTACTTCGTATATGATGCTTTTTTTATTTTTATTTTTTTATATATTGTGACCCTCACAAGATTTAATCCTTCTGATCATTTTTATTTTTATTTTAATTCTTGCAGAATGGCGAGCAAATAAGTACAGGCTTTGATTATAGGAAGTGCATTGGCTTAAAAGTAAAGCCTCGACAAGGAGATGGGTTACTGTTTTATTCAGTTTATCCCAATGGCACAATTGATCCGGTAACACTTCATATTTATTGCTTTTCCTACTCATCCTCTTTACGCACTGATACTTCCAGTATAGATGATTATTCAAATATATTGACAAAAAACAAAATGGATAAGGTCTTCCTCAAAATCACCTGTCAAATGGCATCTAGAGTGGCCGTGAATATAGGTTTATTCAATGTTTGTTTTCCAAAACCAAAATGCAATGGCATAATGAACATGAGTCTTAAGCGCCTTTTTTGAGAGTCCAGTTTCCACTGACGAATACAACAAGAGGGGAATTTAAAAAATAAAAAATAAAAACCCTGAATTCTTAGATAATGTATGGCTTATTTATGTTTCTTGTTTCACCAAACAAATAGCCGTGATTTTTTTTTTTTTTTTTTTTCCAAATTCTGCCTTTAAAATAATTGACCAACCTGCAGTTGTCTCTCCATGGAAGCTGTCCAGTTATAAAAGGTGAAAAATGGGTTGCGACGAAGTGGATCAGAGATCAATTAGAAGAGAGCTAGTTCTTTTTGGATAAACACTAGTCACCAATTTATTATCATCGTGGTGCCTTGAAACAGAATAATGTGTTCCTTTTAGGAATATCGCCTCGTCATATTTGTATTTGGATTATATATCTATTCTAGTTGTACTGTACCATCATTCTTGGAAATGCAAGTTTTGTCACATGGTTATGAAAAAAATTAACGCACCATAATTCTTAGTAGAATTTTTATTTATTTATTTTTATTTTTATAAATAAATATAATACTAAAAAGGATGTTGCCAGAAGACGGATTATCAATTTATCATCCTAAATTTTAAGTGTTGATTGCTACAAAATTTATATTAATTGGTTAGCTATATAGTCCATGTAAATTGGAGTACACATAGCATAGCAAATAGCAATGTTAGAAAAAATAAAATAAAAAGTAGTTTTTTTTTTTGAATAGTACGGATTTTCCATTAAAATTGGGCAAAAAAACAATCAATACAGGAGAATAACACCTTAGTACATGGATTATCAAGACTTAAGTCGAGGTGAATCTAACACTAACTTCCGGTAAAAGTACGATATGTGCAAACTTCTGACAACGGGAAGAATTACAAGCACCAATAGAGCACACAAGAGACTCGTTAAAAAACCCAAAGAATGGCGATGGAAAAATCCAACCAAACTCGGTCCGATAACCCACGAATAGGGTGCTTCTTCAACCTGCATAGATAAAAACCTAACAGGAAATCCACTACGGGAGAGGAAACTACGGCTAATCCGAGTCCAACACAAAACAAAGCATAGCAAGAAAAAGATAGGTCCATGCCAACATAAAAAAAACAAACTAAAAAAATAAAACTGAAACAAACTAAAAAAAAGGCGAACACCCGCACCCAAGATCTGCAGCGAGCACGACCGTGTCGCGAACGTCGACGAGCCACAACTGTCACTCGGCATCAAGCTTCGATGGCTCGAACCCGTGG
Organism: Urtica dioica subsp. dioica; assembly: GCF_054948205.1. NCBI lineage: Eukaryota > Viridiplantae > Streptophyta > Magnoliopsida > Rosales > Urticaceae > Urtica > Urtica dioica. The sequence goes on along the minus strand of NC_142763.1, from coordinate 30,495,796 downwards.
CACGTAGCACCTCCAGCGATTCCATCCGAGAGGGACCATAAGGATCGGGGTCGATGGGACCACGTTGGAGCTTCAGATCTACACACGAGAGGGTGGGATTCGCTGTGCACCTCCGAAAAACGCTAGTCCACACCGTCGGGGCTGAACCGGTGCCGGGGACGTCGACCGCAGAAGATCTCCGGCTTGGAGCACCTTCGCCGGCGAGGGTGGCTTCCGACGAGGGCGAGTGGGGCGTGAAGGAGCAGAAGCTTCCGCTGCATCTTGGTAGCTTGTCAACACCCAAGCCACCGAGATCGGTGAGGAATCGCGAGGACCATCGGTGGAGGGGGTTCGGGGCACCGGAGATCTCCCGGAAAGACTCCTCATTCGCTCTCGAGACCTGCAAAAACCAAAACCGGGAGGAGCACCCGAGCAAGACCACACAAGGACAGCCGGAGGAGCAGGCTTTCAGACCGGAGAAAACCGTCGCGGGGTAGCACCCAAAACGTGAACGGGGGTCGGAGGGGGGAAGGAGACGGTTGACCGAAGTTGGTGTCGAAAGCCCTAAGTGCATGGCTCCCCCCAGGACCGACGCCGAGGCTGAGAGCACGCCGGCGAGCAGCATCCTGGGGGGCGGCGGCGACTGCTACAAGGAGAAGAAGAAGTTAGAGAGAAAAAAACCCTAGTTTTTAGAAAGAGAAAAATATCTTTAAATAAAAAAGTAGTTGAACAGAGTTCATAGTTTATATGGTTTGAATATCAAAAGTAAATGTTAGTCTGTATTCTCCGAATAATATAACATTTACTTTTTATTTTATTCGGAGAATACAGACTAACATTTACTTTTGGGATTCAAACCATATAAACTATGGACTCTGTCAATAAGGGTGTCAATTAAATTGAATTGAATGCATGTATCAAAATAAAGGATATTATTATTGCATTAATATGGTCATACCCAAAATTAGAGGGCCCAACCAAAATGGTTCGGGTTCGGGTTTGGCAGATCAGATTTTCGACCGCTATGATTACACGGTCCCTTTCACCTGAACCGTTGGATTGGGGGCCAAAAGACAGCGATGGACCTGAAACGGCTAGTTTGGATTTGAATAAGTGCCATTTTCACTGATTTCTCTCCCAATCAATCAGCCCAAAAGCATTAAATTCAATCATCGAAACCAATTTCCGTTTCTTCTCTCCACTTTCAAAATCTCTCTCGCTCTCTATTTCTCTACTGATACACACATTTAACTTCTCTGCTCTGTTCGTTTGAGGGAACAGCTTGTGAATCTTCCGATCATTTCTAAATTTCTTTTTCTTCGGATATGGATCTTGGATGTTTAGATATGGGCTGTATAGCAGTTTCGGACAAGAAACTCAACTCAGAGCCTGCTCTTGACACAGACAGCAAAGAAAGCGACGCTGGATTCGAGTCTGTCACAGCAACTTCGAAGATCGGAAAGGTCTGGACTCGCTTTCGCTTATTTCTATGTATATTTTCGAATTGAAATACTTCTTTGGATTTGAGTTTCACTCAACCATTAGTTTTCTTGGCTTATTAGTGATTAGGTTTGATTTTCTTTATTAAACCCTGATTAGGTCAACACACAGACTCTAAATCGGCCATATTGTTGCCCATCAGAGCCCTTTTCTACTTCTCCTGTAAAAGAATTAACACACAATCACAGTCACAATTGTTGTGTTTATATATTATGCAAAAAAAAAACTTCGAGATCACTAAAATTTAGCAACAATTGAACAATTTGGGTCTCCACTCTATGCCAATGATAAGTTTATATATTGTAAACTAAGCGAGTTCGAAAATCCAATTCTTCCAGTTAATTTGAATCCTTATTTTGGCGTACTTCACATTTTGAAAATCTTAATACTTCTTGCCCGGCTGAATGGATGCCTTCAAATTCACTGTACCTTCCGTCTAGGCTCTAGGTTTCATTTCACTTATGTGTAGGGATATTTCATGTTCTCTTTCACTTCTGTTTGAGATTTAACCATATATTTTCCCTTTTTTTCTTCTTCTTTTCAGAATAGGAATTCAAAAGAGAATACACCAACTACTGTGAATTCCATAAACAAGTCAGCTTCCCAAATTAAGAAGCCAAGTCATCGAAAAAACTCACCGGTCAATTGGTTCCCTCGGAAAAAGGTGGACTCGTTCTTGAAGAGGAAAATTAAAATGCTTCAGGTTCATCCCAAGCCTTGTGTATTGCTCTTATTACTTAAAAATTCAAAGTTGAAATATAGCGGCATAATAAACCTATGAACATCTTTTTATTGACAGGAAGTTGCCGGAATGAATTTGACACTTGATGAGACCCTGGATGATTCTAATCCACATTATTCTAAAGTGTTGAAAGAAAAAATGGCAGCTAGAGAAGCTGCAAATAAGGCAATCGAGGCTCGGAAAGTCGCCTTGGTGGAAGCTTCCTGGTGTCGAATACTTAAAGCGGCTAGGTGAGACTGTCAGCTGAAAAATGAAAAGACTTGAAACCTGCGTAGTTATTTTTTTTTTTTTTATGAACACCCATTAAATTTTATATATATGTTATTTTATTTTTAGGATTCAAAGAAAAGAGGCTGAAGAAGAACTGGTGAAAGCTGAGGCAGTTGCAGCAGAAGCTTTTGAAGCAGCATTGGCCATAGGAGTGAATATGTACGACATTCCAAATTGCCCTCATAAGCCTCATCGAGTGGAATCATCATCGTCATCTTCTTCTCATTCTAGAGAAGGCTCAGCCACTCATGGTGTCACGGCTTCTTTTGAGACCGCGTTCGAGGTTGATAAAGAAGTGGCTTCATCGGTGAAAACCGCGCTGATTAAGTTCGCGAACGGCTCGTCTTTTAATAAAGATGAGTTCAGAGACCTGCTTCGGAAAATTAGCGAGAACCCGGACACAGACGAGAACGGAGAGGAACGACCTGAGGGTTCTTCTCCGAAATCCGAATCGAAGTTGTCCGGGTCGGAAATAGAAACGGCAGTTACTCTAGAGTCGGGTAGCAAGATGGGCTCGCAGTCGAGAATGAGAAGAACAAGAAGAAGCGGCAATAAGAGAAGGAAGTCGCTCGAGAAGCTAAATGCCACAGTTAGACTCGTGGACAAAATGTTTGAGAGGCTTGAGCGTTTGAAAGAAGAAGAGCTCTCTTCTCTCACCACCATAGTCGCGACATGTGGTCTGAGCGCCGCGTTGGCGGAGATTGAAAGCAACAAACTGAACGATACGGATCAGACCTCACGGAGGATGTCCTCTCGGGTCAGTACTGAAAAGGTCGATAATTTGATTGGCAGGCATGTAAAAAAGAATCAAACAGAGCAGGAACTCCCGAGCTTGGACAAGTGTTTGGTCAAGCATGTGACGAGGCTAGAGAGGGAAGTTCAAGAAGCCAAGAATACCAGGAAGGAATCTAAAGAAGAAACAATGGAGGTTTCTTTTAAAAATATTGCCGAAGACACTGAAACTCCACTGGTTGACGAGGCAAAGAAAAGCTCAGCAGGAGATTTCAGAACAGGTTGCGAAGTTTCGGACTTGGGAAGTGTGCTCGTTAATAAGCACTCGTCAAAACTGGAAAAGGAAATCGAAGAAGCCAAAAAGAACTTCAACAGAGAAACACAAGCTGCGAATAGAATGGTTGAAGAGGCGAAGAAAAGTTCTGTAGGAGGTTGTAAAGCCGGGAGTAATATTCCAGATTTGGGAAGTGTGCTCGTCAATAAGCACTCGTCAAAACTGGAAAAGGAAATTGAAGAAGCCAAGAAGAACTTCAACAGAGAAACACAAGCTGCTAATAGAATGGTTGACGAGGTGAAGAAAAGCTCAGCAGGAGATTGCAAAGCTGGGAGTAAGATTCCAGATTTGGGAAGTGTGCTCGTCAATAAGCATTCGTCAAAACTGGAAAAGGAAATCGAAGAGGCCAAGAAGAACTTCAACAGAGAAACACAAGCTGCGAATAGAACGGTTAGACATGTGAAAGAAGACATTTCAGAGCTCCCGGGTCTAGATAAGGTCCTAGTGAAGCGCATGACTAGACTAGAGAAGGAGGTTCAAGAGGCAAAGGACAGAAGACAGAACGAAGCACTCGGAGTGAGAACAGCAAACTCGAAGGGAAAAGAAAACAAAGGCGATCCAAATACAAAGCAAAGTGGAGATAGTTTAGAGAGTGTACTAGTCAAGCCGGTCCACAAGTTAGAAAGGGAAAAGGCACAGGCATTGGTAAGCGAATATGGATACGCTAAACCCGAAAACAAACCGGGCATTGTTAGCACAGAATGTGAGAGCTTAGAGAAAGTCTTGATGGTCAAGCCAAAGTCAAGGCCAGAGCGAGGAATGAATATGGTTGCTTGGCAGGAGGAAAAAGAAGAAGCGAAGGAGGACCGTACTAAGGTCTCCGCGGTGGCTCGCAGAGAAGCGAGGGAGAGAGAGTTGCAAGAGGCTTGGGGTGGTTTTGGATTAGGGAAGTCCGTGAAGCCTCATTTGTCAAGGCTTGAACGTGATAAGGTAAAAGTTTATAACAAACAACATTGCTATATCTTTTCATTTTATTTTACTTGCATTGCTGACATTCATGTCATTTTTTTTAAGGCTGCTTGGATCAAAGCTGACGAGGAAGAAAGGAAGCAATCTATGGTTTTCTCCGATTGATGACATTTGTAGAGGAAAAAAAAAACGTCTGTAAAAACCTGATCATCTTACGATTCATGCTTCTCGCTTTCCAATTTGGTTTTGCTTAAAATGTAAAGAGGTGATCTCTTATGAAAAGCAAGTTGTTTTCTCTCGATGCTTTTGTCATGTTACAAAGAGATAAGTTTCAATATATATCATCGATGCGGAGACACACAATTTGATAGATGGTTATAGTAAGCAAATATCGTTAAGATTGTCTCCATTATGATGGATTTATCTTGTCTATTTATTTATATAAAAAAAAATCCATCATTTATCTAATATAAAAGTTTATGAGAGTAGCACTCCATATTTGCACCGCCGAAACAACTTTCACACTTGAGAGAGTCGCAATATATTTACTACGGTGGTAGTACGCTTCTTCAATGAATTATTCATGAATTTAAAACTATAGTTTGTATCAAACACAAGTTATGTCCCGTGTCATAACTCTTTAGCAACAATTTGGACACGGACAACTATGACCATTATATTAACTCCAATTCTCGGGTCAAGACTCGAACTCTCTCACACACACACACACACACACACACATATATATATATATATATATATACATATACATATATATATATATATACATATACGCACGTGGTGATTATAGATATTAACTGGTAAATTTATTTTAAAATAATGTTATGGCTTTTTAATACATCTTTGTTAAAGAGTTTTACCAGTATTCATCAAAGTAAAACACAATTGAAAAATAATATGAAATTGTAAGAGATAATATTCCATAATAAACCGTGGGAGTAAAATAAATTCAAATTAAGTAAGAGATAATAGATTTTGATTCTTCATCTCTAGAATTTTCAATCTTGATCAACCTCCTCTTCCGCAAAGTCATACACAATGAGCTTGACGCCAAATATGGTGCAAGAGCTACTTATTTCATAGCGCAATCTACAAGCATCATTGCAATGTGGAAGAAGCATTAGTACCATGACCTTCTAAATAATTATGAACTTTCAATTATTTGCACCATTGCTTTACACTTGAATTTTGTTGAGATTAACCACTTCGTCATTATACGGAAAACGTACTATAATTACAAATGGGTTATATAAATGAAATTCAAGAACAAAACATCAACTGATCCATTTGAAATTAACATCCAAAATCCAAAATAGAGAAAATTTTAAATGAAATTAATAAAACAGGATTTGACAGAGTAATTCTCAAGGAGTGATCTACAATTAGTCCTAGCAACAGAGAGACATTGTACATGAAGCTCAGATTATATTACCTACCGGAAGCTATGTTCTTGCGCTCAGCATGGCTCGATAAAATTTGCTAATATATAAGTAAATTATGCTTTCAAACTTGATAATATATAAGTAAATTAATTTTTTTTTTTTTACATAAATGGGCTAACTTTGAACTGGAATCCAAAGAATGAGTATTTAATTCATACGTTTCTCAATCATACTAAATGGTAAAGCTAGAATTTTAATTTGATGAACCACCACCTTAAATGAGAAAACTCCTATAAATTTGTGAAGACCGAAATCATGCCCTAGAACCGAATACTGCAAGGAGAAATTACGCAGGACATCAATCAATGAACTGTGAGGAGAAAATGTTTTAGACATCAATGTACGTACCTTGGAGAAGAGAAAACACCGAATCAAATTATTTGGACTGCAATTAAAGGAAAGGGGTAAAGTGAGTTTGTAATAGAGAGAGAGGGAAAATATGAACCTGAATTCGTGGATAAGGCCATGCTTAAGAGCTCGTCATCGAGGTAGAAGGCGGAACGTCGAGCTCGCCATTTAAATAATATTATAATATTAATAGATCATCAGTTTCATACACAAAGTTATTCATGTAATCACTATAACACAATTTAATTGAAACTTGTAGCGACCAGTGAGTAGAATGTGCTGCAACCTACAAGCCCCTGCAATCACACACCCACAGGCACTGGAAATAACTACAAAAGAGTAATACTAACTACGTACTGAGCCAGACCAAATAGGGAGGTGTGAAAGACAAACTTCAAAGCCAACAACATAAAAATTCACACAAACTCAGAGTAATATAAAACAAGACCACATACAAGTAAAAAGTTAATCTCTTTATGGCTCTAGACGAACTAAGAAATGTGTGTATCCAAACCATTTAGATTTTTGAAATCCAACTTTGCTTCTATGTGGTAGTAATAGTGACAAAAAAGGACTTATATGCATTTATCTATACACACACACACACACACACACATATATAATTCACGAGCGAGCGCTTTCCCTAGTCCCCTCGTACTGTTCGATACAAGCAAATCCAACGTCGAGTTTTTATCAACCTTAATCATTGCATCATGAATGAAATAAGGAAATCAAAAGGCGATTTTGGGTTTTTTTTTTTTTTTTTGCTTACCTTCTGGTTATAACAACTATGCGTGGACCGGCTCGGCAATGCTCCTCCAAAACCATGTTGGACCCGATCATTGTCCCGATGATGATTCCCCCGAGCCAGCTGTACCATATCAACACTGTCACCCCCTTCAAAAAAAAAAAAAAAAAACCAGGTTCAAATTTGTCAGTCATTAAACAATAAACATTTTCAGTACATGATTTATGTATTTATTTTGATTTTGTTGATACTTACCAGATATCCGAAATCCAACTCCCAGGATTAGTCCCGTACTCATCATCGTCACAATATATCTACCGATTTGGATGGCCATATGTGAAAAACATTACATAATTCTCACCAGTCAAACTCAAATTACATAAACCCTAAACTAAACCAAAAGAATGAAGAATTCTGACCGAGGAAAACACTTCTTCCAATTTGGCCACAACTTTACTATCCTCTTCATCATTCCTTGAGTTCAATCCCAAACCCGCTGTGACGGTGTGACTCAAAGACCCCCAAAACCCGAACTTTTCGAGACCAAGCCTCCTTTTTCCTTCGCTTTATTCCATGATACCACCAAATATCAATCTCAAAGCCTATCCTTATCAATATACCATAGCTAAACCCTAGAAATGCCTATAGATAGGTCATATTTAAAAATACACAAATATTGTTATAGCTTTTTTTTCAGAATTAAAATATCATACACGTGTATAAGGAAAACCCTAAGAGAGGTTCGACTCTAAAAAATCATATACCAACCCAGAAAATATAAATAAACAGATAAAACCCATTGAAGAACCAAAACATCCCAAATGAGAAACCCATAAGAGGTCGCAATTTGGGAATATGACAACACGAGAAGAAATATTTGTTTACCTTGAGCGATTCCAACGATGAATCATAATTTCTTTTCCACTTGCTCGCCTAAACCCCCAAAACTGAAGACGAATTTCATATTTGAACCTTCAAATAAAACGCTAGACGAAATTCTAGAATTTCGTATCTAAAATTCAAAAGATAACCAAAGGAAAACAAGGAGAGCCATACCTTAACCGGTTGAATCCTCGTTCTTCAGCCAATTCTCTCTCGAACTCTCTTTCTCGCTCCATCTCTCGCACTCTCTTTCTATTGAGCCTCTCTTTTTCTCTCTTTCGTTCTTCCAAGGCAAATATAACCGCTCAACCTGCCCTTTGGATTCTCATTATATTAATGAAGAGAAAGTGATGATGTGTCGTAATCTTATTGGATTACAAATAGTCACAACGAAAATGAATAGGCACTTAACATTTCGTACGGTGACAAAGTAAAAAAAAAAGGTTTGTATTCAAAGTGAGGTGTGAACAGTCATTTCGAAATTGGCTTACATGTCGCAATTTAATTGGTAGATCCTTATGAACATTGATTTCGGATTTGCACTTATTATATTTTAATAGATAATAGATATATATATCATTACTTTTTCGGCGGTAAGTTGGTAAGTTGGTTTTTGGATCTCAATCATGCTAGAATTTGAGCTTCAAGTCTTACAACAAAAAGAATAAATATACATAAACTTATAGCGGTTAAAAGAATAAACACGCATAAATTTATAGTTTATTCACATGAATTTATAGCGGTTCATCCTCAATGTATGAGCAATTTTAACGTCTACTTTTTCGCTGCAGATTTACTCTAACCTAAATCGAAAGTTATGTTTACTATAATGGTAGGGTTGTGAACAATCAAAAGAACTTTGATATAAGCGTTCTAAACATTTAACGCAAAAATATCACCTCATAAGAGAGGTTGTTCATAGAGAATATGTGAAAGTGAAAAAAATCGCAAAGGTGGACAAACTAGCTGATCTTTTCACAAAGACCTCAATGAGCAGAGTATTGGACGACCCACTGGAGGGATTAGAAATAAAGGATCACTCACATATATTTTGAGTCAAGTTGGAGGTTGTACCATGTAAATCAGGGACGGAGATATAAAAGCTCAATATAGGGGGCTTATTTGAAAAAAAAATCAGGAAGGGGTTAATTAAAAAAATTTCATGGGAAAAATGCAAAATTAAAAAAAAAATGGGTCAAAAGTGTAAATTTTTAAGATAAAAAATGTAAAATATTTTAAAAATGGGCAAAAAAATATAATTTTTTTTTAGGGGGCTAGAGCCCACTGAACCTTAGCTGGCTCCGTTAGTGATGTAAACGACGCTTATTTATACCGAGAGTTGCAACAACCACATGACAATATGACCGCCATCTGTACGCTCGCTGCAATAACCACGTGGTAGCAAGCAAGCGTACCGCTGAAAAATAAGTGTCGTCTATTGTTTACACGACGCTCAATTACGCTGCTAATGTGGCAAATTTTAATTGGTCGAAATCAATTAAAACAAAATTTAAGCTTTCAATGGTGGTGTGGAAAGATGTTAGCTCATGAGTAAAAAAAATAGTGTCAATACATAGCAACAATGCATCAGTGGTGAGTGGTGTCTTCAGTGAAAACATTAACTCCTGAACGCTTGTTGTCCTCGTGTGCCATGCAATACGCTTTGATGTGTCCTTTTGAATGGCTGCATGGGTCTTGATTGATTCCTTTTGTTCCTTGACTTCGATATGCCCTTGTTATTGATTTTAACCTTTTCTTAGATAGATGCTTGTGACAACTTTGGCTGAAAATATTTGTAGGCGTGTGTATCGTCAGTCTAAAATCAATCTATGATTCAATTTTAAAATCAATTGGTGTCAAGTGGAAGAAGTCTAACTAATATATAAACACATGTTCATTCACATACAACTAATGTGGGACTTTCTCACTTCAATACTCCCTCTCACGCGTAGTTTGATTAGGCCGAGTAACAATTTCTTTCACGCTTCGTGTGAGCCGGGCCAAATTCAATTTATGTGTATGTACAAGGCTCTGATATTATGTTGGATTCAATCTTAAAATCAATTTGTGTCAAGTGCAGAGGTCCAACAAATATATAATATTATAAACACATGTTCATTTACACACACAGTCAATGTGAGATTTTTCCACTTCAATAGCATTTAAGAAAGTAAATCAAATCAGACCACACTTTAGACTTGTCAAGTCCGGTTTGGACTGTTTTGGAGATGCTTTATTATTTGGTACAAATTCAATCAGAGAATATAAGAAAAAAAAATTAAAATTCTATATATTAACATAAATATATATATATATATATATATATATATATATATATATAAAAAATTAAAATGTCTAACCCAAATTAATTTGTCCAAATATTTTAAATTATTTAAAAATAATTAAAAAAAATATTAGGACCTCTCTCTCTCTCTCTCTCTCTCTCTCTCTCTCTCTCTCTCTCTCTCTCTCTCTCTCTCTCTCTCTCTCTCTCTCTCTCATGATTACCACGAAGTTTGGTTGATTAGGGTTTGGCCAAGTTTCAAATGAATTTGTATAATTCAATAAGTGAGTGGACATATTTCAAAGAAAGTGTGAATAGGTGATGTATCCCCTTATCTGTCTGCCACTGTTTGTTCACACGTGCACCAAAGTCTATTGGTCTCAATTGGAGTTTTAATTTTCTGTTTCCGTTTTCTACATGTGCACCAAAGTACATGTTTGCATGAAATAGTAGTCATATATACTCGTGTTTCGATTTAAAAAAAAAAAAAAAAAAAAACTTGTACGGTGGTTTAGAAGCGTTTATACTATAGTACGTATTATAATCCCAATTCATGAAAAGGAAAATTATCAGAATCTTCACACCAAACCTTTTGTAGAA